>NC_090274.1:49762227-50085636 GCF_040414725.1 Anabrus simplex | reverse complement strand
GGAGAAATTCTTAAGCCAGTTCTGCTGGCGATTATTATTATTATTATTATTATTATTATTATTATTATTATTATTATTATTATTGCTGTTGTATGTACGTCTCACTGTGGTGAAATTTTATTTCAGTAATATTTTGATTGTGTTTAAATTGTGTCTTGTAGTATTAATTATGGTAGTATTACTTATGACTTTAATGTATACCAATTGGTTTAGTGTAAGAGAAGGCCCAATGGCCTTAACTATGCCAATAAAGACATTTATCTATCTATCTATCTGGTAATGAAATTAGGGCTCCTTGGGAGCCAGGCATGTTTTTCACATCAGTGCAGTGATTATTGAACCAGTCAGCCTCAGTTTGAAAGCAATTGACTGGAGCATAGTCTTGTGGTAGGTACAGGTCTCCTGCAGGGAATTCAAGATGAAGAAAGGGGTAAACATGATTTGCCAGCAGGTTCCTGTAATGTTTGCCTCTTGAGGAACATGTTCAGATATACCCAGAGTCCCATTTCATCCCATGTAAATGATCTCCATACAAAGGTACCACTACCACTGGCCTGAAGTGTAACCTATTGACAAGGGTGTTCCATTGCCTCATGTACTTGATGATGGATTTGTACCTGGTCATTGGTGTGTATAGCTGGTATCTCTACTCATCTGTCCAGTGACATTGGTGGTATTCCTTTTCCCGTGTCAGTCACTGTGCCATGTGTTGGATATATATGAGAGATACCCTTGTGGGACATTTTAACTGGTACCCCATTGCGAGATGATGATTCTGGATGCTATGGTTATTTACACATTTTTGTCAAGATTGAACTGATAATTGTTCCACTGCACTGTGGCTTGTTGATCCATTCTGTGACAATTGCTTCAATGATGTTGCAGACTGGCTGCTTTTCAGCATTAATTTGAAAATTGTATCATCTTGTTTTATATTTTTAGTATTTATAATTTGCCAGCTACTGAAATAGCTTGTATTCTGCTATAATACACTGACAGGCAAAACAAATGTGTTACCTGCGTAACAATTTTTCCCTCTCGGTAAATATTTTTGAACTAGCCACATGGCTGTAGAAAAACTGTGTTCTTAAAAGTGGTTCGCCGCTTCGTTATTCCTTCTTTTCAAAACTTATAATCTGGAAACTTCGCCGCTGAAAAGATTATTTGTTGTCCAGCTGACTGTATGCACGTCCTGTCTGTGCCTTACTGTATTCTCCTGCACTCTAGTGGCATAGGTATGTACTACCTCGCAAAGTACGTTACCACTCGGTCGCTCACCCTCTGTGTACATGTGATCACTGTGGCTATGCACTGTGGAATCTCGGGAAGACGCCATTGCTGTTTTGTGAGAAGAAGGAGATGGATGTGTGGGAATTCTCTCTCCCTAGTGAGATGATTTCTCCTAAAATGTTCGAGCCTGGTTAAGGTGACATTGGTAGGGCTTTGCCCTGGTAAAAACTGCAAGTTATTTTTGTTTAATATTCCTTGCCTGGAAATTGTATTTTATGCAAAATACGTAAGTAAAATGTACTACCGATGCATCCTCACAACTTCATCTAGATGAAACTGTAAGTGTTGTTCCAACTAAACTTTTCCTGATTTATTGTGAAAGACCTGAAAATTTCAATATAGTTTTTGGAAAGGCTTCACCAAGTGTGTGCGACACGATGTAATTTGCGTCATCTAAAAACTAAGTCTTGCCTTGTGGAATTTCAAATTTTTGGCTTGTTAATTGGAACTTATAGCATGTGTAATTTACGTCTGTTAACTTGGGACTGTGCCTTTGCTGGCAGGACGTAGTGTTTACAGTGCACTATGTCTTCTGGTATGGGCTAGAGCAATTTTGTTACTTTCATTGATCTGTCTCAGCTTTATCCGTAGCTTTGACAAAATGAAAGTGACTGAGGTATGAGTAATGCTAGTAATGCCATTCCTTCTGCAGCCAGTCCCTGCTATGAATGGTGTGAAAATATTGCTCATAGGGTCAGTTGGTGCATGCATTTCAGTGGGCTTGGCAGACTGATTTGTAATAGCAACTTCTGGCTCGGTGAGGAAAGCAACGGGAAACTACCTCACTCCTCATTTCCCTAGTACGCCTCTTCAGTGATGCCTAGGCCATCTATGACAGCTGATGGCGGAACTGTTGAGGATCCAACCAGCCTTCGGGCTGAGGACTAAACATACATACACAACTTGGGACTTACATGCTATGTGAACGAATTTTTTGGATTCTTCGAAATCGTAATTTGGAAACTTGATGTTTATTAATGGCTTTCTAGGCCTAAAAGTTTTGTGGTTAAAGGCTATTATTTAACTGGAATAATTTACCAAGCGAGTCGCTCCAGGGATGTGGGGGTTACGTGTATATTCTGTTCCGGTTCTTTCTTCTTTTCTTGCTTCTCTATTTAATTTTAATTTCTAAATTAAATTTTTCTTTTATTGATATTTGGGTAATTTTCTGGGTCCGGTTTTCTATTGTCCTTTGTAAGTATTCCCCTATTGTTGTTTTGAGGCTTGTGATTGGCCCCTTCCTTCCCTTGACCCATTGTTGCTCGTTGCCATGGCAATGCTAAGATTGTTGATGTGGTTGTGATGGGATTGATGACTTGTATTGGTGTGCCTGTTATGAATTCTGCCTTGTGGGTGGTTTACCTTGGTCCCTTTAATTTTTCTTGGGCATTTTAATTTTTCCTTCAGTTTTTTCTTCCCGGTGTCTCACACCTTTTTATTATTATTATTATTATTATTATTATTATTATTATTATTTTGATTTCGAGAAAAGTGTACGTGATA
Source organism: Anabrus simplex (assembly GCF_040414725.1). NCBI lineage: Eukaryota > Metazoa > Arthropoda > Insecta > Orthoptera > Tettigoniidae > Anabrus > Anabrus simplex. Next base: position 50,082,843 of record NC_090274.1, on the reverse strand, counting down.
CCTACCCATCCTTGTAAGGGCTCATTTGGATACATCCTAAACAAGGTTTTCATTATCAATTTTAAAAAAAGCTCTTTCTGTCAAGGTTGTTTTTCAAGGTTGAAAAGATGTTTGAAAAACTTAGGTACTGGTCAAAGAAACCTTTTGGTTTGTAAGAAACATTCTGAGTTGATGAGGTGTTTCATTAATCTACGTAGTCTTACTAAGTCCTAAATAATAATTAAATAAATATTTTCTTTATTAACGGTCGACCGTAGGGTTTTGGTTTGAGTTTAAGTTTTTATATTTTATTTTATTTTTCCAGCAAGGATATTCCTTTCAATTTCGTTAATTACTTAATTTTGCTGATTAAATATCTCTTTGTTCCCCAAGGTGTTGGTGTTTTCCTTTAAAGGGGTGATAATTTGATATGACCAGGTGCACTTTATCCGCTCCTCTGGGGGCTCTGTTCTTTTTCTTATGGTAAGTGCCTTTCTTCCTTTTAAAGTGTTAGTCTAGCACGTTTCCATGTATCTGAACCGTGCTTTTGGTGCATGGTCAGACCTTTGGTGCTGTCACTTGGGGTAAATGCGGCTTTAATTGCTCTAAGTGCTACAAATGGATCACTTAAATTTTCAATGGGAAAAAGCATTTGGTTTTCTCTTTACTTTGATTATTCATGAAAAACTTATTCAAGTAATATTATCTGTCTGTTGTTGCTACCCTTTGAAAATTCAAGTGATCATGAATTTTGCTGGTCAGTTTGTTTATTGTGAGACTTGTATCCTGTTGGGCAGTGGATAGGTCTTATGTGCCATCTCTTGCCTTTCTTTGGTAATATGCAAGTGTTAATGTGCACAGAATCTAATTTATTTGTTAGCACAGCTTGATAATGAAACATCATCAGTTGTTAGGTCATTTTGCAAGTAGGATGTATTTCTTCTGCATCATGTTATCTATTCCTAGGAAGGAAAAGTTAATCAACATAAGGGTCTCGGTATACCATGGCTGAAGACGTCACTTTGTCCATTATCCTCTGCAGAATAATTATTCAATCAAAAGGATGGAATGAACGTTCTATAATTTCTTACAAATCACAGCTGAACTGTAAACTGCATTATCATATTATCTTGATGTTATTAATTCTTACTCACCTATCAAGCAAATCTTGTTTATGTATTATTTTTGTACCAGTTTTGGATTCATCTAGGAGAATTTTGGTGCTATTGTGATAAAATTCTTTACTACTTGCAAATATTAAATATGGTAGATGGTGGCATTTCTCTACACGATTTTAGTTATGTGGTGTTTGACTTATAAATTCATTAACCTTTTCATTGCTGAGATAAATTCTCTTTTGTAAAAGCCCTGTGCAGAATTATTTTTAATAATTAACTTCAATATATAAAAGTCAGAAATAATATGGGAAAAACAGAGGGTTCTTGCCTGCTTGTCATATATTTTTCTACTAAATATGGAAGGTCCTAAACTGATTTTTCTAACACAAAATTAGCTATATGTTGTGCAGGAAATTCAAGGTTGTCCAACATAAAAGGCCAACAATTGAACAAAAATCGAACTAATAATTAAAAATAACAGTAAAAATCTCAACTTACATATTTCAGTGGCTACAGGTGGTCCTAGCTGTCCACTTCCAAGCACCGATATGTAACTAAATTGAAGACATTAACTTCAGGGGTGTCTAAAATGAACTGGTGTAAAAAATAACTGAAAATTGTTCAAAGCTATTGTTTCGTTCTGTAAGAGACCTAGAATAATACTACTGTTTGCATCATCAAAATCATGCACAACTGGAGTAAATACATTATCCTGCCATTTCAACATAGGAGAACAGGTACAGCTTCTCTTTCTCATGGTTTGCACAAGTGGTTGGACAACTTCTGTACTTTCATTATAATCGGTGTCATCACTATCATCATTATTCTCCAAAACACTAAAATCGGAATATTCATCTTCCGATTCTAATGTGGATAGTACTCTTACAACCTCGGATTCGGTAAGATCACTCGCTTTACTGGCGATCGACATACTGTAACTTACTCATCCCTGACGCAGGCCTCACTGCTAGCTTGCATACCGCAGAGCAGCTCGTAAAGCAGAGTGTCATATTTATCTCAATAACTCATGAAAGAATCAACAGATTGTCATTTCGTGAGCTCATATCTACTGCAGAGAGATGCATGTATCTGCCCACGGAGTTTGAACGACTTCTTATGTCAACATCGGAAGTATTGCGTTGATAAAGTCAGAAGAATGTCACGCTCGCAATATTACAGGCGCAGCAGAGCAGCGGTCACCCTCCGCGCTCACAATATTGCGAGCGCAGCAATGTAAAGGTCAAGATTGAGACAAATAGCTTATCTATTGTTAAATTATTTATAGTTTTTGGAAAGGCTTCACCAAATTGTACTATCATATAAAAATGTATTGTAATTATAATTAATTGGTGATGGGCTATTACTTGTTTCCCTCTGCCCTTATATATTGCCGCATTTTAGTCCCTCACATATTGTATTAATGTCATTGCTGCTGACTTCTCAATTCGTGTTTTAAAATTTTGTATTAATATTTAGTTAGGGGATTTTTAATATAGGGAAGAATAATTACAAAGATTTTTGTTCTTGAATCATACATGATTATTATCAACATAGTATCCTTCATTTAGGATTTGTTAATTGCTGATCAGGATTATAACAGAGGTCAAAACTGTTTGTGGATTGTGAGATAATTCACTTATCTTCTATAATAAATTATTTAATTTTGAATTCTTGGTATTGTAAGTTATTTTCAAGTATGGTATTGGAAGTGTGTTCTATTTAATGTTTCCTTTTCTGTTAATGTTTTTAAGTGATAATTATGGAATAGTAAAAAATGTCTCGTACAAGAATTATTAGTACCTTGAAAGACATTGCAAAACAGGTATCCTAGAAGAACTATTTGTGTAAGTCATTATTCATGCCTTGTTGTAACTTGCTTTTTTTCTCCTGGTATGTTTCTAATGGGCATTGCTAATTATTTTCTGGCATGCATACATTATTCCTGAATTACTATTTTCTTCATGAATTCTTCTCTTTAACACATTCCTTGCAGTTCAGGTCACCATGTGTCCCGAATATGTTACTCTTATCCGTCAGTGCGAACTTTCCAAAATTGTGGTGTAAATAACTACATCCTAGTTACTAATTTCTGATAACTAATGGCAACATAGTGTTCCTATTGAAGTAAAGGATCGAGGCATACCGCTAGTTCCGATCGGCCCACCGGTGACCCGAAGGAATCTTTTTGCATCTTCCATTCATAACGCTTCGGGTCACCATGTGTTCAGATTGTTGTCTGACCTATATTTTTATGCAGGAATCGCTTGCACGGTTATGGTGAATGAAGCCTACAATCTTACTGCCTTCAGATTGCAGATTGTTGCTTAATACGAGGAGTACCACCCTTCGGATATCTGCTGTAACTTATTCCTTTCTACATTGCTTTCAGGTAAGCGGATATAAGATTTCAGATTTTTATTTATTGGGGTAGTTACTGATATGTTTATTATCTTCCATACATAATATTTACAAGCAAGTTCTCATCCTTTTTAGGCATGGAACCTTCACATTCTGACACACCGATGGCATGGAAAAGAAAGAGGTTTGAGGCAGCACTGGATCCCGGACGAATTGCTCGTGATTTGAAACAAAGTGATGACAGTGATGGTGATTTCTCTCCAGTATCTGATGATGACCCTAAGTACAGTCTCCTCTTTTGTGCTATTATTTTGTTACCAAGCATAATATGAAAATAATTAACATACGCTTATAATACTCCCATAAAAACAGATCAATGAACGAAAAGCTAACATTTACTTCTGGTGTCATTTCTGGGTCACACTTCTTGAATCGGAAAACTGTCACAGGGATAAATACATCAGAATGTCTCCTCAACAATAACATGCACAACAAGTGCTCCAGCATTGTTTTGGATTTCATAGCAGGGACTAACCAAGGTCAAATTCGTCAGGTCACCGTTGACCTGAATCGATAATAACCAAAGGCAGCATCGGGTCACCGGTGGGCCGATACGACATAAAATTAAGTCATCAAAATTCAATGCTGCAAGGAACGTATTAAATATTAATGACTGAGTGTAAACTACAACGTAATTAATAACTGATAATGGGACCGATGACCTTAGTTGCTAGGCCCCTTTAAACAACAAACATCATCATCATCATCATCAATAACTGATAATATTCTTAATTCATAAGTCTTTTGATTTTCTATAATAAATTCATTAATTCTTAATGCCTGTAAATAATTTGAAGATTCATAATTTAACCTCTTAACTGGTTATTAATGATGTGCTTGGTGTAACCTGCCCTGTATATTTTTTTGGCAGATTGTTGTTGCATGGCATGTTAGGCAGAAAAGTTAGTAATATCATTAATATTATTCATTTGTGATACAAAAAGTAAAATAAAGGAGTTTTAATTAATTAATTTTAATGTTAGGGAAATTTTTAACCACTTTTACACCAACTGCAAGGTAATTTACCTTGTTAGAATTTGAGAGTTTGGCCCATATTTTAAATACAAAAGTTGAAACAAATAAAAGCAAGGGGTACTTATAAATATCATATCATGCATGTGACATTCTGAACCATTTTTCATTAACTGCAAGGTCATTTACCTGGTTGAATTTTGAGTATTTTGGTCATATGTTCATATGTTAGCACGTAAAATTAAAACAAATAAAAGAAAGCAATATTTACGAATTACACATCATGCTAGTGACATTGTGAAATATTTTACATTAACTTTATGGTCAGTTACATAATTTACCTCACTAGAACTTGCAGTGATTTGTCTCAGAGATAATTTTTGAAAAGTAAGGGTTTGTGATACTTTCCCATTTTAAGAAGTACATACTGTTTTCTGACTTATGAACTATCCCCTGTGAGCCAATGACTTTTGATGTTAGGCCCCTTTAAACAAAAAGCATCATCATCATCTACTATCCCCTGCAGCATTAGAAGTTCAATTAGAGTTTTTATCTCAGTTGGATTTGTATCCTTCCAATCTCTCACTCATGACCGTGGTTTCAGGTTTGAATGGGCTTCTAAAAACTGTTTAACATACACACTGGTCTGTTTGGCAATGAGTTGAAACATATCATCACCTATGAACTGTACAAGATATTCCAGCACATTGGATTCATTATCAAAGTCCACATTTACACCACTACCGCCAGAAAATACAAATTTCTGATGTGAAATACCATGCGGCGGAAAAGGTTGAAACATGTCTAGCACTTCACCCTCATCCAGTTCGTCATGTTGTTCATCTTGTTCTTCATTCTCATTCTCTGAACCACTTTCACTACCAGACTCACCTTCATCTGTATCAATCCACTCATCTTTGGATTTCTGAGAAGTTAAATCATCACAATCGTTATCTAAGTGTTGAATAATGTCATCTTTTCGAGCATTTTGGACTTACGCTTTGAACTAGAGGCTGCCATATTTGCCCTACTGCGGACAAGTAGCACTGCACAGTTGTAAAATAAAGTCAAAAAAGCTTTAAGAAGCGTGAATGTGGTACTTGCTGCCATCGTGCACGAAAAACATCAGTTAAGACAACAATACACGACGCATAATGTAGCTCATCATACCCAGGAGATATTAGCGGTAAAGACGAGTTTGTATATACTTGTCATGTCCATAATGAAACAGGCAATTAAATAATGAAATGGATAGAAAGTGCAAGGAAGCTAAGGAAGACTGGCTGAAGGAGAAGTGCAAGGATGTCGAAGGTTGTATGGTCCTAGTAAACAATAAACGTAAACAATACTGTACATATACAAGCTTGTTTTTAAGTGATTTGATAGAATCTGAGGATGTTCTTGTAAAATGAAACATGTCATTCTTTGTATGTTAGTGTGTGTTTTACAGATATGTTTCTAGTGTTTTAATTTACATTGTATTTGCTGTGTGTTTGACAGTCTGAAAAGCCTTTGTTACATATAAATTATAAACATAAAAAGTTTTCCACCTATTCAATACATAGTTTTATTTACATTGTGTGTATGTACACTACATGGGGCTAGTTTCAGACCTACTCGGGGTAATCATCAGCCATATTTAAACAATCCACAGTATTTGAAGAAATCCTAAACCATGTTATTAGAAACAGCAGTAAGAACAGTATGAAATAAATATATAATTAACACTATGATATGTAGCTGAATTAGGCAAAGTACTATGGTGCTAAAACTGTTACACATGAAAGTGAAATATTACATGTGGCAATAGGTGAGCAATATATAATACAAGTACACAAATACATTGAAAAGTCTGGGTATAGAAGTAAAAATGATATGTGGATCAACTTGAGTCAAATTTATTAGACGCATGGTGTTTCAGATACAATTCAGTAGGTCCTGGCAATACATTACGATTGTGGACCGAGTGTTACGGTACTAAGACTGAACACAATATATCGTGAAACTTATAATAAAAGTATACAAGTATGTACAACTGTTTGAGTAATAAATGTGTACATGATTCCCTCTAGAACAATCTATGAGGAATAGATTATACACTATATCAGCTTAAGCAGAAATTTTTATACTTGGTGTATTAGGTAACCAAGCTATGTTGATATGACTGCAGGATTGATTGTTGGAACTGTGCAGACTGAATATGTAGTTTTAGAATTCTTCTGGAGTTGTAAGTAGACACTGCGCATGGTGATATGAATGGATGGAACTCTCAGATCATAGCAGAACGAAATGGGACCTTGCGCGGTGCGCAGTCTCATTTGTACTTCCTATGCCCAGACTTTTCAACGTATTTGTGTACTTGTAGTATATATTGCTCACCTATTGTCACACGTAATGTTTCACTTTCATATGCAACATTTTTAGCACCATAGGGTACTTCGCCTAATTCAACCACACATCTTAGTGTTAATTATATATTTTGTTTCATACTGTTCTTACTGCTCATTAGAAACATGTTTTAGGATTTTGTCAAATACTATGTATTGTTTAAATATGGCTGATAATGATCCCGAGTTGGGTTGAAACTAGTCCCATGTAATGTAAATACATGCAATATAAATAAAACTATGTATTTTATAATTTACCGGTATATGTTATTTTGGTAGGTCAAGGTAATTGTTATGCATACAATATTTTTCTTCCTTCGAATTGTGCTAGTGTGTTTTGGTGTTTGTGGTTTATATCTTCTGCCCCAACTTGTTTTAAAACAGAGCACTCAACCTAATTTTCCTCACCCTTTTCTAAGTTCATTTTAAATTGTTCTCAGTTCTTATGATGCAAGCGAGCTGTCAGTGACCATCCATCTTCATTGTACCATATACAACGACAGTTTACTCTGACAGCAGTGGTTTTGCCTGAATCCAAAGAACATTGCACTGAAAACAAGTTTGCATAGAATTTCAGGCCCCTGTATTGGATGTATAAAAACACGGCAGTGCATAATCCCTTGCATTGACCCTGGAGAGATGTACTCAGATGTTGTATATATCCACAAAAATGTTTGTCTGCACCTAACAGTATACACTGTAAAATGACAGTTTATCCAACCTGCAAAAGTTGAAATTCTTACCCCATTATTTAATATTTCTCCCCAATTCATTGATGAATTTGAGAATACTGAGTGAGTTGGCTACGTGGTAACAGGCGTGCAGCTGTGAGCTTGCATTTGGGATAACGGTTTTGAACTGTCGGCAGCCCTGAAATGGTTTACCATGGTTTGCCATCTTCACACCAGACAAATGCTGGGCTCTCCTTACTTAATGCTACGGCCACTTCCTTCCCATTCCTAGCTCTTTCTTATTCTATTGCCACCATAAGACCTGTCTATGTCGGTGCGACATAAAGCAACTTGTAAAAAAAAAATTTTCGAGAACTTACAGAACACTTTGAGCGCCAATTTTTGTGTGTATGTTGTATAGCAATATTTTACATGCATTTCTACCATTATTGTGTCTTATCAAACAATTATAATTTGCTCTTAATATATTTCAATTTTCAGTACACAACAAGCCCTGCTGGTAGCCATGATCATTAAGGTGTTGAACTCTATATGGTCTGGCAAGCTAACTGTTAGCTGGTTCGAATCCTGTTGATCGAAAAAAATGTAATATCAGAATGTTGGATGGCAGGATAGCGGAGATGGTGGAATATAATTTCTAATTACTAGATTGCATGCCAAACACCTGCATTAAATTCCAATCCTCTGTGTAGTGTTTATATGGAGTGAGGTTATATGACACTGTCAATGGTGATTCGTCCGTTGAGTGGGGACATAATGCTTTGGGCAGACTCCTTGGTATAATTCGATAAGAGAAGGCTACATGCTGGCAATGGCTTTCACCCTTTGCCTACCTCATCATCATCCCACATTCAGATGCACAGGTTGCCTATGAAAGACCTGCACCAGACAAGCTGAACATGTCCTCGGACACTCCCGGCACTTAAAATCTATACGATTAAATAAGTAGACAATTTGGGGGGCAGGGGAAGACAAATTCTAAAATTGACAGATGCCATATTTGCACTAAAGTAAACTCATGTCCTCATCCCGAGATAGTGCAGCTCTTTTCAAGCACACCCTCATTGTAGGTGAGCTGCATGTATCATTTCAACCACATACCAGTCTTCCTGCCAGTCTTAAAATTTCTGGCAGTACCAGAATTGAACCCAGGCCCCAAGGATGGCAGCTAATAACACTAACCGTTACGCTATGGAGGCAGACATTATTTGCACTGTAAGCACATACATTCTGACTATATTCCATATTTTATCTTTGACAATGGGATCTGAACTTTCAGATCTGTTTTTGTAAAAATATATTATTTTCTGTGTATTCCTTTATTGATACTGTCCCCCCTCTGGGTTTCACCCTTTGGCTACCTCATCATCATCCCACATTCAGATGTACAGTTTGCCTATGAAAGACCTGCACCAGATGAGCTGAACATGTCCTCGGACACTCCCGGCACTTAAAATCCATACGATAAATATATAAGTAGACAATTTGGGGGCAGGGGAAGAAGAATTCTAAAATTGACAGTTGCCTTATTTGCACTAAAGTAAACTCGTGTCCTCATCCCGAGATGGTGCAGCTCTTTTCAGGCACACCCTCATTGGAGGTGAGCTGAATGTATCATTTCAACCACATACCAGTCTTCCTGCCAGTCTTAAATTTCTGGCAGTACTGGAATGGAACCCCGGCCCCAAGGACGGCAGCTAATAACACTAACCGTTATGCTATGGAGGCAGACATTATTTGCGCTGTAAGCACATACATTCTGAGTATATTCCATATGTTATCTTTAACAATGGGATCTGAACTTTCAGATCTGGTTTTGTAAAAATATATTAATTTTCCTTGTATTCCGTCCCCCCTCTGTCAAACTAACAAATGTGCACATTGTCAAAAAATTAGGATAGCTGAAAGAAATTGTGATTACTCATGAAAAATCTTTTTTTTTTAATATATATATTTAATGATTGATTTTATGTGCAGATGTGTGACTTTGTCAGAGGGTAGGCATTATTTAAATAATAAAATCTAGGCCAAAAATTTAGAAAGGCATGTTTCCTAATCTGTCACTTTCACTAGTTTGCCATAGTGGAGAAGTTATTAAAATATACATTGCAATTTTTAATATTTTCCTCTAGTGGCTTCACGTCGCACCAACACAGATAGGTCTTATGGCGACGACGGGATAGGAAAGGGCTAGGAGTTGGAAGGAAGCGGCTGTGGCCTTAATTAGGGTACGTGAAATAAAAACAATCAATAGATGCAATTCACAGTGCCATGATTATTGGGATGATGCATATTATCTAAAGGGATCCACAATCCAGGTCACCGGCCCCTCATAACGGTACTCATCACTGGTAAAATAGGACCATAGTGTTCCTTCTATGGTGGTACTAATCATAGGTAATGTATGCCCATGATGTTTCTCACATGGTGGTACTAATCACATGTAATTGTAGACCCATGGTATGTCAAACACAATGACACCATTCACAGGTAATGCAAACCCATGAGGGTACTACTCACAAGCAATGGAGACCCATGGTATTCCTCACATAGTGGAACAAATCACAGGGCACATATACTCATGGTGTTGCTTACATAATGGTACTAATCATAGGCAATGTAGAGCCGCAGTGTTTGACACATTATGGTAACGCCCTCAGGCAACAAAAACCTATGGTGTTCCTCACATAATATTCCTACTCTCAGGTAATGCAGGCCCATGGTTTTCCTCACATAATGGTACTCATCACGGGTACCAACCAAGCCTGTGGTGATTCTCACATACTGGTACTAATCACAGCCAACATAGACCCATGGTGTTTCTCATAAAGTAATACTACTCATAGATAATGCAGACCCATTCTGAACACAGAGAATCCGACATATTCCAACACAGCATGGACATTACTCCGCACAACCGAGTGCCCCCACCCCACCCCCAGTCTCAGTGGGATACACATATTGGTACTAACCACAGGCAATGCCCAGACCCGCCACTGTAACTATATAGCCTTTGGTGGTGCTGATGATATATTAACTGAGATAAAGTATGAACCATGTCATGTATTTGCTGATGAAAATTTGATGAGGCTGGAGCAAGCACGGTAAAGGAGGAATATGAAATCCAGGTGAATATTTTTCCCAGTAAAATAACAATGGTCAAGTTACTGCATGCAGGCATTTTGATTTGATGCCAGTTACAAAGCCTGCATTCTTTATTATATTTGAGCAGATGGCGGAGCAACTTGAACACTATTGAAGATCTATTGTTGAATTTTAATTGGTTTTGTTAGATGAACACCAAATGCGTTGCTTGTCAACTTCACACCTGCACCCCTTGATGCAACAGCCCCGAAGGTCTTGGCCTACTCACACCACTACCTAGCCCGTGGGTGTACAGATTATGAGGTGTCGTGTGGTTAGTTTATATGAGAGACCCTGTACATTACTATCATTAAGAGCTTTCTGAGTCAGTGCGACCTGAAATCAATAGGAAAACAGAAGTGTAGCTTCCACCAAAGACTCAACCTCCTCTCAGCCATTATTCTTGACTTTCTAGACCGGGGCCACCATGTCATCGTTAGATAGATCGTCAAAAGTAACCAAATAGGCATATTAGACTTCAAACCAGCCCTCAGAACAAAGTAAAAATCTCTGACATATCTTCAGATGTGGACTTCTTACCTTTTATAGGTCAAGGTGGAGATAATGTTAATTCTTAAATTCTTCAAAATTTCAGGTGCCAAAGCTGATGCTTCCTACTGCTATGATCAGAGGTATATATTCCAGGACATCGTTTGGGTGTGATATGCAGTGTAGGGGTAGCTGTTTAAGAGACAAACCTAATTATTTGTCTTGCATTAACAGCACACCAAGCACCAATCTTCCTACCATAATAAGGGACTTTATAAACCCCATTAAGATTTTCTGCACACCATTAGCCATAGCTGTGTTGAAACACCGGATTCCGTGAGATCTCCGAAGTTAAGCAACATTGGGCGTGGTCAATATTTGGATGCCTTGCCATGCGCTGTTGGTGGGGGGTAAGGGAATGGAAGAGCAGAAAGGAATTGGCCACCCTGCCATACGTAAACTCCGGCTCAGGCACACCTCTGCGGAGGTTTGGACCTGCCTTCAGGCAGAATACACCCTTACCTTACCTTTATTAGCAAGGGTTATGACCAGGTTCACTGCCTCACTCATCCCACAACACCTCAGTAGTTTCACGAGGTTGTGTAAATTTTGCTCCATTTGTCCATCAAGAAAAGATCTCTTTAAAATGCTGGAATCAAATAGCCTACCACTCTTTCCTCCTTTTCACTGAATGTGGTAATCCTGGGGCCACATATCAACGAATGAAATCAAAAACATTACAGTGGCAGAACTTACTCGCGACAGCCAGAATGTGGTTACCAGATATAGTGCCTGTACAACCCAGGAAGGACAACACTTCTAGCATCTTTTATATAGTAAGACTTCGTTTAAGATTGTATACATGCTTAAAGCAGGGCGGCCGCGTGTAACTTAAGTACGTCTGAGACAGCTGCCGCAGCGCAGATTAGGAACACCGTGCATTCAGTCTAATTTATGGAAAATACCCTGTACAATACTATCGCAAAGAGCTTTCTGTGTCATTGTGACCTAAAATCAATAGGAAAAATAAAGAAGTATAGTTTCCACAGAAGACCCAGCCTCCTTTGCGATTGTGACAATATGGAAGATGCTGAGGAATTGATGGGGCTGAGTAATAACATTCTGTGCATGGCTAATATATCTATGTGGTGTGTTATGAAAGATGTTACTCATGAGGCCAGTAGTCCTACAATTGCACTTTCTGGGCCAGTACAGAAAGTACTGGAAAAATACTCCACTCCTCGCCATGCGCAAAGGTTCAGTAAGACTTACCATTTTTCAGCGCATGCATCTAGGCGTGATTGCACTATCATTTGTTTCTCTCTCACTCACGTCTCACGATGGTCGTGATCATGTGGTGGACAGGGCTGCTAACTATTCATCTAAAGAACTAGTCCTAGTGCAGCGGCGCTACTTTTGAATTTACTAATCTCGTATGGTGACAAAGTCATTGGTCTGGATACTTTAGGGTAGGTTAGTGAGAAAACAATTGGTCTGGATACGTTAGGGTAGCTTAGTGGCAAAGCCATTGGTCTGGATTGGTTAGGGTAGGTCAGTGATAAAGCCATTGGTCTGGATCAAGAAAGGGAAACCGCGAAGCGGCCCTAGACCTCTAATATCCCACGTCACCTCCATTGATCTGGATACATTAGGGTAGGTTAGTGACAAAGTTGTGTATTTCTTGTGCGCAGGTTGGTAACGAAATTCATTGCTGGGAGTGACGTCATATCCCATTGTCTCTCACCCAATGGAAATGCTGGTACGTATTTAGGCGATGGACAATGGCGTGTGATAAATTGCATTAGGTTATAAAAGCAAATTACTTCTGGGGGATGGCGGATAGGTCTTTAGCTGTCGCAGTGAACACATCTCTCCTCTACAACATATTCCACTTAAGATTTCTAACATATTACATCCTTATCATGCTATAAAAGTAATGTAATTCATACTGAATCTACCTCACCATGTCTTGTAAGCCCCATTACCGCCAATGCCTTAGGTTGTTACGGTTTCCCTATACGCATGTAAACTTTGAGGATCCAACCAGCCTCTAGGCTCAGGACTTAACAGACATATTCAAGTATTAAAAGTTACTTTAGAAAATATATGAAGGTATAGAGTTGAAATTCAAGAGGACAAATTGGGGCTAATAATTATTTATAGGACGAGGAGTAAGGGGTTGGAATAATGTAACAGGGGAAATGTTCGAGAAATTTCAAAGTTATTTGAAAACGCTTAAGAAAAAGCTAGGTAAACAATTGACAGCGTATTTCCCACCTGCGTGACAGCCCTAAACACAGATCATTATGACTGATTTGATTGAGTTCCTGAAATGTTATGCATGTGCTACGAGTTTTATCATTTGATAATGTGATATCTCTTTTGAACTATGCGATCTATAATACGCTACAGGTTTACAATCTTTCGTAGACGTGGCTTCCCTCGGTTGCTTACATTTGAGTGCCTCCCGTGTGGAACGTGAAATGCGTTAATAAAAAAAATAAATGCATGAGATTGTGAAAAGAAGACCACTATTAAAATCTATTTCAGGAATGCAGGGTAAGTGAAAAAAATGTAATTCCGTTCTCTGTAAAATGTTATGGTTAGAGAAAATAAATGTTTGTAATTAAAAAGTAATGACCCACTCTCCGTTGGTTTTATTGCACAAACGTGTTTGCTGTCTGTAGCTCCAAAACAGAGGAAAATGGGCTCGTTTTTCCCCAAACCTGGTGCAATTTTCAGCCTGATATCTTTGTTGGGAGTAAGAATTCATACGATACTGTGAACAACTGAAGTTCCAATTGCCGAACGAAATTATATACTCCATACGCGGTGAAGCTGGCCGGACCATATTTTGACACTGGATTTAGCCATAAAATGTGGTTATACTGAACTACAGAAGTGGTCGGGCTGGCGACAAAGAAGCGTATTTTTGTAGTCGATAACGATGACAAGAAAAACGCACAATTGGGAACATGCATCATTTTCAAAAATATTTTTTTTGAAAAGTACACCAATGAAATAGTACGTAAACGTATTACATTGTGGTATGTTGCCTTGTTTTCTACCATTAAAAAAATATTTAATAGTGCCTTTCCGCAAGGCGAGTGAAACGGCCTCTGACGTAAGCGGCGCGCTGTGACGTCACGATCCAGTACCGCACGGAGCTCTACCAGCCGTTGTGCATCAGCCGTTGCTAAAAGCCGATTGTTTATTATTCATGATCGCGAATAACTTCAAAATGACAGAAGAAAGGTTCAAAACAGCACAATCAGACAATCTATCATGTGTAAATGTCATCATTCTTGAAAAATAGTGACTTTTGTGGCCGCAGAAATTCGCGGATATTAACAAGCAAGTTTGTAAGTGGCGTCTTTTATATACGTGCAATGTACTGTAACCCATAGTATTAGGATAACAACGAACCTGGATAGATATCACATCACTTTCAACATTTCCTTCTAGACTGATTCCCCTGTTAAAGAATAACATTACATTTTCGGGCTTTCAGCATTAGTAAAGTAAGAAATCGGATTTCAGCACTAACATAAACAAATAGGTAGCATTATAGTACTAGTCCGCTTCTGTGGTGTAGTGGTTAATGTGTGCCACTCCCGGAGGCCCGGTTTTGATTCCCGGCTCTGCCATGAAAGTTGAAAACAAATAGTACGAGGGCTGGAACGGGGTCTACTCAGCCTCGGGAGGTCAACTGAGTAGAAGGGTTTCGAATCCCACCTCAGCCATCCTCGAAGTGGTTTTTCGCATTTTCCTACTTCTCCTCCAGGCACCTAAGGCCACGGCCGTTTCCTTCCCTCTTCGTTGTCTACCCTTTCCGATCCTCCCATCCTCCAACAAGGCCCCTGTTCAGCATAACAGGTGAGGCCGCCTGGGCGAGGTAATGGCCCTCCTCACCAGTTTCATCACCATACTCAAAGTCTCACGTTCCAGGACACTGCCCTTGAAGTGGTAGAGGTGAAATCCCTCGCTGAGTCCGAGAGAAAACCAACCCTGAAGGATAAACTGATTAAGAAAGAAAGAAAGAAAGAAAGAAGGAAAGAAAGAAAAATCATAGTACTATCATTCCCAAAAAATATATATATTTATGGTTGGGACAACTGGCCTACCCACTTCTGGGGCCCATGAAAGAGAATTAAATATATTTGCGGAGGGAAAAAGTTAAACATGATAAAGATAAATATGACTTCATCTAGTTTTCACAAGTCGGGCTGAGTGGTTCAGACTGTTGAGGTGCTGGCCTTCTGACCCCAACTTGGCAGGTTCGATCCTGGTTCAGTCCGGTGGTAGTTGAAGGTGCTCAAATACGTCAGCCTCGTGTCGGTAGATTTACTGGCACGTAAAATAACTCCTTCAGGACTAAATTCCTGCACATCGGCGTTTCCGAAAATCGTAGAAGTAGTTAGCGGGACGTGAAGCCAGTAACATTAATTACATTTGGCTTTTAACAAGCTGAGCATATCAGGAAAGAAAAGTGTTCTGGTGACATTTTAGTCGCTCAATACAGGAATGTCTTTGGGTGCTGTGACCTTTTTTTTTTTTTTTTTTTGCTTTACGTCACACCGTCACATATAGGTCTTATGGCGACGATGGGAGAGGAAAGGCCTAGGAATGGGAACAAAGCGGCCATGGTCTTAGGTACAGCCTCAGCATTTGCCTGGTGTGAAAATGGGAAACCACGGAAAACCATCTTCAGGGCTGCCGGCAGTGGGGTTCAAAACCCACTATCTCCCGGATGCGAGCTCACAGCTGCGCGCTCCTAACCGCACGGCCAACTCGCGCGGTATTTTTACCCTTCGGTTTATTGACTTGGCTTGTATAACCTAAAACTTAGGCTAAGTTGGATAATATTTTAAACACCTACATCACTATTTTCACCTGTGTGCAATTATGTTATTTATTTCATTAATATTATGATAATTATTATAATTGAGCATTGTTAACTTATAAGACCCCAACAGACAAGCATTGGTTTTGTGTAGAGTTATACATTTGTTAAATTCACGTTGTTCCCTTTCATGATGT
Organism: Anabrus simplex; assembly: GCF_040414725.1. Taxonomy (NCBI): domain Eukaryota; kingdom Metazoa; phylum Arthropoda; class Insecta; order Orthoptera; family Tettigoniidae; genus Anabrus; species Anabrus simplex. The sequence continues at coordinate 50,066,604 of NC_090274.1, read as the reverse complement.
ACACGCCTATTCTTTGTTACATTATAGAGTATTTAGATATAGCTTAAATTTCTTTACCAATGAAGCTCTTCAATAAAGACATACATAACTGTCCCATGCCAAGATATATTGGTAGAATTAGAGCTGTCAAAATGGTTCATAACCCCTTTGATTTATTATCTTGACATGGATCACCCAAAACATAGGTTAGGTTTGGAGAATACTTTAATAATCAGCATTATTTAATGCACTCTTTATTACTTTCATATTCCAAGATGTAATTGAAGCATTTAAATAAAGCATCATACATTAACATTTTTTTTAAGTTTTACCACTAGAACAGCTGACATGGAAAAGTGATTTGAAAATTCAAACAAATTCATCTTACGTTAAAATCTTCAAAACCGAGCTCGATAGCTGCAGTCGCTTAAGTGCGGCCAGTATCCGGTATTCGGGAGATAGTAGGTTCGAACCCCACTGTCGGCAGCCCTGAAGGTGGTTTTCCGTGGTTTTCCATTTTCACACCAGGCAAATGCTGGGGCTGTACCTTAATTAAGGCTACGGCTGCTTCCTTCCCACTCCTAGCCCTTTCCTGTCCCATCGTCGCCATAAGACCTATCTGTGTCAGTGCGACGTAAAACAACTAGCAAAAAAAAAATCTTCAAACAAATAAACTGTAGACTTTTCCGATATATCACCAGCATTTCTCCAGCTCACCAAAATCCATTTCTCCCTAGTTTTAGCGTCTTTGGAACGTTTATAAACAATTTGTTTGGTATGGTATGCGATGTGCTATTGCACATCAGAACTCTACACCATTTATAAGTTTTCTGCCTCACTGTCTGCGCAGGATTCATTTTAAGTCTAAAATATACCACTCAGATTATTATCCAATGTATAGACCTCGAATTTAACCATACTAGACACTAACGTAAAGTAGAAATACGCGAAGTGTATCCTGCTTCTCACAGCACACTGTGTTATTTCGTCTGCTAATTCAGTCAACCTGTACGATGACGTCAGGCCAATGAGATCGCGTACTTGCGTGACGTGACATTTTCGTAGATTTTTATCATGTTTGGAGTTATTATTTGTACATTCTGATCACATTTTTGAATTCTGCATGCAATTTTGAATCAAATTAGCATACTTTTAATTAAAACCCCGGATCATGCATGTTCCCTATTGCAACAAAAGATGGACGAATTTGGCCTATTGTGCGCTGTGGAGATGGGCACTATCGACTGATAACTATCGAACTAGTCGATAGTTTAAACTATCGTAATAGTCGACTGCTTTAAAAAACAAGTCGACTGAATTCAGTCGCATTCCCGCCACGCATCTTTCCACGTTTCACTGTCCAGTCAGCACAAAACAAGTCGACTGAATTCAGTCGCATTCCCGCCACGGATCTCTCCACGTTTCGTTGTCCAGTCAGCACAAAACAAGTCGACTGAATTCAGTCGCATTCCCGCCACGCATCTTTCCACGTTTCACTGTCCAGTCAGCACAAAACAAGTCGACTGAATTCAGTCGCACTCAAGTCACAGCCACATAGAAGCGAATGGAACCATCGGTTTATGATCACTTCGGATATGTAATATATAATTATGTTAACTTCATATCTACGTACCTACTATATATGGCGATTTTCTCTTGTCATTTATATGCTCTTTATTTCGTTGCATATTTGTTTATTTTAATCACGTTAAGCACTATTCATACATACGGCATAATAATAAATATACTCCATACGCGGTGAAGCTGGCCGGACCATATTTTGACACTGGATTTAGCCATAAAATGTGGTTATACTGAACTACAGAAGTGGTCGGGCTGGCGACAAAGAAGCGTATTTTTGTAGTCGATAACGATGACAAAAAAAAACGCACAATTGCAACACACCGGACAAAATATTAGTCATTCCCTGGAGAAATCATTATAAGCATCATTTAATACCATGAAACTCCACCTCTGGACAACTTAACCACCTGGATACGGATAGGAAGTGAGTCCACAAGGTTCTTCAGGTATGCCGCATCCAGGTTAAGCCACTTATTGAGGATTTGATTGCGCAGTTCCACCAAATTGCGGAGATGCTGAATCGGCGTTTTACCCGCTGTTCCAACATGTAAACAAGTCAAGTGATTTTGCAGGCCAATTGAGATGTAATAAGGTGGGGGAGTGTTCATAAAATCAGTCAGCTACTTTCCACGTTCGATGGTTTCTAGCCCATTGAAGACTCGCAGCTTTACATGCCTTTGTGAACAATGACCTCTTGCGAGGTGACAGAGTCCAAATGTTTATAGCATGTGGTTCCCGTTGCAATGTTCTCTTGCTAACAGGTTGGGACAGACCTTCATTCACTGACTGCAGCAAATCCTGTTTGGTTTGGAAGCGATTTTGATTCACAAGCCGTGAAACACATCTCCGTTCCCTCTCAGTGAGGATTCTTTTCTGACCCACAATAATTCTGATGTGTTTTATGGCCGCATGTAGTATACCATAGACATGCTTGTAGACATGCTGAACAGTCTGCTGTGAAACACTAACAAATCCAGCAACTTCACGCACTGTACGGCCACGGGCACAGCCAAACACGATTGCCCCTTTCTGCCACTCTGTCACATCCTTACACCTACCCATGTTGACGGACACTGTCCGCTTGAAAATCAGTGTCTCACTAATTGCTACTGCCTTATGCTCACATAGAGCCTCATATGCTCACATGGACCAGTGGACTTTGTTGCCTAAGCACAGAAGTGGGTAGCACGTGCTGGTATAATAGGGTGTGGGAACTGTCGAGAAGATTGTTAATCAAACAGTTCAAGGGTCATATAAGCCACAATTCAAAACTTCTACCTAATATAAAAATGTGAAAATTGGACTTCAGAATGTCTCCAGGTAATATCGTCCCCACTATGGTAAACTAGCGAAAGTGAAAAACTAGGAAATCTTTAGTTCTGAAGTTTTGGTCTAGATTTTATTAATTTTATAATTTCTACCGTCTGGCAAAGTCTCGCATCTGCAGCTCATTCTGTATGGCTAATACATAAAACCAATCATTAAATATAAAAATTGATTTTACATGAATAATCACTTCTTTCAGCTCTCCTAATTTTTTTTTTTTTTTTTTGCTAAGTGCTTTACGTCACACCGACACAGATAGGTCTTATGGCGACGATGGGACAGGGAAGGGCTAGGAGTGGGAAGGAAGCGGCCATGGCCTTAATTAAGGTACAGCCCCAGCCCTAATTTTTTGACAATTTGCAGATTTGTTAGTTTGCTAGAGATGGGACGATATGTACCCATTATTTTAATTGTTTAAATTTTTAGTAATTGTTTTCTGTGTTAGCTGGTAGATTTTTTTTGTGTGTGCCTTACTATTTTGATTTGATTTTCTTAGCACTCCGGAATAACACCAGCGTGAAATATTGTTCTCTTCCAAGTTTTTCTGTGCTTAGGATTTAAACCCTGACATAGCGTGGGCTATATCTGTAAAACTCATCCTAAGTAATGTAAAAGGTTTACATTCTCAGTAGTACACATTAGCAGATAAGGCAACTGAGGGTCTGTAATTTGAGGCTCTGTTAAAAAAATTCTCACTTGTTTTTCTTCCCCCATTTGGTTCTAATTCTTTTCCTAAATTCATGATCATCATCTAATATTGTCATTAGCCTGTTATTATTTTTAATAATAATTGTATTATGATGGATTGATTTATGTATTTATTTATCATAGAATGTCCCAGTGAGGAAGAAGATGCTTATTACTTAATATTTCTCACTGAAATGCTTAATGAGACTAGCTAAACTACTACTACTACTACTACTACTACTACCACCACCTGTTTGAAACATCAATTTTTCACTAACTGCTACTGCCTTATGCTCACTACTGTAAGGAGGCAACTGCACCACATAGGCTTTACCAGCCAACGACCAACTCCTGTCCCTTTGCTGACACCTTGACACAGAGCTCAACAACGTGCGTGGGCCCACGAACATCAACAATGGACCATCAAACAGTGGCAGTGTGTTGTGTATGTCCCATAAAGCTATGGATCCTGCATATCAACACAGTTGTGTCCAGGCAGGAGGTGGCTCAGTTCTGGTCCGCGTGGTGTTCTAATGGTCGCAATTAGGCCCCATTGTCTGCCTGCAGGGAGTGTTGACTGGTGCACATTATGCGGACATTCTTTCAGATCATCTGCATCCCTTTCTGGCCCTAGAGGACCGTGATGGAGCTGCCCTGTTTCAACAGGACACCGTGTAGAGTGCATGCCTTATATTGCTGCCATTTGTGGGCTTGCAGAGGAGCAACTTCTTGTTAACATTACATTTAATGTCTTCCCATGACTTTGGCCACTCAATGCATATGTGATATGAAGAAATGTAATCCATATGAAAAAATGGTCTAGAAAATTATAATTTTATCTCCTGTTATTAAAATGAGGCTTTTTTTTTTACACCAGTGCTATCGGTATCTGCTGTGATAATAACTTTGATATAACTGGCATATTAACTTTGTTTTCCTAATAGAAGAACACTGTTTTCTCCACATAGCTTTGAGAGTAATTTGTGGCACCTCCATTAACTATGCAGTGCTCTGGAAAGTGGAAAAACACAGAAAAATTATGTAAAATGATGGCTGAAGTAGCATAGAAGAAGGGTCCTTCCTTTATTTTTTCCAGGGACCCACCAACCCAGCTGCAGAAGCATTCTTACAGAGAAGAATTAAAATGGAGATTCTGTAAATCTGAGAAATGTGACCATTTTCAGTTTGCTGTTGTCCGACTATGATGAAGAGCAGTTTGATGGTGTTCACATCATTTTGTGCTGCAGGGCTGCCACATTTAGTGAAAATCATAAATCTGCATGGTTAGGAGTTGCCATGGTTTGCACTAGACATGATTGCAACATTACCTTACAAAAAGTAATGAAGTGATAAAAAGTAACATTTTAGCAGGTCTCCAGGAGATGCTAGAGGTCCATAGGCCTCTTTCCAGCAGTCATCTGGTGGCAAACGACCACAACCCACCTTTGGTTGCCCTCAGACTAATGGTTGTGCCCTTTTCACTGTCAGTGTTTCTCACATTTAGAAAGTGCAAGAAATAATTCCCACTTTTGTCCACTCTCAAACAGGGAATGTGCTGCTTTGCCATGCCGGCTCTTAATTTGCCAACATTGTCAAGCCTTGTTTATTACATGTGACATAGTCTGTGCCATGCCATATTCGGATCTCTAACCTATATTTAGCAAATGGTCAATGGAAGTTTTAATGAGTTCTGGTTATTGCAAATTCAGGTATGTGATTATTTCTGAAGTTTGTCAAGAATCTCCAGTAGAAATATCACGTCTTCAAATATGGTTCATTTGCTATCCCTGGCTGCCCAATTTAAATGAATCACTTAGCAGGCAGCCAAGGCACATATGTAGGAAACCCAAGCCTGCTGTGATATAGAGACCTTTCACACTCATCCGACTGCTGGGAATTCGCTCTAACATAGGGTGACTGCATTATAAGCATGAACATACAGGACACTTAGACTCTCATTGATTATTAGATCCTAGCCTATTAAGCTTCGAATTTCTTAACATGAGCCACAGGCCTAACAAAGAGTACCATTTATTTTACAGAAAATAATAATAATATTGATGACAATCCAAAAAGGACATGCACAATTTTACGGTCATCTGAAAAGAATAGCCGGAAGAAAGTTAACTGAAGAGATCTTTCACTTTTTTGATTCAAACCCTAAGACCACAATTCCCTGGTTTAGAAATACCAAAGAAAACTTGCAAATGCTACATATCTCAGCCCTTAACAGAGGTCGCTTCCGCAAGAAAATATTGACGAACGGGCTAAACCGAGACGAGCAACCAAAGAGAAGACACGGTGTCCCTTGGACAGGGGAGTGTAAGCAAGCCCACAAAGAATGAGGGAAATTTGGACTCCAAAGAAGGCCAATTTCAGTGTCAAATGCAACAAGACTTAATGTGGTCCTTGATGGCCCCAGCGAATTATATATAATATTAATGAGGCAGCCCAATTCCAGTACATAAATTGTTGCAAGAAAAGACACTTTTCCCTTGGCAAAAAGCTAATGATCATGAATATGAAACTCAAATATTGATAACAAACTATTTATTTGAATCATTTCACAGAGCATTTCAGGCCCAAGACTTACGGTCCGTCACACATTTTGTCGCTATGCAGGATTGTAAGTTGCCATTTGTACATTTTATATACATGTGTCACTGGTTTGTCACATTTAGTGCCAAGCAATCAAACTGTAATTACTTTACACAATGAGAAATATACATCAGAACTTTGTGATCAATACAGTTTAAACACAGTATTTCGAAATATATGGGATGATTCACCAAAAACTGGACAATATACATCCCATATATTTTTTGCTGGGGCAATGGGACACTTTTGAGATATAAGAGACAGTCCCGTAAAATAAGGGATGTCTGGTCATCCTACTCTTACACAGAAATACGCAGCATGCAGGAGTCACATTTTATTAAATGTGAGTCAAGATTGCCACTAAATATGTGAGTGAACTTACTCTTGGGCGTTTGAACAGCTTTTGGGCTGAGGACTAGCCAGGCAACTTCTGCAATATGCATTTTATGTGTAATAGTGGAGTTAATTAGAAAATGAGAAGTAAAGGGATGTGACGTGTGGCAAAAGTAGGTCAATTGACTACAGCTTGAACCCATGCCAATGACAGAACAGCGGTTATCCAAACACCTCACAGTTAATGGTGGAGTGGAGATAAAACAGGACATTATTACGACAAGTTCTAGAATTTAAATTCCTAAATATTAACCAGAGATAAACATAAATATTCTTTCCAAATATTTTGTTGTGACTTCATAGAGGTTTTAAGAACGAAACATGTCATTTTTGTTTAATAGTGTATATTTTTATCCCTTGTCTAATAATGTTTTTTACAGGTATGTTGTGGTATTATATTTAACCTGTGTGTTGAACAGACTGAAGGGCTATTAATTTTACATTTACATATTTGTGAAGTCTCAAGAATAATGGATATTTTGGCTAATTTGTCTTGTTTCGTATACATTAGAAATCCAGTCATTTGTGAATGTGTATTGTTCTCATATCTTAATTCAGTAAAAGAAAAGGCTTGCATAACATTATTCAAGATGCTGCTTAATTGTTTAATATATATATCATTAAAGGTGGTGTTTCTTTTATAGGTTACTGAGACAGCATGCAGGAGCCACATTTTATCAAATGTGAGCCAGGATTGCCGGCTGAGGTAGAAGAGACTACTAATTGTGTAAGTGAACATCTAATTAGAGACATGTCTGAACTGTAAAACCTCCCATCGAGAGGACCTTTTTTCTTATGTGACTAATGGAAATTTGAGTCCCCATCCTCTGCAACTCTTTCTTGACAGCCCTACAATGGAGGTCAGCTGCATGTACCTTTTTAACCACATACCAGATCTGCCAATCTTAAACTTCCTGGTACTATCCAGAATTAAACCCGATCCTCAAAGAACGGCAGCTGCTAGTGCTGTTACACTATGGAGATGCACTTAGTCCTACTGATGGAATTAAAATATTAAGTAGTTTATTGCTGTTGACTATATTTTTATAATGTTGTCACACAAAATCAAAATGCTCTCTCATATCTCCTGTCAAGGCTTGAAGGTTTCCAGCACAGTTTTCCACAAAAGTTCTTGGCATATCCACTACTTATAGACATCATCTCCTTCATTGAGAAAACAAGAGTTGATTGTATAGTTGTTCAAATCATGTGATTCCCAACTAGTGCTACACTACCAGTAGTAGTCAACAAAGGGAAAATATACAACCACCTTCAATGACTTCTGCAATATTCTCAGAATCAGGTAAAATGTCATCTGTGTTTTAGTTGTCACAAGAATCCTTCTGGATATTGAGGTACCATGCACCTAGCCATATGATAAGTTCTGTCCCTCATACAAAGGCAGGTAGTGCATGGAAAAATGACAACTACATGTATGTTACTTATTGCACATACCATACAAAAATTACTCAGAATATCCACCCACACTTCATCAAGCAACTGCCCACTTGTTGATCGCTGCACAAACACTGGTAGCATTATGTAGGCTGCTAAATTCATCATATCATCTTTGAAAGACTGTATTTTGATGGGGTTTAGAGCAGGCCTTTTCCTATAAAATATTTGGTAAATTTGGCAAACCAAAGAATATTGTTAGAATTTCTGTGAGTGGTATTGTATTGGGTACATTGTGCTCCAGCTAGCATTGTGTTGACAAGGCCTGTGAATGGGTAACTAGTCCTACTCCAGTATCCAGAGCTTACTTATGTAGAAGTCACTGCGTAAGGGTGGTAATTGCTTTAAGAATTAGTTGCCGTCTCCCAGAATTGTAATGATATGTCGCCCTCACATAACTGTTCCCACCAAGCAGTGACAGTGGATGGTGTCCTCGTTCAAGTTGGGGAGGTTAGTATCAGCTTCCCAAGTGCTGTGGGCACGCACATACAGTCATCGTGGTTGTCCAATTTCTCACCTGCAATTTGTATATTCCTCCATTGACTTTTATGTGACACGAGTCTTCTGTCAGCCAGAATCCTGAGCTTTTTCTGTACACTTCAAGCCTGAAGTTCTCTTTAATGACGCATGGCATCAATTTTTCAATTTTCAAGGTCCTTAATTTCTGTGCAACAATTCCCTGCTGGTTACTAATGTGCTTAGTGCGAATGGTGAACTACTTGCAGACATAGCCTCAGTATTGCATACATAAATTTCCTTGTTACTTACAGCAGTTGTAACAAATTAAAAATTTTCACTGGAGTCTTGTTGCACTTTATCCTGCAAATACAGCAATACAGTTCTCTTTACTCCCCATTACATCTTCACTATGCAGCGAATTATCTTCAACTTCTTCCTTTCTAAAAGCTTGAATTATTGCAGCTTTTTTGGAAATAACAATACAAACATAGGCCTATATATTATACTTACCTCTGAAGGGTAGGAATAGAAATGGCATGAGTAGGTACATTCATCCTCACATTAACAGATCCGTTACATCGCAAATAACAAAAGTTCCTTTTTCTTGTTTGTTTTTCATTAACCCATGATTACTCGCATAGTGAGCGCAGTGCTCACCTCCATAGTATATTACTTGTTGTTCGAATATTACAATACCTTTACTTTTGAAACTCCATATACCTTTCCAACAGATTGTTATTTCCATTATCTTTGAAAGTGAAGATCCTCAGTCCATTATTAGTGCATATTTGTGTAGTGATGCGCTCAGTAGCAAGCAACAGTGCTATTCAATTTTGTGCATTGTAATAAGTCATGCCTTGTCTTATGCTTGTGTTTAATTTTAAATGTTTGTATTGTGACTGTTGTTAGTGAATTTAGTGAGTGAAGTTATAATGGCATCCACTTATCAGATAATTACGTGTTTGTGATGAAACGTTGGAGGAAGTGGACTTGAACACCGAAAGTGATGGTAATGAAACAGAGTGTTTGCAAGTTCTGAGGATGAAGAGGCGCTTTTGCTGATTCCATTCATTTTAGGAAAGGATGAAATTACCAAATGAGGCTCAATGCTCCCGCTACAATTTTTCGAACACGAAAACTGTTCCAGGAAGGATGCTGACAGGAACAGAAGTGATGACTGCCAGTGTAAAATGTTTGTTTCCTATTGTGCTGGATTTATGTTCATACTGAGCATACTCCCCCTATCTCAAATTTGTTTAAATTTAAATATTTTTGTTCCTAAATAAATGACTGTTTGTTTAAATTTAAGTAATTATAAGCTGTAAATAAGTATTTGTGTTCCTAAAGGAATTTTTTGTCTATCCCTTAGTCCCGTTCCTTTATACGTGGTCTGGGTTAAAGGGAGGTGAATTTATATTGCATGTTTTATGGCCAGATGCCCTTCCTGCTGCCAACCTCAGTTGAGGAGCAAATGAAGATGAAATGAATGATGGTGAATAAGATTGAGAAAGGAGGTGGAAGGAATCAGCTCTGACCTTTGAATAGAAATTGACCCAGCATTTGCCTGGAAGTGTACGCGGGAAGTCATAGAAAACAGTTTTCAGGACAGCTGATGGTGGGCTTCGAAACCACGCATCTCCCGAATGCAGAGATTGGCTCCATAGCCATGGCGCGTTAACACGCGCGGCCACTCCACTCGCTCATGATCCGAAATATATAACTATCTAAAATTCATGTATTCAAAATACCTTCATCTTTATATGGGCATATTACAGCTTTTAAACATAAAGGCGAGGGCTGCACTCACTGGGGAGTAATGGTGCACGTAAAGACCTAGCGAGTAATGCCGGTTAACTTTGTTCATAATTGCTGTAGACGGTTAATTTATAAATTTGAGATTCTGAATCCTTGATCACTCTGTAATTTCATGCAGATTAACCCTATAACTGCCAAACTCAATAGAGTGTCACTAGAATGCCAACGTCGCACGCATAGTACATGCATTCGCTTAATCAGTCATAACATCATTTATTTTTCACTTACGCTATTTTAATAAGTAAGACATTGAAGAAGAAGCTTCAAGTCTTCCATCACACATTCCTCACTAGCCGGAAATGACTCAGTCAAGGTCAGGGTAGGTATAAAGTCACCTACTATTTCATCATCCCCCTGTGATCTCAGTTGCTCGCTCGCTGTTTCTGTTTCTGTGAATATATATCGTTATCTTTCAACATATTATTGAGTTTATTCTTAAATTGTTTCTTTTGAAGTGTAAACTTTCATCATGGATGATGAACTAAGTGATTCAAGTGATATTCTCAAAGTTCTTGAAATGATTGGGATGCTTCCTCTTCCAGCGATATATTTTCTTTAGTTGATGATACTTTTGAGAGCGGAGAAGAATATATTCCAGAATCTGAAGTTGAAAGTGATTCCGATGAAGAGAGCAGGCCTGACGACGTTTCATTGAATGACACTGTTTCCGTAACACCAAAGTGGTGCAGGGTTTATCCACCCGAACCGGAGTTCGATGTTTCCGAGAAGTTCCACGTAAGGGATCCTGGCATTAGGATCTGTCCGCCCCGAAACAGTACACCTATTATGTATTTCTACTTGTTCTTTACGGATTTGATTTGGAAGCTTTTAGTGAAAGAAACTAATGGCTATGCGGCGAAAAAAAAACAACTAAAAGACATTCTGGAGAAAAGGCGGCCTTTTCTCGTATGCAAACCTGGTTTGATGTAACTGTCTCCGAAATGAAAAAAGTAAATTGCCATCCTAATAAATATACGGTGCACCGTGAATGTTTTCATAAATTGCAGCATTTCTGGAGGCCTATGAGGCACGGCAGGAAAATATATCTCTCCGAGAATGACTCCCAGTAGTGCTCGGCGTCTGACGGAACTGTGTGCAGCCCGGAAATGTTTATTCTTTTGTGATTTTATTTCTGTTTTTACTTTTGAGAATTTAATATTTTTTTAAATTAGAAGAAATTTCGCGTGTTTTGTATATAGTGATTTTTTTAAATGAGTGGTTATTTATTACTAATGGTGAACTTGAAAATATGAAAAACTTTTTTTTCTAGTTTTCCAAATTTTTGATCGCCTGATACGCGTCAGATAAACAAGTGAATGATTTAATACTTATACAAGCATCTTAAATACAGCTTTCTGAGTAATATGGTGTGCTGCATGCCTAAAGTTTCTGCATTTAAACGTGCTTTCATTTGTTAAAACATAAATGTGTAATACATGCGAAAATGGCTGGCATTTAGGGAAAAACACTCGGCACTTCTAGGGTTAAAAAAAAAAAAGAAGCTAAGAAATTGATTTTCAGTACTTTATACAATAACGTATTAAAGATAGTTAATCACATAATATTTACTGTATCAAAGCCTGGTCAAACAAGACATAAAGTGGCAGATTGATTTAGGTTGTACTTATGTTTGTCATCACTCATCTGTCATATTTAATATATGGTGGGCGAGATATTATTGGCTCATGATAGCGTTAGGAACAGAAGGCAATGCAAATTAAATATTCAGAGCGCAGTGATGATAAATCACTAGTTACAAACTCACACATTGGTATAATGCTTGGGTAGCTGCCCATTTCCTCTGCCTGGAGGGTCTCCACATACTGGAACTTATACAAACACTTATATGATTTTAAGTGTAATATATATTTTTATTTCTTCATAAAATAAATTTACAGACTGTTTCCTGTTACACCCTTTTAGATGTGTCATTTTTACCTTTTCTAGGTCACTGTGAAGATTATATTCTTATATTGATCCTATATTTATCAAACTTTTTCAGGTGCCAAATCTTCTGCTTCCTACTGCTGATGACACATTACCTGAAATAAAGGTTGAACCATGCCATGTGTTTCCTGATGGAAATTTTGATGATGCTGAAGCAAGCACAGTAAACGAGGAATATGAAATCCAGGTGAATATTTTTTCCCAGTAATAATTACAATCATGTATGGTCCAGCTTTGGCATGCAGGCATTTTGATTTAACGCCAGTTATGCGGCCTGCATTCTTTATTAACTTCGAGCAAATGGCAGAGGAACTTAACCCTAGAACTGGCTACTGTCTAATATTTAACACTTCGGTCCCTGCTGTAGTGGCACTGTTGAATATTCAAGATGTTCGTATTTCTTCTCGTAATTTCATCATTTCTTCAACAGATGTCATGACAGTCTTCATCTTGTAGTTCTTGATGTCGACAACGGCTGTGATTTCAGTTTCATTCATATTTACAACCTCTTTGGGTGCAATTTCACAGAAATAAATGAGTGCAGTGTTCTGACCATCTGTTTGAGCGCTATTTCTGTAGTGTTTGTAAACAGACCTTCACAGGCTCTGCTTTGCTTTTCTATTTTATTTTATTTTGTAGTTTTCCATTTTGTGCGAGTTATATACTTCTGTATATACCTATTTATTACTTGTTTGATTATAGGCATTTTTAGTACAGTGTGCGTCCAAATATAGCATCTTCACTTCATTAGGGAAAATTAGTAATGAAGTAGTGCAAAATTTGTTGGAAGATGAAAGTGACGGATCTGACTCTGAGGTTATTGAGAATGAACCGACAGATTCAGAGCAGTCAGATTTGGAATGTTTATCAGCTATTTCTTCGCATCAAATATTGGAAAGTGGAAGTGAAGACGAATCTCTCATAAAGCAACCTATCATAGTAGTGTGGTCTAAGGGCGCCCCTTCAAATGATCGCATACCAGTACATTTTTGCTAATATTTTCAAGAATATACCTCTCATAGTTATGAAACTGTTGATAGTGCATCAGATATATTATTGACAATCTGTATATCTCAGTTTTCTGTGACAATTTCCAATTTGGTGTGCACATGATTCGAAAGATTATTTTAGAACAGACTTTACATTTTTCTAGTCAAAACATTTATGCAGTTTCGTGTCACCATGACAATCCTCAGTGTATTAGCTTTACGTAGATATATAAAACTTAGTAGATTTATTTCATATCCTGCGGATATTTTGTATTTTATTTAGACAAGTAAAAGTTGCCAAATATGGCTGCCACCACAAGAATTAACATTGCTAGTTCTAGGGTTAAACACTATTGATGTTCTATTGGTGAATTTTAATTAGTTTTGTGGATGAACACCAAATATATTGTTTGTCAACTTCATGTCACATGGACTGCCAAGGATGTTCTAAACCTTCAAAAATCCAGATAGAATCCAAGCATTTCAAAAGATTTATTTTTGGACGGATGGCGAGAGCAAAGTTTATTCATTTTCTTGAGACTACGGAGGTGTGGTCTGATCAGAGAGGCAACCCTGAACATGGAGGCCAAGCAATACAGCTGGGATGTCGTCTCACAAATCACATGACACTCTAATATCTTCAGGTTATCAGGCTGAGCAGCAGTTGTCTTGGCAGGCTAGAGGCCTTAATGGCCTACAAGTATATATGCTATGAATTTATTTCCAATTGTTCAAAAATCCTGTTATCTTTACCTGGTTTGAATTTCTTTTTAAACTGTTTATTTTTACATCGCACCAACATACATAAGTTTTACAACAGTGATGGGATAGGATAGGGCTGGCACTGGGAAGAAAGCCATAGTGGCCTTAATTAAATTAATATTCAGCAGCAGTTTTTGCCTGGTGTGATAGTGGAGAAACCAGAAAAAACCTTCTATAGAGGTGCTACAGTAGATTGAACCCACTATCTCTTGAATACAAGCTCACAACTATGTGACTCAAACTACATAGCCTTTGGTTCCATTGGTTTCAACCCACAATCCTTCAGTTGAGAGATTATCACTGTACTGGTGATCCACAGCATTTGCTTCTTGGCATTTTTTTTTTTTTTTTTTAAATATCTGGAACCTAGGTGGCTGTGTTGTTACCGGTATTGCAGCTCTATTCTGGATTTTATTACCTAACTTAAAATCTTTTATATTGGTGTTTGCTGTGTAGAAATCACTATCATATTGTACGAGGTGTAGTTATTATATAGTAGGAAATGGTGCTGAAAAGTATTAACACTACAATGGCTGGAATTTATTATATACGTAGAAGCACCAATGTGGTTGTTTTGATTGCTGTTGAAATTATATTTTCATTCTCAAATTGCATAGTTATAAATTATTCTTGATTGAAATGTGTATTACTAAGTTTAGAATACGTTAACTATGGAATGTAACACTCAGTGGGAGAGAAGTTATTTTATTTTGTTCAAAATGTAAGATTTTCCTAGTTTATTAGAAATACAAATGCAATTTTTCACCAAAAAGATAGTATCTACTAAACAGAAAGACATTTTTTTCAATGCCCATGAATCTCAGCGTTTTCTCTTTTTTTTTTTACAATTTGTTTTACATTGCACCGACACAGATAGGTCTTGTGGCGACGATGGGATAGGAACGTACTAGGAGTGGGAAGGAAGTGGCCGTGGCCTTAATTAACATACAGCCCCAGTGTTTGCCTGGTGTGAAAATGGGAAACCGCAGCAAACCATCTTCAGGGCTGCCGACATTGTGGCTCGAACCCACTATCTCCTCGTTGCAAGCTCACAGCTGCTCGCCCTTAACCACATGGCCAACTCACCTGGTGTGAATCTCAACTGTAATGTAACTGTCACTCAGTATTTAAAAAAAAAAAAAACACTGTATGATTTCATTTACTGCAAACTAAGCCGTGAAATATTCAGTTGATTAAATTATTTTATATGCTGGAACTACAAACCACAGTCACAGTTACACAACTGTTGTATTATTTCTTCTTTGTGCATGAAGTATACAAATGCATTCTTTGCACATTTTATATAAATCCTGTCTCTTTAGATGCAGGAACTACATAAAACAACCTTAGTTACTTCCTTCAAGCAAGAGCAACACTCTTGCTGTTTGCACTTACTGCAGGTTAAATATGCCTTATTCTTACATTTCTTCATTTGGCATACCACCTTAGTTTATCTCCTTTTGGATGCTCTCCAAATTACAGTCCTGTTCCCACTGACTTCAGTTTTGATCCCGCGTACTCCATACGAAGTTCTTCTGCCAGCTTCAGGATGTAATTTTCGCAGTTAATGCACAGTAGGCCATCACAGAGATGACCATCCGAGTCTCCATGCTGTGCCAACACCATCTTCCTCAGGTGCTCTTCAATAGTCTTCACAAAACACTCTAGCATACTCTCCAACTGTGCATGAAAGACGTCGTTCGGACATGCCTTTTCACTGTGCACCTCTCTCGGGATGCCAGAGCAAGAGAAGTAGTTGTTCACAAGGGCATTGTCTGCTGTTGATTCTTTCTAAGTGGGAGTGTTGTACACCTCAGGCAAATTGGTGAAATAATCCATGGCTGGAAGCACTTAGCAAATTCCACTATCCAACTATAGAAATGGTCCTGTGATGCCAGTGGTTATCCTCTTCAAAAAAACTGTACTGTTCCATCTTGCCCCTATTCTGGGTTTGCAGGCCTCAGCTGACTGTCGAGTTGTCACATACAGGGTCGGTGTGTGTGTGTGTGTGTGTGTGTGTGTCTCTCTCTCTCTCTCTCTCTCTCTCTCTCTCTCTCTCTCTCTCTCTCTCTCTCTCTCTCTCTCTCTCTCTCTCATAAACCCAAACCGAACACACAGTGTTTGTACTCAACGCTACGTCACCAGCCTCAGCCAAACTTATGTCGCGTGTGGCTGCTCTGCTTTAAGTATTTATACAGTCCTACATGAAATCTTACCTTATGAAAGATGCTGGAAGTGTTGTCCTTCCTTTTTTATTTTATTACATGTAACCAATCTCATGATTAGACCCGTATTGAATTTGCTATAATATGCTTACAATATTGTGATTGATTTTTTTATATCCCACCATTTCAATACAATTGGTTGTATGTTGTTAGATCATAATGCTACAACACTGTTTTATAGGGACATGTTTCACTTGAATTTCAAGCATCCTCAGCCTATATAATCATCTCAAGGTTAAGACCTGTCGTATTTGGTTAGTTTTGACAAATTTGTGCTTAATTATAATTCTAACAATAAAGTAATAAAATATATAAACATAGGAATTTATGAACACATTAATAGTTTAACAATATGAATGGCTATACTAAAATTGGAATAGCCATTAATTCTAAAGATATTGACATCCAAAACACAGTCTCTTCAAATGTTGAAAATTTGGCTAAAATTGTTTTCTCAAAGTTCTAGTTTATTAAAAACAATTGTAATTTGACTTCTATGTTAAAACTTTAGTCGTAATTATAGTTAAAACTTATTGGTGTCTTAAGACTAAAATCTTGGATCCGTTTGGAATTCAGCTTCTTGTTTTAATTTTGAGGCTTGCTACTGTAATTTTAATAGTTTTGGGCAGTAAAATGTTGAATTAGTTTCATCGAACTAGTCTTGGTTTTACGATCAGATTTTCCGTTGTTAGTAGTTTGTATTTATGAGGTATTTAGTCAAACGGTACGTCAATCCAAAATCTTGAGGAGTTGATTTCTTTCATAATATTTGAATGATGGTGCATCCCTTAGACTGCTACTACGAAACCTTGTGGACTTTGTTATATTACGGTGACTGTTATCTGTTGTGGTTCTACTCCTTCCTTTTTTATACCGGCATTATATGTGGTAACCACATTCTCGCTGGTACGAGTGAGTTCTGCCAATGTAATGTTTCTGATTTCATTCGTAATGTTTTCTTTCATTTCCTCCAATGTGTGAGGATTTGTTTGATACACTTTTTCTTTCAGTTTACCTCACAAGTAAATATCACACATTGTTAGATCTGGAAAATGAGGGGGATCACTGCTCACTCTGTCTGTAAAGACTTCCGAGATTGTAAGAAGGGAATCTCCTGCTCTATGAGCGGGGGCTGATTCTTGTTGAAACCACCCATGTGATTTTTCTTCTTCCGTTAACTGATGGAAGAAAGGTATCAAAGTATCATCTTGGTACCTCTGTGCATTTACTGTTATCTCAACACAGAAAGTAGTCCCAATCATTTGTCTTGCACTAACAGCACACCGAACACCAATCTTCCTATCATAATGATGGACTTGATAAACACCATTAGGAGTTCCTGCACTGTTCACACGACCATTAAGATGTAACCAGAACTTTTACACACAAAAATATGGTGCTGCAATGATAATTGTCTCACCATGTTAACAGCTGAGATTCAGACTCGTGACTCATGTTTGCCAGGTCGCACATGTGCAGGCTGCTTGCAAGGTCAAGAACTATGCACGTACCTCTCATACTGCAGCTGCCGTAGCCCTGAGCACAACCACCGTGCGTTTGGTCTTGGTTTATAACAGAGATCCTGTATTTGTCACCTTGTATTGGCAATCCTTTGCTGATACACCCAATAATAGCTTTGCAAAACCTGATATAAGGTATTATCCCAAGATGGCCTGCCATGGTGCCTCCATGTACCTAAGCCACTAGTTCCACCCATTTATTCCAGATAATTACCAGCTGGGCAACCTCCTTGCTATCAGCAGTCTCCATTATACATGTCAGCAGGCAGTCATCATCCTGTAAGGACTTCCAATGAACTTAGTATGCCTTGTATATTGGACTTCGCTCGGCAAAGTCCTTTAATAATAATGTTATTGGCTTTGTGTCCTTCTGACTACTTGTATGGTTTTCGGAGATGCCGAGGTGCTGGAATTTTGCCCTGCATGAGTTTTTTATGTGCCAGTAAATCTGTCGACACAAGGCTGATATATTTGGGCGCCTTCAAATGACACCGGACTGGGCCGTGATTGAACCCACTAACATCAGCTCAGAAAGCCAGCGCTCTACAATCCAAGCTGCCTAGGCCAGCAAATGTCTTTTCATTCTAGTCCAAATTTGACATTCTGAAGGATATAACCAACAATGTCGTCCATAAACTGCTCCCTCCTCCGGACAGTACAAACCCAGTTTTATGCTATCATGGTTCAGACATCCACTATGATGACCTACTTCTCAACCTTTTGATAGAAGGTGCAGTATTAAGGGCTTGGTCTCCTGGAGAGTGCATGTTCAGTGCGGTGTTTTCATTGGTCCTGTGATGTTGTATTGAAAGGTTGTACTGGTACGCAGTTTTGTACTTTCATGAGCATCCTGGATGAGTGAAGTCCACAATCAGTAGCTGTCAATCTGTGTTCCACAACTCATTGCCCTGTAATGTCACATGTTTGTGAGGATACTATATTAATCAAGTTTACTTGTAGAGCAGTAGCATAAATATACCAGTGCTCTGTGAACACACTTTCTTCAATGTTTTGGCAAGGTTATATATGAGCCATTAGCTTTATATTATGCTTGTACACTGTACAGAATGCATGATGTTATTCCTTCATCAGTACGGAGACTAGCTATGACATAGCAAAATCCTGCTCAGAGATGGCTCTACCATCATCTTTCCATCATCATCCCTCAGCTTATGAAAAATATACTGTAATCAATTATTTAAATAATTCTCAGATTTCTATTAGTAAAATGCACTCATGTTGAAATCTATGTCAGATCTTTTCCTGAAAAGCAGAGTTTTCCTTTAAATGGAATTCATTACAAATAGGTTTACTTAACCTTGTGCTTTTAATGGGTAGCAAGGACTCTGAAGTTCGTTAAAAATGGGATTTTGTTAAGAGTGTGTAGCAAAAGCCTCTTAATCGGTGTTAGAAAAGTTGGGGGATGAGACAGCTGTATCATGTTCTGTAGAGGTATCTGCTCATACGTAGGTCATTGCAAGCTCTAGTTGTACAGATGTAAATAGTGAGATTTTTAACAGAGGTGCATGATTTTCATTTTTGTGTGGTACGTTTAAATTTTAGTTTATGTATACTCTGCTTTTTCTTTTATGTGACTAATGTAGCTGATGTACTCATAGTTCGTATAAATTTGTAGCGAATTACTACATCATTATTTCAAGAGGAAACCTGCTACGTTAACGAAGAACCTTCACAATGTGAAAACAAGTCAGTTAAATTAGGTGAAAATCACCAAAAACAGGAACAAATTATTACTTAAAGCCAGGTGATATGGGTAGTGAAATAAAACACAATATTAATTAAGTAAATACTTCATCAGGTTCATTGTCTGTGTGAAATCAAGACAGTATTTTCACTTTCACAGAGTGAGTGGCTGCATGGTTTGGGTCACTTAGCTGTCAGCTTGCTTTTGGGAGATAGTGCATTGAAACCCCACTGTTGACAGCCCTGAAGATTGCATGTAGAGCCAGGTCTGGTGAACTATGAATCTACTGCTTCAGGCTGGGAATTAAAATTCCACAAAAACTCATAGTAAAAGAAATGGACTCAGAACAAGCTGCAAGAAGACCAAGTATATGTTCTGTAATTTTGCCAAGCCAGAAGTTCAAGGTCCACTCAATACAATTTTCTTAGCGGGTCTACCACTGGTAATGATGAATAAATTCAAGTACTTGTGTTCAGTTATTACCACCGATACGACAGTTGATGATGACGTGATGCATCGCATCAACATTGAATGAACGAAATGGTGTTTGCTGACAGGCGTCTTATGTGACAGTCAGATGCCTATAAAGCTCAAAGGATAGATACACACGTTTGTTGTTTGGCCTGCCCTCACTTATGGCTCCGAATGTTTGACAAGGCAAAAGAAACATGATCAGCAAATGCCTGTAACGGAAATGCTGATGCTGCGATGGTCAGCGGGTGTCACCCTCTTGGACCGAGTGCACAGTGAGCATATACGAGGATACAGTCCCTATCAGTGAGAAATCGGAAGAGCGGCAGTTGCACTGGTAGACACGCATACAATATCAAGATGAAGATCATCCCATTAAGAGAGCTCTTTGGAATAGAGGAACAAAGGAGAGGACGCAGGCATCTGAGAACAACATAGTGGCGTACAGCCAAAAAGGCCTTTAAAGAAATGGCATTCCAGTGGCAAAGACATCCAACCACAGGGAGTACTCTCTAAGGATCAGAAGAGCCGACCCTGACTGATACTTGGAAGTGTCCATTGTGAACACACGACCAGGAAATAAGAAGAAGAATGCCATTGAAAAATTTAGTAACCTGGGTGTAGTTGTGCTCATGACATATAAACAGGAATCCTCACCTATAGAAAACCAGCTCATGAAAGTGAGCAGAATGTAGCAAAATTCCCTCAAGAAAATTATGAGTTCTGTCGGTATTTAATCTTTGATAATACAAAGATATACTGTAGAACAATAAAAAGCATTCTAGTTTGTTGGGAGTAATTACAACAGAAATCCAACATTTAAAGCCAAACTGCTGCACTTTTAAAACAGTATCAGGATGGCTCACCATTTTTAGGATTTATGATCACTAGTGATATGTTTATTTAAACCCCTCAAAGTCATTACCAGACTGTTAGTAGACTGATGTCGGCCATTAGTTTAGCTGAGTCCCTAATTTCATACAAAAATCTGGAGAAAGTTTCATATCCTTTTTACACAAGCTGTTGATAGACTACCAAAGAAAATGAAAAGGCCAAAATTATTGTGTGGCCCAGTTGAGACGTACTCTCCTCAAAACGCACTAAGATACAACTGACATAAATTTTAAAAATTCATGAATGAAGATGTAAACCTTCATTTTGGAGATGGTAGGTTCAATTCCCACTGAAGACAAATTTCCATAGTTTCCCATTTTCACACCTGACAAGTACTGGAGCTGTACATTAGTCAAAACCATGGTTGATACCTTTTTGTCCTCACCCTGTCCTATACCAGCACTGCCATAAGACCTACCTGTGTTGGAGAAACATAAAACCAGTAGCAAAAAGAATTGTTAAATTCAGTTTAAAGATAATATTGAAGTAAAATTAAATAGAGAAATCATTTCACTATAGATCATTATTTTTGTTTCTTGAGCAACTAATTGGACAGTTTTACTGTATATCGATAACGTATTAATCTTTCAGTCAAAGTAATTTTAGGGAATTATGAAAACAAAATGTAACACTTAAATATCACTTAAACATCGTACATTATTTATCAAAACATTGTAAATACATAAATAGCCTAGTGACAAATAATGTGAAATCAGTACATTTGTTTTACAGAAAGTAACACTTAAATGTCATCTTTCACAACAATAACAGTGGACTGAGCTATCTCAATGCAAAAAAAGTGCATTCCACTTCAAAAGACTTCTGAATAACAGTCTATTCAAGTCCTAAGAAAGGAACTTTATTAATGCAAGGAAACATAATATAAATATATATATGAAGAAAAAACACATATTTCAATACTGTGAGTACGATGTTACGTTGTCCATCAAGAGTGTCACAAACCCCTTGCTTAATACATTACAGACGGGACCCAAGTCTACTTGTGTTTGGCTGGTTGGATGTTTAAGACGGTTCCCAAGTTAACTCATGTTGATAAGACTTGTACATTCAGTGACATATTTTGGAACCTATGAAACTAGATAGTGGTCAAGACTGTTATAATCACAAATCTCATTGTTGAAGATTTTGTTTGTTGCTGACCAGATGCTCCTCACACTGCCCATCCCCTGTGCCTAGCCATTTCCTGAGCAACTTAATGCAAAAGTACATGCATAGAATCAAATGAGCCTGGCTTCCCTAACCTTGTACTGTTGTGATAACATTTACTGGAAACCTTCTGAAGGAGTCCTAATTATGTTTTCTGGTTTGATAAGTTGTGTAGCAATGACATCGGTCAAGTAGTGTACAGCAACTTATACAGATTTCATGTTGTTTTGAAGGGTGTATATCTTTACCTACCTGCTACCTTTACTTTTTGTTCTTCTGTTTTATGCTTCATTTTCTTAGTTTTCCGACCTCGTGTACGTCGTTCAAAGAGCTATGTGGTGGGTAAGATGGCGCTTTCCAAACTGACCGCATGTTTAGATTAGGACAAATATTTAACAAACTGTATATGGATAATTTATTTCTATAAAACACTTTTTTGCCTTGTCAAGACTTTACATGTCATTATACTTAATTACCGTACATGTTTTGGAAGCCAACTACTCTCTTCTTCAGCAGTGCCAAAACATCAAACTACCGGGCGAGTTGGCCGTGCGCGTAGAGGCGCGCGGCTGTGAGCTTGCATCCGGGAGATAGTAGGTTCGAATCCCACAATCGGCAGCCCTGAAGATGGTTTTACGTTGTTTCCCATTTTCACACCAGGCAAATGCTGGGGCTGTACCTTAATTAAGGCCACGGCCGCTTCCTTCCAACTCCTCGGCCTTTCCTATCCCATCGTCGCCATAAGACCTATCTGTGTTGGTGCGACGTAAAGCCCCTAGCAAAAAAAAAATATCAAACTAAATCTTTGGACTTGATACATTTGTACAAATACAGTTATCAACAGAACAATTATATATAAAGCTTGAAATCATTAAAATATTTCTTTGTGACTCAACTGTTTACTTACTATGTCATTTAGTTAAAAAAGTTAAAATATAATAATTTCAAATCCTAAGATAAATAAAACCTATTAAATTAGCCACTATGTGCTAAAATTTAAAATCTGCTCTGCTCTTGGAACTTAAATCCTTATTTACACCTAAAATAATGACTATGTCAATTTAGTAAAAACTTTAAAATATAATATAAAATGAATAAAAGAGTGACAAGTAGCAGCTAGCCTTGTAAGGTCATTGACAGCAAGCAAAGGAGCAAGGGCATGTTCGTTCAGGTCAAACTGGTGTGATGTTATTTTAATTTTTGGATGAATTTGGTACCAGCTGAAACTGAAGAGATTGACTGTTAAAATGGCTCGCATGGTTGGACGGGATTAAGAGGAGAAATTTCCGATTTATGTGAAAGGTCTCAGAGGAATATAACAGACTAAAAAGGAGAAATTTCAAGAAGAGAGCAGAAAATATTTTAAAATCAACATATAGTGAATAACTTAATGGTTTTATTATTTTAAAAGTTGAAAATGATTATATTTTAAAGTGTTTATTAAATGACATGGTAAGTGTAAATTTAGACACAAAGAAACATTTTATTTTAACATATATAGTGGTTCATTCTAGCATAGAAGTCTTCAAATAGTGGGTCCGATCTAGGTTTGGACCCGAACGGACCTGCTCGATTTACTGTACACAATGTCAAGAATAAGATAGAAATTATTATTAAAATACCAGAAATATTTTATGTAGTAATATACAAATTGTACATCCCGTGGCCTAGAACAGTACTTTCTTCGTAGATGGCAATACTGTATTTTGAAGATATGAGAGTGAACGTAAATTTTATTTGCTCCAAAAATGACAGTGAGTGTTTACTTGTTTTTTGTTTTGTTTTTTACTCTAGCCTCCGGCCACCTCCGTGTTCCAGTTAGTAGTTAACATTATTTTTTAATTTGTGTGCGGAGCTAAAACTTGCTTAGATGCCTTTATTCAAGACTTGGAGGAAAGAATTCATTTTCCCGAATTTCCTTCAGTATCTTATAATGAAGGTTTGTAGTAAAACTGTTCATTTTTATACCAACTGACGACAGAATTTGAGGAGCAATTCATGCACTTCAACAAACTGGAAGACATTTTTCAGGCTGTCGAAAAACCATTTTCGTCGATTCTTGAGGAGAGAATGATGTATGAAAGCAACTCAGTTGTAAAACTTTGACATGACAGAATCACAGATGGAAATGATACGGTTGCAGTTGACAGAACAAATGGCCTGTAGTGCCGGGAGTGTACAATGACAGGTTCGGCTTGTCAGGTGCAGGTCCCTGGAATTGATGCCCACAGGCGACCTGCATGTCATGAGGAGAATAAAATTATGATGAAGATAAGACATACACCTAGCAGTCATGCCAGCAGAATTAACTAATTATGGTTAAAATTCCCGACCATGCCAGCACTCTAACCATTTAGCCAGGGAACCGGACGACAGGAGAAGGGGCAAGGAAGGCTGATGTGTCATTCCGGTCCTCTCTTGTTAGAGATTCTAATGCTAAATTCTGCAACATTTTGAAATATATTCCAACAATATTTGCATCAGCATA
Organism: Anabrus simplex; assembly: GCF_040414725.1. Classification (NCBI taxonomy): domain Eukaryota; kingdom Metazoa; phylum Arthropoda; class Insecta; order Orthoptera; family Tettigoniidae; genus Anabrus; species Anabrus simplex. The sequence goes on along the minus strand of NC_090274.1, from coordinate 50,042,140 downwards.
TGTGTTTGAAAGTATGTTTTCCAATATGAATTTTGTGTAAATAATTTCAGAATTATTAATGATCACTTGCCTTTGCTGGCAAGATGTAGTGTTTACAGTGCACTATGTCTTTTGGTATGGGCTAGAATAAATTTGTTACTATCATTGATCTGTCTCAGTCTCATCCTTGGCTTTGACAATATGAAAATGACTGAGATATGTGTGATGCCAGTATTTGTACCATTCCTTATGCTGCCAGTTCCTGTTATGAATGCTGTGAAAATATCACTCATAGGGTCGGTTGGTGCATGCATTTCAGTGAGCTTGGCAGGCTGATATGTAATAGCAACTTCTGACTCAGTGAGAAAAGCAACGGGAAACTACCTCACTCCTCATTTCCCTAGTATGCCTCTTGAGTGATGACAGCTGTTGGCTGAATTGTGGGGGACCGAACCAGCCTTCGGGCTGAATAACCAACATACATACTTGGTGGAGTGCTTAACCATTACTGGAGATTCGTGCATTCTACACTCCTACAACCATCATTCATTTCTAGAACTTCCTTCACTGCTACCTTAATTGATTGCAGAGTGATATCTTCAATAGAGGATCCTACCAGCTCACAATAGTATCCAAATTTGATTGGAGGTGATGAAAAGTTCATGATACCACAAAAGAGCTTGCCAGCAGTGGATCCTTTTCTGATGGATTACAGACCATACACAAGTCAATTTCACATTGAACACTTAAGATTGCCTATCTTTACCAGAAAGAGTGCTATGTAGTATTTCATATTCACATCATGTAGAGATTATTTTCATGTCATACAATAAACCAAAGTACTGTAGAATTCTCTGTACCACTCTTAAACTTGTACACATTTTGCATGAAACATGTTCTTACAACAGAGAAGAAAACAATCCAATATTCAATACTGTATTAATATTACCACTGTCTCTCACATTCCCACAAAATCTATCGTGTCCATTCAATTTCTTGCTAGAAGATATCTCTATACTTCTGTCAGGCCTTTTTTAATTAGCAGAAGTGCTTATTGGTTCCATGAGTACATCACAATTTGGTATCGTTGTTAATTTTCCTTTCCGCCACATTCTTCCTGTGCTTAAACACACAAGAAGTGTAACACTCCTGATAACAGCTACAATCACTGAAGTACTTTGAAGTAAACAATAATAAACATTAAAAGGTTTCACATTCTTGATGCTTCCTATGTCACAAAAATACAGTGCACACTCTCGAAGATAACATAAGGAAACATTCAACATCAGGAAGAGAAAATGCTAATAAGGGACACCTTTGACCTCGAACACTCAGAACTGCACGAAACCATACTTAGAATAACAAGCAATAATAAACAAAAGAGTGGTGTGCATCATTTCCATGAAAAACATTGCATTCTACCTCAAGTAACATTGTATTAGAGAGAAACAAAGTAACAAGATATCAATACCATAGGAAGGAAATTACATGTAATTTAATGGTGTCAGTGTATCATTACATTTTGAATCAGCAGCGCCAAAACCTCTCTGCTTAAAGTATTTATAATAGCGCAAAACACACATATACAGCAGTACCGCACACTTGAAGTGCTTGTATTAGTCCTCAAAGTGCAGGTGTGGGATTTCCATGAAATGGTTAAAACAAAGTGGGAGAGAACAATGTGCACACCTCACTAAAGCCATGTTATCACATTCCAAATCACATTCACGCAGTCTAATATCAAAAGCCACACTAAATACATTTTTAAATGATGATGGTATGTCAGTGTCATAACCTGGCTTTCACCAAGTATATTGCAACATGGGCTTACTCGTAGGTGTAGCAAATTAATTGTAAATCACAGAGTGAAGTTTCACGATGAAATAAAGATCATGTACCTTCACTTGTGGTTTGGCACCTTGTAGTCTTACAAAAATCAGTAATCCTGATATAGAGTTTATATTGCCGAAAGAAGTAAACATCAAGGGGTTGGCAATATTTTGTTGTTTTCGGTAGTGATATCTTCAGCGTAACATCTTTGTTTGGAAGACTTGCATGTAGAAGGGTACAATCTGTATGACCTGCCCAAGAATCACACAACAATAGGCTCTTTTAATTTGTTACATGTTTGCCAAGGACTGACGTTAGAAAACGTTTCATGTGTTCTTTAGTCATTTTTCCACTTTTGCTTGCCTCCACATGAATGTTTCGTGGACAGGTGGTTTCAATTTTCTTTAAAATATTTGGACCGAAAGTGCCTTGTGTCTCTTGAAAACAGATGTACAACTTGTTTGCTAATCTGCCTGCCATTGATAAAGCCACATCAATTGTGTAGCATTGGGTAGAGCTATGTACAGGCTGCAACACACTACCTGTAGTTTTCTCTCCTCTGTAGGGCAGTGTTGATGCTGAAGACATTTCATACTGGAATTGACTCTGTTCACTGTTCCAAACATTACCTTTCTCCACACCCTCCTCTGTTGTAAACATGTTCACTTCATCCACAAACTGTTGTGCCTTCTGACGTATAATATTATTGTCTACTATGTCCTTACATGTGACAAATGTAATAATATGCCTGGATGAAATGCCATATTCAGCCTTGAGATGGTCGATAAAGGAAATGGAAGCTTTGAAACTGACCAAGCCAAACCATTTTAGCCCCTTCTAGAGCCCATATCTGCAGATGCCAGTAGTGAACTGTAGATCCATACCTCCTTGCACCATCAAATTGCGATATTACATACTCTTTTATAGTTTGTAATTGCAACAGTCTGTTTCCTTTGAAATGAGCACCTGCTCCCCATTTCCTAGACACATAATTTAGAATTAATATGCAATTTGATTTACTTTTGATGCAATTATGGCGCTTCGTTAGTTTGCTATAGGAATTGAAGCCACGATTGTAATAGTCTTCATAAATGTTCTCTAGTAGGCTGTCATCAATATCTTTTAAGCCTTGAGATGGTCGATAAAGGAAATGGAAGCTTTGAAATTGACCAAGCCAAACCATTTTAGCCCCTTCTAGAGCCCATATCTGCAGATGCCAGTAGTGAACTGTAGATCCATACCTCCTTGCACCATCAAATTGCGATATTACATACTCTTTTATAGTTTGTAATTGCAACAGTCTGTTTCCTTTGAAATGAGCACCTGCTCCCCATTTCCTAGACACATAATTTAGAATTAATATGCAATTTGATTTACTTTTGATGCAATTATGGTGCTTCGTTAGTTTGCTATAGGAATTGAAGCCACGATTGTAATAGTCTTCATAAATGTTCTCTAGTAAGCTGTCCTCAGTATCTTTTAATATACTGGACATCGTCTTTTTGGGTGGAGAGAGTTTGTACTCACTTTGACTTGACTGTTCCTGTTGCTCTGGAGATGAATGTCATGTACTACTTGAAGAGCCAGGTTCAGGTTCCTCCTGTCCTTCAAAATCCAGCATAATGTCGTGTATTTCTGTGTCATCGCCATTATATTTCTGAATTATTATGTTATATAATATATCCGCGAACTCCATATCCTTGGCCCCGATGTCATTTCGATATTCAGCACGTCGCAGCTTGGTCCCTAATATTTGGACCACATGCGTAGGATTAATTCTCTTCATGATATCACTGCACTGCACACAGTTTACACAATAACTCACTTCCGAACACTCCCAGAGACAAATACGTACTGCAGCTATAACTCTCACGCAACTGGAGCACTGGTTAGTGCAGCTACACTATGCCACAGTCTAGTGGCGCTAGCAGACAAGTGCGGAGTTTTGCATTGAAATGAAGCACACACTGTTTTTTTTTATGATTGCTTGTTATTCTAAGCATGGTTTCATGTAGTTCCAAGCGTTCGAGGTCAAAGGTGTCCCTTGTAAGTAGTTTTACAAGTGATGAATTTCGTACTTGGCTCTGAATTTACCTAATTTTTAAAATACAATTCTTAGTTGAATTTATATTGGTCCATCTGTTCAGTACAGTTCAGATATAAATCAGTAAAACTATATGGATTGTACACTCACGAAAACTATTGAGACTATGACATGTTTTGACCTCATGGGTCATCTTCAGCTAGTATACATGGGAACAAGACACCTTAAAATATCTGAAGTGAGGAATATGGATGAAAATGATTGATGGAAAAATTCATTGTGACACATTAAAAAAAATTAAACATAATGCATTATTTTAGTCATAATGATATTCTAAAATAAGAACATAGAAGGATTGTTAAAACATTATAGTCCATCTAGAAGGCTACAGTCCAATACTGATTAAAATAATTAAAATATACCCAGCTGGAGGAGTTTCTTGTGGTATTTGTGGACTTCCTTTTTTCAAAGAGAGTGTGTGGTAAAATGTGGCCATCAACATGGAAAACGAGTATGAAGTTTATGTACCGTGATGTTATTCCTCTGCTGTGAAAATTAAAGTTGATCTGAAAAAGGATGACAACGAGAAACTTATTTCAGTCAGTAAGGTAGTCAAAATGCCAAGGCAAGTACTCGTTCTCTCTCCTCCAGCCCCTTGAGTGGGCTACTCAAGTTGAGTTGATGTTGAAAGGAGCACTGATTGGCAATTGCCTTGTGCTGTTGTTTGTGAGGGGAAAACGGTGAAAGAGGTGAAGGGGGAGAATTGGACAGTTGGAAGTTGTATGTGTATTACATGTTGTGAATACATGTGATAACTTTCATTTTTGGTTCTGCATTGACAAATATATTTTTAAAATTCTTAATAAAGAATTTACATATATTCTTCACTTGTTTAACCCTTTGGATGCCGACCCATAATAGGGCATCATATGCATGAAATGCCAAGCTTGTTTCAAGGGATTTTGCATCACTATATAAAAGAAATTATTTACGTCTCAGTTTAAAAGATATGGAGGTGAAATTTGGTATGTGAGCTTGATATATTCCAAGGAATATAAACATGTGACTTGCATTTCAAAAAACAAAATTTCGTGGATTACTGTGCAAAAAATATTATTCTTTTTTATTTTTTAAAAGGAAAAATCATAATTAGAAATTAATTAGTACATTTTACACTAAATACAAAGTGACTAAGTGAAGATGTGAAGATATTTAATCTTAACTCTTGTCTGGGATCGTATGTAACAATTTATATTGTTAATGTTGGTCCAAAAAACATTGAAGATGTGGAGGGGAAGACACTAACAGTCAATGATTGGATATTTTATGAAATTTTGGAGAGTAATAGTAATTATTTCAGAGGACTCTGTGTAGTAGCCGTATTTGTTACTACAGAACAGTTCAGAAGATCAGTACAACATACAAAATCAACTAACAGTGTCAGGAATGAAAGTGTAAAGAACAGAATGAAATATTCTATGGGTGGAGTGTCAGGTTGAGGTACATATTTTGGCCTTGGGATTTCATAAAAATTATGGGGATGGACAGCATTATTTGCAGGGAATATGCATTCAGTCCAACAATCATCTAATTCACTGTCACTGTCATTTTCATTAGCACTGTTACGATAAATCTTTGACATTTCACGAAATGTTGTAAGCCCATTGGCCAATGACACGGCTCCATCATTCTCTGGTGCGTTATCTGAAGACCCAGAAACATCATAATCATCATTTTTACTAAAATTACAGTCGCTTACATCTTCAAAGTTCCTCAGTTTCCTCTCCCGAAATAGGCCTACGTGACGTCATGCCTTGTTGTGATAAATGTACTATATACAACTTTACGGCCTAAATAAATTGCTATATAACTATAACTACAGTAGAAATAATAATAAACATAATATATTATGATAAATAACTAAAGTGTGTCAATTAGAACGTAAAATGATTGAAAAAATCACAACATGCAGACATAAACAAACAAGGAGGCTGCCATATTGGATCAGAGACGTCAAGTGCTCACAGATCATACACTCACAATTGATGAGTAAACTAGCAGAAATGAAGCTATGTCAGTGCCATCTAATGACATAAGAAGGAATTACAAACATTCTACCTTCTTTCTGCTTGATTTGTAGCGCAATCTAGCACCTTACTGTATCACTACACCACTTAAAAGAGGGTGCCGATCGAATCGGCATCCTGGCATTTTTCCTACAGAATGTAAGAATGCATTGGCATCTTGGCACTGTAAGAGTTAATACAATATTACCACTTAAATCAAATGGCCTATCCAAAGATTATATCTAAGGACATGTTTTGACCTGTGTTAAGTTCATCTTCACCGTGATGTACAAGAAATAAGACATACATACAGTACCTATAAAACAGTAGCAAATGATAATAAAATTAACAAGAAAGAATTTAACAGTATACAATAAAAACTCAGTTTAATAATAAATTACCATTCTCTAGTCTTGTTGTGATCGAAATTATTGCTGATTTGAGTAGAAATAAGTCCAGAGTCGAACAAAAAGTAGTTGACTGGAGGAGTACCGCTGAAATCAAGTGGGACTGTTTACAATGGAAATGTCAAATATTATCGGGTCATCGGAGTCAGAACAGAGTGAAATTTAAGCACCGAATTTCTTCAGTGAGGAATAAAAATGTTGATCAGGTATTCTCTTTTTTTCTCCAACCCCATATATGGTTATTCAGGTTGGGTTGATCATCAACGTCAATATAAATATATACAGTATATATATCAATATAAATTACAGGGTCACAGTTTAGGTGCAAATTAATGTCTATATCACGTGGTAAGTGTCCAGTATATTCTTTCCTTGGTAGTTAACAGTGCAGAGATGTGTTCTGTACAGTATTATTCTGTTTATAGTTGGCAAGTACCATCTCAGAATACAAAATGTAGACCGGTACTTAGAAGCACTGATGAATCGTTCGTTAGTGATACATTCGAGAATATTTCAAAATGAAATCCACCTACTCATGTCTTGCATTTATACATGCAGTTTAGGTTTTGTTTACTTTAATAAATTCAGCTATAACTTCCTTCACCAGGAAAATTTCAGACAGAAATTTATCTATTTCATTCCAGAAAATGGCAGCTGTAGAAACATTAGAAGATGAAGAAATAGCTACGCTGCTGGATGATTATCCTTCTGAAATAGATACACCCATAGAAGACAGTGAAAGCGATGATGACATACCACATCAGCAATCAGAACAATGCTTGTCAGGATCATCTATTGTTTCCAACAATTCTTCTCAGCCCAAAAGTGTACCTGCTTCCAGTTTCAGTGACATATATGATAGTAATAGATATTCAGAAGAAGAAGAAGATGATGACGAAGAAACTGCATCTTCCAGTTTGCAACAACGGAATTGGAGAAAAAGGCCAGTACAGACTATTGTACCTATTTTTTCATTACAGCAAGGACCTGTACAGCATATGTTCAGGGATAAGTCTACCTTCTCAGATGTATTCTTAACATTCCTAAGTGATGACATCCTGGATAAAATAGTGTTCCAGACAAACTTATATTCTCAGCAGAAGCAAAGAAGTATGAAGCCAGTAACAAGGCAGGAGATGTACGGCTTCATTGGCCTGCAGTTCTTATTTGACTATCATCAGTTACCGCATTTGGTGAATTATTGGTCTAATGACATTGATTATTCAGTGACGATTGTGCCTCAGACTATGCCGAGAGACAGATTTCGCCAGATACTTTCCAATCTTCATATCAGTGACAATTCTTCCATTCCACTCAATAATACTGATAAACTCTGTAAGATTAGGCCATTGATTACTGACCTGAATGATAAGTTCCGGAAATGCAGACTTCCAAATCAGTGCCAAAGTATAGTGTTATTCAAAGGGCGCTCAACTCTTAACCAGTGCAATCCGAAGAAGCCAATCAAACAAGGATATAAATTATGGTGTCGGTCAGACAAGTCAGGTTATATATACGAATTTTCTGTCTACCAAAGGAAATCACACTACTCTGAGGATTCTAAAAGACAATTTGGTTTAGGCAGAAGTTTGGTTGAAACTTTGACTAGAGATCTGAGTGGTAAAAATCACATTGTTTTTATGGATAGATTTTTCACGTCAGTGAAATTGTTTGAGTATTTAAAAACTCTTCAAATTTATGCTTGTGGTACAGTATGCTCGAATCGCAATGATTTGCCAACTCTTCGTGGTGATAAGGACTTGAAACATGGTGAATTTTATTACAGTGTGACAGATCAAGGCCTTATATTTTTCAAGTGGAAAGATAACCGTTGTGTGCATTTATTATCAAACTATCATGGAACTGAAGTTACGAATGTTAGTAGGACACAAAAGGATGGTTCTAACTTAGAAATAGAGGTTCCTACTGCAGTACTGGATTATAACAAGGAAATGGGTGGTATCAACAAGGGAGACATATTAAGGTCATTTTATGATAGAGATCGTAAGGCCATGAAATGGTGGCATCACCTCTTTTTTGCTTTTGTTGAAATGGCTCTGGTGAATGCATTTGTTGTGTATCATGAATTGAATGGTCAAATTTCTATGCTTCAGTTCAAACGTCAGGTTACCCAAGGGCTACTCACAAAAGCAAGGGTGCTGCAAAGAAAAAGAGAATGGCCACAAGAAACCGAAGGAGCTGCCAGTGCATTACCACCAGTGCTGAGAAGAAAAGGCAGATTTTCTGTGTCAAATGACATTAGGCTTCAGAACAGAGGAGCTCATTGGCCTGTTTTTGAAGCAATCAGAAGAAGGTGTGAATTTTGTGCAGCAAATAAAATTCAGTCTAAGCCTCACTCAAAATGCTCTCTTTGCAATATACACTTGTGTGTAAATGAGAAAAAGAATTGTTTTTATGATTATCATCATGCTTAACATCATGTTGTTTAGTGCAAGTATGCATTGTTGTGAGCAAGAAACTAATGAACAGAAAAAAAAAGATGTATTGTTTTATAAATGTGTTGTTAGATAATTACCTACAGGCTTGATGATACTTTAAAGTACCAAGATTGTTCTGTTCAATAAAATCTTTTATTTTAGCTTTCCGAGTTCAAGAACTGTTATCACATATTCATGATAGCTAAGACAACCTACCAAAAATGTTTGATAATAATAATAGATAATTTAATACTGAAAGGGAACATAATGCATTGTTTTACAATCTTGATGAAATTCTAAAATGAGTTCAACAAGGGGATGATGATCATTATAGTCTGTCTAGATGCCTACAGTCCAATACTGATAAAAACAATTAAAAACGCTCAGCTGGAAGAGTTTATTGTGGTATTCGTGAAGATGATTTTAAACAGAATGTGTGGTAATTTAAAAAAAAAAAATATGTCACACTGCATTTTTCCATCTATTATTTTCATCCATATTTCTCACTTCAGATATGTTAAGTTGTCTTGTTCCCATGTATACTAGCTGAAGGTGACCCATGTTAGGTCAAAACGTGTCCTGGTATCACTAGTTTTTATGCGTGTGGTTTACATTTGAATTGTTTGGATCAGTTGGTCCAATATAAGAATTTTTTTTTTTTTTAAGAAATGTATTTTAACCTTTTCACTGCTGAATTCTCAGTCAGGCTGGTCCCCAGTGCTGGATTATTTCAGCCAACAACTCTTCAAATATTATTGCCAATTTAAACGAAATACAAACACTAACTACAGAATAATATTTTGAGACGATATTTTAAAGAAGTAATACGATATTTTAATTTACTCCCTTATTTATACACTCTTGGAGATAGTTCGTGTTCGGGATCCGTGGCTTGAATCCTCATGAGGTGGCAAAAATTTTGTCCATTAGGAAGATGCATAGAAATTTTCATTTGCATTATGAGCTATGCCTGCTATATTTACACACAATACCAAACCATACACACAATTAACAGCAGAAAGATTATTTAAACACAAGATTGATCATAATAGAGCGGAACTTGCCATAAACTTAGCATCAACTGTCTGTTTATAAAATCTGTTTGCTTTGTCCGCTACCCTCGCCGACATCATTTAAAAATACCTCAAAGTAATCCATTTCAGGGCATTCAAAAATCTATTTATTATTTGAAGTAGCTAGGTTTCTCACTTGAAATGCATGCTCCTTCGGCATAAACTCGTCGTCCGACCATGTGAGCACACCTAGGTCAGTGTTATTTCTTCCTCTCTTTGGCAGCAAATCATCATCTCTATCAACGTTATCATCACTCCCTGTCACTTCACTAATATCTTCAATAACAGTACCGTCACTGTTGAAATGCACATCAGACTCAATCTCCTCTAAGAGTGTAAGATTTCCTTGGGGTGCATCTTACGTTCGTACATGGCAGCTATCATTCAAACATGATGTTTACAACTATGACAAAAGAAAAAAATTTCCTGCAGAACTACTTGCAGAAAAAATATATACCACTTAGTTTAAAGTGTGACTAGTAGATGGCAGAAGCGTATAACACAGTTATACGGCAAATTGGTGGGTGTGCTATGTACCAATTGATGAGCCCAACTTAGCACACTTGGGTGAAACGCTATCAACCAGGAATAAGTTAGCTCGAAAATTTATAATGTCTAATAACGGACCATTTATATTGGTATTATGAATTTACTCATTCAGGACAAATATTTCAGGTTCCCTATGGGAATCAACACCTATATCATCTGATGGCAGGCATCAATTTTTGGTAATGAGACTAAGTCTCTCGTAGTGCATTGGCACTCCCAATGGCTTCAAGTAGCCTACGTAGTGGCCTCCACGGTATGCACTAGCCATACATCTTGGTGGGTGTGCTATTTACCAACTGATGAGCCCAACTTAGCACACTGGGTTGAAACGCTGCCAGGAATGAGTTAGCTGGTAAATTTATAATGTCCAATAACAGACCATTTATATTGGTATTAGATCGAGTATATTCGACTGCAGCACTGGCGGCGCAGTCCAGCTCGAGTATACTCTATTGCAGCACTCGAGGGCCATTTCAGGTAGCTCAAGTATACTCAATCGCAGCAGTGAAAAGCTTAAAAATTATCAAGTAATTTGCTAAAAAGTCATGAAAAGCTGTCAAATGCATTCAGTGGCCATGTCTACTATTTCTGCAGGTGCATACGAAAATAGCAATAATTCCACTTCTAGGGTGAGTTGAAATAAGCGTTTGCTTTGAAGAGTTAATTTTTAATTGAAAAAATTAAAAATCAGTATTATTTCAGATTTGTCCACCTCTAATGTGATACATAAAACATTTGTTCTACTGACCCAATAGTGATGTTATTAGTCTTTAAAGTGTAGGAATGATATTTCAATGCAGTGGTTAACCTTAGAACTGGAAACTGTTGAATATTCAACACTTTGGTCCCTGCTTTAGTGCCACTGTCAAATATTCAGCATGTTCATATTTCTTCTCGCAATTTCCTTATTACTCAACAGATGTCGTGACAGTCTACTTCTCGTTTTCGATGTCCACAGCAGCCGTGAGTTCAGTTTCATTCATATTTATGATCTCTTTGTGCGCAATTTCACAGGAAAAAATGAGTGCAGTTTTCTGACGAACTGTTTGTGAACCATTTTTTGTAGTGTTTTTAAACAAACCTTAACAGGCTATGTTTTGCTATTCTATTTCCTTTTATTTCGTAGTTTTCCATTTGGTGGGATTTATATATTTGTATTTCATTGATTATATACATTGTTAGTACAGGTGTGTCTAAATATGACATCTTCATTATGAAAAATTAGTAATGAAGTAGTGCAAAATTTATTAGAAGATTGAATAGCGTATCTGAATTTGAGGTTATTGAGAATGAACCAACATATTCAGAGTCAGATTTGGAATGTTTATCAGTTATTTCTTTGCATCGCATATTGGAAATTGAAAGTGGTGACGAACCTACCATGGCAACATAGTATAAGGGCACACCTCAAAATGAATGTGTGCCAGTACATTTTCCCTAATTTTTCCAAGAATATACCTCTCAGAGTAACAAAACTTTTGTTAGTGTATTACAGATATATTATTAACGATCTGTATATCTCAGTTTGTTTGCGACATGTTCCGGTTCTGTGTGCATACTGTATGATTGAAAATTGTATTACTTTGAATGTAGCAATTACACTTTTTGAACAGACTGTATATTTTTCTTGTCAAAACATTTTTGCAATTTTGTGTCACCACGAAATCCTCAGTGTATTAGCTATACATGGATATATAAAGCTTAGTAGATTTATTTTGTATCTTGTGGATATTTTGTATTTTAGTTAAATAAGTAAAAGCTGCCAAATATGGCTGCCACCACAAGATTTAACAATGCCAGTTCTAGGGTTAAAGCAAAATGTCATAATGCCACACTTTTACATGTGACATCACTTTCACATTCAAGCAGTTCAGTATTAAAAACCATATTATCTACATTTTTAAGCAATGTTATGTGTTTGTCAATATCATACCTTTTTTTTTTCAGCCATATTGCAAAATTGGCTTATAAGCTGAAGTAGAAAATTTATTGTACTTGTGGTTTATCACATTACAGTCTTACAAAATGAGCAATCCTTTTCATATAAATCTTATATTGCTGCAAGAGTACACATCAAGAGGTGGGCATTAGTTTGTTGTTCTAAGTGGCAATAGCTGCAGTTGGAAAACTTACATCTAAAGGTACAGAATTACAGGTTTGAGAGTCTCCACCTAATCAATACTTGTTATAATTACAAGTGTATGTATTTAAATTTAAAAATACATTACAATCACAGCACTAGTTTTGATCCTGCTGGGGATCATCTTCAGCTGCTGAACATGTCATTAACCCGGCATTACTCGCTAGGTCTTTACAAGCGCCGTTACTCGCTAGTGAGCGCAGCGCTCACCTTCATTTTAAAAGGCCAAAATTTGCCCATATAAAGATGGAGGTATTTTTAATACATCAAATTGAGTCCAACCTCACTTCTCAAAACCATTTCACCTCTGTCTAATAATAATAATAATAATAATAAGTATCGAACCTGCCAAGTTGGGGTCGGAGCGCCAGTTCCTGAACCGTCTGAGCACAGCGCTAGGAACACGAATACTTAAATTTGAACAAACAGTTATTTATTTAGAAACCCTAATAATTAAATTAAACAAATTTGACGTAGGAGGATTATGCTAGTACAAAATAAATTATTCAAACATATAAATCAACATAACAGGAAACAAATATTTTACACACTTAGTCATCATTTCACATTTTACATTCGAACTACACTCACTCATCACTTTCGTTGAACTCAGCACCATTTTTGGAACACTGTTTGCACATTATTACAGTATGTTCTTTGCAAATGGCCGCAGCACACTGCACACATCGAGCGGTCATTTTTCTGTTCTTCTTGCATGGACAATACATGCACTTTTGACGTTCTACCCCATGAGGACCCTGCTGTTGCTGCTGTTCCACTTCAGGCAAACCAGCTTCTCTTCTTATCTGCATTTTCAAAATTGTATCCAGATTTACAACTGATGATCATGTAACTAAGTGTGATTTTACCAGCTCTCTGCTCAAACATTTCAGATACTCGCGCCGTATGATCTGTGTTGCTGCGATAAATGATTTGGCTATTTATAGCAGCAATATTCAACAGTGAAAAGAAAATAGTGAGGGGCCACCTACAACTTACTCGAGCTACTGAATATAGACTCTTCATTTCATCGACAACATCAACTGCGCCTGTAGTAAGGTTGTAAAAAGTTATCACCTCCGATTTCTCCATATCTTCAATATGTGGATCAATTTTGTCACTATCGTGCATTGTAGAAAGCATGAGAATATTTTTGTTTCTTTTTGAAACATACGACACCAAGAGACACTTTTCTCCATACCCAAGCATGCTGCTATAAACTGGTCTCCCTCTGACATCAAGAAACGAAGGGGGAATCTCACGTTTATTCTTCCTGAGTGTGCCGACAATCGTCGTACGGTGATTTTCCAAAAGATCGATGGCTAATGGCACAGAGGTAAACCAATTGTCTGTTGTAATATTACGCCCTGTGCTGGCAATTGGCTCAATTAGTCATTTCACCACGCTGCTTGCGCTATTATCCATTTTATATGGGTCATCAGGTTGCTGTCCTGCATAAATTTCCAATTTCAGGGTATAGAACACCCTGGAATCCACCAAAGCAAACCTCTTAATTCCATATTTATTACGTTTTCTAGGCATAAATTGCCGGAAGCTACATCGCCCTCGAAAGCCCTCCAACATTTCATCTACAGTGCAATATTCACCAGCTTGGTACACATCTGAACAGCGGAAGACAAAATCATCAAACAACTTCCGGATGGGAGCAAGTTTGTCAGTTCTTTTTCTTTCTTCTCTATCATAGATACTGTCGAATCGCAGAGCACGAAGCAGTGTGCAAAACCAATTCTTGGACATCACAGTGCGAAAGAATAATGGAGCAGTTGAATCATTTACCCAGAGATCGTTCAGGTTGACATGTGACGATTTCAACACGCCAGCCATATACAGTAAGCCTATCAAAGCCCTAATTTCGTCAATATTTGTATCCGGAACATCCCTAGGTCTAGCATAATTTACCCTCATTTTAGCTAAATATGCATTCGTATATGTGACAATATTCTGCAGAGTTTCCGTAGGAAAAAACAATTGCCACGATTCAATAGGTGTTTTGACACATTGGGCTTTCCTTTTCACTCCAGGTAAATGTGACACCAAATTATGTCTCCATGTTCGAATATTTGTAGGGAGTGCATGGAGGCCCCACTTGGTACTTCCATCCCTTCCGAGAACGAATGGAATGTGGTCTTCAATCAACGAAACTGCTTCATCTTCCTCAGAACATGCAGACACTTCTGTTTCAGAGTTATGATCACTTTCGTAAACATCATCTGTTTCACTACCATCACTTTCATTGTTCAAGTCCACTTCCTCCTCCGTTTCACTCAACCACGAAAGTATCTTCAGTGGACGCCATTATAGCTTGTATAAATTCACCAACAACAGTTACAGTATAAATATTTCACACTAACACAAGCTTAAGACAAAACTCGACTTACTACAATGCGAAAAATTTGAGTAACACTGTTACTCGCTACTGAGCGCTCCGCTCACCAGACATGCACTGTCGCATCTAATAATGGGCTGAGGGTCTTTGTTTACATATATAACTGAAATAACTGGCACCTTCACTTCCGAACAGACTGTTTGAAAGGTATAGGGAGTTTCAAAAGAAAAGGTCGTGTATCATTCCAACAACAAGCAATATACTACGGAGGTGAGCACCGCGCTCACCTAGCGAGTAACCATGGGTTAAGATCAGTTGTCAACATAGCAGATACACCAATATGAAACATTACTTTATCCAAGATTCATAAGCAGTTCTAAATCCTAAAAGTAAAATGTAACAATAACAGATTGGAATGGTGAATTTCATGCCTAAAATTATTGCTTGAGGTGCACTTGCACAATCTTATATTCAAATAATGATGTTACACTAGATGATGTTTAACTTGAAGTTCACATGCATAGTCTTATGTTTGAATGCTAATACTGTTTGTCAGGATTTGGTGAGAAATATCAAAATATATATATATTTTTTAATGTGTTTGTGCCAGTCAAATGTGCGCATGCTTAGATCAGCATCTGTAATAAAAAAATATACTTAAAATTGGTAAATGAGTAATGTTGTCATCACAATTAAAATTTGTTTTAATCACTTCAAAAAGAAGCTCTACATTGATATAAAACTTGAGTGTGTCCTCTCATTGATGTATTGCCTCATGTGGACTATTACTGTATTTATGTGACTTTGATTAGGAGAGAACGTCCCTTAATTCAAGTAATTTGGCTGATTGTGATCTGTTGGTAGTGGTAGCATTGGGTGTCTAAAATGAAAGAAGATAAAAGTGGTGTTAGAGATAGTCTACTGAATTGTGAAAAACATATGAGGGTTATTTACATGACTCACTCTCTCATCTTTCTAGACTGGTTGTCTGTGGCCCTGTTGGAGGTGCCCTGTGTACTGCTCATTTGACAAAGGCTGATGTTGGCCCCTTGATGAGGCAACACATTGTCGATTCTAAACAAATTTTCCTACATCGAAGGTGACTTGAAAATTTTCAAAATAACATCCAAAAGTACCTTGCTCAACATCAATGAAGAACACTACATACATCTGGAACAGTACACCAAGCTAAACCATAACCTTATTGAAATAACAGAAGAAACTATACTCCGCACGGCCTTACTTCTAAATTGAAGTTTCGCAAAACAAATGAGCATCGCCTTTCCTCTGTTGCCAGCGCGCTACGCCCGCGAGAACAGCTGATGCAATACGACCGCGGTAAACAGC
Source organism: Anabrus simplex (assembly GCF_040414725.1). NCBI lineage: Eukaryota > Metazoa > Arthropoda > Insecta > Orthoptera > Tettigoniidae > Anabrus > Anabrus simplex. Next base: position 50,025,920 of record NC_090274.1, on the reverse strand, counting down.
CCTTGTAAAATGTAATACCATACTCAGAAAAACTTATGAATATGGATTGAAAACAAAAACTACACTTACTAACAACATCTGACACTAATAAGAGAATATACTATTAAGAATAAAAGAGATTGAGGAAATAAAACATCACTCACCGCTAATGGCTGGCACAGAAAGGAGGTTATGGCCTACAGAGGGAACACTCCACTGATCTCAGTCACTAGAACCCTCCAACAATATGAAAAACACACTAATTACTGAAGGAAAATCCAAAAGATCGCGAAGCATACCAAATACCATACACGCTGAGCGAGATAGGTTGCCTTGTCTTGTCTTGTCTTGATAATTTGATGGGCTTCGTGTGAGATAGGTTAACCACGTGGCGAATTTAATATTAGAGTTGGCAGCTGGGTTTCGAGATCGTGCTTTGCCGATATAAATCGATATGAATGGCAGATTGGGATTGGTTGGATGCCTATGCTTCAGCGCATAATCACCAGACAGCCAAAATCTGCTAAAACACCAATTTAGAAGTAGAGCCGTGCGGAGTATAACGTTCTTTATGATGCAACTATTCCCTTAATCAGTAATCAGTATTTGAAAGATAATATCAGAAACATGTACTCAGAACACCCCCAGGTTCAAACCCCCTCCCATCCACTCTACCCTTCCAAACTTCCCCTCCAGCCTCCAATTCCTTGCTCCCAACATCACCCCTTGTCGAGGAGGAAGCAGTACACAGAGCACCTCCAACAGGGTCACAGGCAACCAGCCCAGAAAGCGAGGAAGTAAGTCACATAAATAACCCTCATATTTTTCACAATTAGTAGACTATCTCCAACACCACTTGAAGAGATGTTGCATAGTTCAGTCTGCTGCGTTGTTTATTCAAAAGAAGTAAAATACATCAGCAGAAATACTTCTGGGATGAACCGGCACATAAATACACATATCTTCACTGAAGGGGAATCATCACAGTGGACACCTCTGCTCTGGTCTGCATCACAAAAAGCTACCCTATTGACAACAATTCCGAGGTGTCCAGGTAGGTGTACATCCTGTCTAAACTTATTAACAAATTATACAGGGTTATTGAGCTAAGATATCCACCTCAGGTAACTCTCAAACAGTTTAAGAGAGTGATGTGCGCGAATGAGTCTTGGAATCGTGAGAATCGGTTCCTACAACTCCGCGGTCGCATTCAATGTCGCATGCGAGGAATCAGTTCCCCGATGACATCACCAAAGTGTACTGAGCGCACTCACTAGAGTGAGTTGTCCATATATAAGTGGGCCAAATTCGAACGTGCAATATGTACTATTTCTTTTGTATACAGTATAGTGAATTGTATAACATAAGTTTAATTGTAATAATGATAAAATAAGTATATAAGAATGTAAAAATATTATTAAATGTTAATTTATATAAAGGAACTAGGCAAAATAACACCCATTTCAGTGAAATGTCTTATTGGTTATCATGAATGAATTAAGCCCCATAATAATGAAATAACAATTTAACCTGGTAGTCTGGAAATCCCATTACACCATTTGACCCTGGTTGTCGAGATTGTTATTTTTTCTAATGTGGTTGTCAAATATCCCTAGTATAAATGTATGAAGTGTTTTTAATAAGTACACAACTTGTTTCATAGCATACCTGTCTTCCGTTACATTTAATTTGCAATGAACATTTTGTACTGCTGTCCAACTCATTGACTGAATGGTTAGCATTGAGACTTTATTACAGGATGGGTGGGGGATTTTAATCGCCTCTGATTAGTTATTTTGGCCCATGGACTGGGTGTCAGTGTTGTCACAACACTTTTCTCTTCATATTCAGACAACACACTACACTACACCACCAACCATAATTGTTATCATAATTGGTGTGTATAAGTCTCATGCTAAAATACAAAACACATCTCTACCCAGTGTTATGCTCAGTGGAATACCAGTAACATTTAGCGATCATGAAATGAACCTTGGAATATTCGATAAATATTTAAGTTGGTTGGGACCTGTCACAAAAATTTGTTAAAGAGTATTCTATTCATTACATTCTGCAAAAAAGATGAGGGACTTCCTTCCAAGAAGCAAAAGAAAATTATTAGTTCAGATTCTAATATTTCCAATATTTGACTACGGAGATGTAGTTTATAATGAGCAAAACACTTTCATGTTGACTACAGTGAGCCTACAATGCTTGTGCTTGATTTGTATTAAATATCCCAATCCAAGCTCATATTAGTCCTTTCGTCTCTCAGCTGTCATGGCTAAGATTAACTGAACGGCGTAAATACCACGCTGTTTCCCTTCTCCAAAGTATTCTGCAAACAAGCAAACCAGACTATCTTGGAACAGACTTTAAATACCTCTCCCCTTCCAATAGAGCTCGCTCAAGATCATCCACACGTTCCCTCTTGTCCATTCCCATTCATCACAGTAACTTGTACGATGACTCATTCATACCTGCTACCATACATGTCTGGAACTCAATCCCAGCGAAAATTAGAGGCATACACAATCAGAGGCTCATTAAAGGGAAATGTTTAATATAGTACTCAAATTTGTAAAAAAAGATCTCACTAACGTAAAAAAACAGTAATATTTAGTTCTTAATTATCAATAAGGATACAAAATTATAGAGGTTAAGTAAATTCATTTTAGTGATTTTTTTAGAAATTCGTGTGCCGGGCTGAGTGGCTCAGACGGTTGAGGCGCTGGCCTTCTGACCCCAACTCGGCAGGTTCGATCCTGGCTCAGTCCGGTGGTATTTGAAGGTGCTCAAATATGCCAGCCTCGTGTCGGTAGATTTACTGGCATGTAAAAGAACTCCTGCGGGACAAAATTCCGGCACTTTGGCGTCTCCGAAAACCGTAAAAGAGTAGTTGGTGGGACGTAAAGCAAATAAGATTATTATTAATATTATTATTATTAAATTATTTTTCCCTGAATGTCAATGATTTTGATAATACCAGTTCTTGAATCAACAATTATTTTCATTATATTTCAGTAATAGTATCAACGAGCGGAATAGCCATGCGTATTAACATGCTACCGCTATGGAGCCAAGCTCTGCACTCAGCAGGCGAGTGGGTTCGAACCCCACCGTCAGCTGTCCCAGCAAAAGTTTTTTTGTGGTTTCCTTTTTTCACTCCCAAGAAAATGCCGGAACAGTTCCTATTCATAAGCCACAGGCGGATTCCTTCCATTTTCTTACCTGCTTTCATTCCCCATCATTAATTTGACATTCATTATCTTCTCAACTGAGCTTGGCATCAGGAAGGGCATCAGGCTGTAAAAATACGCTGTAAGATATAATCTCACATCATCCCCGACTCCGTATTGGGCTAAGGGGATGATATGCATTCCATTAAAAGTATCAGTGAAAAATTATCTGTAAAAGTGCTTCTGTTCATCAAAACCCGGCCGTGAAAAGGTTAAAAGCACAATCATCACTGAAGGGGAATCGTCACAGAGAACACCTCCGCTCTGATCTTCATCACAAGAAGCTACCCTGTCGACAACAATATAAAAATTATGATATTTTAACCACTCGCGTCAACATACGACTCACCCACGTCAAGTTCCATGCAATTATGAAAACTCTTTTGTGGAGCATGCTTTATCTTAAGGTGACACTCCGGATATAAAAAGATACTTTTACCAAATGCATAGATTTTCATGAAACTTTGTGGGAATCTCACCTACATAAAAGTAGAAATATCACGAACATTTCTTTCATATACAGTTATATTTTCAAAATGTTTTTTCTTTTGAACGTTTAATTCCATGTTTTCATTAAATGTAATGAATATGTTAATGTAAATTTGTAATTAGGTAGATAATACTGAACCCGAGTGACTTAGGCCCATAGTCAGTCATGATTTGATTGATAAAATGATATATGGTACATTTATTGGAATACAGGAGTGTAGTTGAAAATATTTCGTTTATGTAATGTCGAAATCGGAGCGAAGGAAGGACGACAGACTGGAGCCTGACGGATTAGCTCAACACGACAACTTTTAGCTACTTCACAGCAGGGAATATCATTAGTTGGCGAACAAGGAAATACAGAGTCCACAAATAAGTCTTGGTCAGAAAGAGGAAGGGGGAGAGTCATACAAAGGAAACTCACCACATGAGTAATACCTTGGGATATTTTTGGCAGGACGGAAATTCCGGGAGCTCGTGGAAAATTACAGCGGCTGCGTGTACGTTCGCTAGCCTAAGTTCGAGCAGGTGGAGATTTAAATCACGTGACCGCTTGCCGGCCAATCGTAAAAATTTAATGGAAGGCTCAGGGATACCATCTTAAGGAATGATGGATGAGATATTTTCGTAACTACAAAAGTATTCAGTAATAAATTATTGTGAGTACACGGATGGATGTAATGAATTTATTAGATGTCACGCATGGAAAAATAATCAATAATTATTGGCAAATTAAATAAATTGAAGGCTGGATTTCTTGGAAACCAGACAGCTTGAATCTCATTGGCTGGACAAAGACCACGTTGTAAGGGACGCTTACGAAGGCGCGAAATGTGAGGAGCTAAATCCACCCGTATCTCCTAAATCTGTGATCACCAGGAGTTCATATTTAATCCAGCAGATATGCTAGCGGAGTGGATTAATTTGATGTAAATTTTAACTTCCAATTCGGAGTGCAAGCACCGATATTAAAAATCCACCCCCTCCCTCAGGGGTATGACGTCAACGAATCCGCGGGAAAAAGGCTTCATCCATATATACGGGGCAAGGGATCCTCGCCAACACACTTGAAGTGAATCTCGGGAGCTGAATTGACGGTCGCGGTACACTTGAATTGAATATCGGGAGCTGAACTGTTGGTCGCCGATAACTTAGAATTCTACGGATGTACAGTCATTTAATGGCGCGAGCATCCGCCAGTGTTTGTAAAATGTGATCGCGCTCAAGCAAAATGAACTAGAAATAGTTAACGTAGGACAGTGTTTGTCATTTATGAATATCAGTGATGTAAAGTAATTACACTGCAAGAGAGTAGTATAAAGTATATCACCATAAGTACGTACATAACAGACTGTGTGACGAACAGTACTTTCAGGGAATAGTAGCCTGTACTTTGCTATATCGAACCGATATCTTGAACACGTCAAGAATGCCGTATGAATCGGGCGTATCGCGACGGGCGTAAAAGTTGACACCTCGTCGTACGTGTCCAGGTCCATTGTGCGGTAGTTGGACGAAGATTAAAGAGTGTAAATATTAAATTCTTGGGTCTAGGATAGTAATTTGTTGTATCAAAGTTAAAGTATTCAGTGTTAACTTTGTAAATGGTGAAGGTTTGTGGAAATTAAGATACGAGTGTAAAATGGTAATGTGCCAGGAAATCTTTTGTGGAACTACGCCATCAAGAATGGAGGAGTAAAACGCAGAGAGGGGCCGGAGGAGCCTCTCATCTGCAAAGCTGTAATGGAATACCGATAACTAAGATGAGTACTAAACTGTAAATAATATTTGGGAAATGTTATCGTGATGGGGAAAATGGGAATAATTTGATTATACTTGGTTACCTTCTGTAACAAGATGGGTCGCTTAACGACCCCATCCTAAATTTGTAGCACGGACAGTAGTAAATAATAATAATGTAAATAATCGGGTCTTTTATGTATTCAGTTTGTTGGAGATGTAAATTTGTATATATAGTGTAGTACGTTAAGTCATGCATGCATTCATATTTCTTTGTAGTCAATAATTTTCTTTACGTTTGATTTTGGTTATGGTAGTTAAATAAGACCCGATATGTGTTTTCTGTTTTATCATTTTAACGAGCTATGTAATGACATTGAAGGAAAATCCAGCTTCGCCATACCAGTTGTGTTTTGTTGTAATTAATATGGTCATATTTTCAAAGTGAAGTTGTTAAATTTGTGAGAAGCGATTATAATAATAATTTCCAAGTAAATCATATCTGGGATTGATTAGTGCCAGAATAAATCGAGTTTGTGAAAGGGGTTATGCGTTAAACATATTAAGAGTGGACTACCGTGTAACAGGCGAAAATAATTATTTTTTTATTAATAATAATAAATAAATAATATAACTACTTTTTTTGAAGAAGATATTTTTTATATAATTTGGATATAATAATAATTCATGTGATATTGGATTATTTAGTGAGCAGTGCGTAATAATAAATTTATGTGATCCGGTGTTGAGTTTATTGGGAATCATTTAATGACGGGATGTCGTTTTTTAATTCGGAATTAAAGTGCGTGGTAATTTAATTTGATCAATTAATAATATTGAAATGTAGATCGGTGCTAATAATCCGTACATGTTATGAACGTGTGGTTTAAATTACGGTCCAATATTTTTTTTGCGTATAAATGTCGTGTCTTAAAGTTGCGATTCATTAGCCGGAACACGTAGGACTAATATTACGAAACCATGATTGTCAAATTTTGGTAAATATAATTTCAAGATGTTACGATTATTTGTGGAGAATGAACTAAAGCGTAGATCAGAATGAGATAGAAAATGTTAAAGAATTTGCAGTCAGATAATAAAAGGTCGTACGATGTCAAAAGTGGAATAAATAAGTCAGTTGATAATTCTGTGAGGAATAAATAAATGAATCAAGGAATATTGAGATAGAAAGGAAAATAAATTCCGTACGAGAGACACTTAGGATATTGATATGAGTGTAAAATGTACGGGCAGTGTCACAGAGAAAGACTGAGTTACATAGCGGGGAGAATTCGAACCCGTGACAGCATGTACGAAATAAATAGACTGCACAGCTATTCGTTGAGATACAACGGATCTAAGGATAAGGAGAGTTCAGATTCCACATAAATGATCGTATGTTGTAATCATTGTAATGACGAGCGATGATAATCATGATGTCGTAGTAATAATAATAATAAATATTGCAGATAAAGGATTGGACCGCCGTAATTAATTGAGCGTTGATAAAGATGTTAAACGGGAATCTAAATGATAATATGCAACCGATAATAATAATAATAATAATGTAAGGACGATGTTAAATCATCACGGTCAGATTAATAATAATTGTCATAATAATATCAGTAATGATGTCGTTGGTTGATCAGTGAAATATTTGTAATTGCGACCGATATCTGTATATATTTTGGCGGAAGTGACCGGTCCATTAATAATAATAACCTCTTAAGTGACGTGAATAATAATAATAAAATCTTGAGTCACCTATTCATTAATAATAATAATAACCACGAGAGGGATATACTAATAATAACAGTAATAACCATTTGTGTTTGCATCCCGCATAATAATGACGATATTAATCAAACGTGACAGTGCCAGGAACCGTTGATAATAATAATAATAATAATAATAATAATAATAATAATAATAATAATAATAATTTCAAGGATGATAATTTCATGAATATTGTGACGACGGTGGAGTTAATTATTTGGTGACAACATCCCTCTATTCGTATGTTGAATAATGAGAATGATAATATTAGAGTCATTTGGTACCTCGTTATTGTACGGTTTCCGTATGGGACGATGTTACAGTCATACTTGCGTGTTTGTTTACTTCGCTCGCGATGCGAGGGGGGGCCATTGCCACGGTATTTCCCAACTGCTTCTCGTTATCTCATCTGTGTCAGTAGTCTGTTGAGGCTACTTTGCAACATTTCAAATCACATGTAAATAAAATATAAATGCTGATTCAGTGGTATGGCATCAGCTGGATATCGTAAGATAGGAACTGTCCGTGGAATCCAGTTTTCGCATTTCACGAGAAACATTACCCAGTCCGAGCACCGGTCTCGGAAAAATGTATATAGCCGGAGTACGTCATCTTAGTTAAATCGGGAAGCCGACCGTAACATGGGTTATGCTCGGGCTCCCGATAGAAGGAAGCTATATCTTTGAACAACGGTTCGATTCAAATGGAATCGATCCGTAAATTATACCTCCAAAATGTCATTTTATTTCAGAAGCAACCCAGCAAGATATTGATACCACTTGCGGTATGGCAAGTGATTTGTGTATGTAACATGTGTGGAAATTTAAATGTCGTTGCCAAATGTATCAAAGTTTCATACGTCAGATGGCGTAATAAACCGCCCCTTCTGGCAAATTAATTCAAAGGAAACCACTCTCATAATCTTTTTATTGTAGTTAGATGATGCCCTTTTTAAAGTAACAGTCACTTCCTAGTCCTATCATGGAGTCCTTAAATTCAAGTTGCAATCGAGCCTTCCCCATTTTAATTTTAAATTGCTCCGTTCATCCCCGTGTTCTATTTATGCCGTTATATATATATTTGATGACTTAAATAATGAACCGACACCCCTGAGATAAATGCTAGTCTGGGACTCGGGAGGTGGACGGGTGATGTTTTCATTAAATGTAATGAATATGTTAATGTAAATTTGTAATTAGGTAGATAATACGTCGTTTAAAAGCACTACTTATCGATTTTTCTGTACATAATTTATATGAGGAGATATATCATACTAATGTTTGTGTAATTTTTACGTTCTAAAATTTTGGAGTTAAAAATCCATACTACTTAAAAAATTCTACAATCAAAAATTCTATACACAGGTTTCTTAATATAACTGTGATACATGTACCATACAAATTTTGTTACATTTGCCAGAATATTATAGGAGAAAGTAGGATTTAAATGTAAAATTACAATTGGCAAACAAAGCATTATTACAGTGGTAAATTGTTTGAATTCAGCAGAATAACTTCGTGACAAGAATAAAGAAACTCAATCCTTTCAATTTCATTGATTTAAAAAATTTCACCAAATTGACCAAAATATCGACTTTTATCTCTGGAGTGTTGCCTTAACAATGAGTGCATGTTATGAAGGTCTGTGAAAATAATAAAGAACCTTAACTAATCAGCTCAATTTGTGCCATGTGCTCTCCATGTACTCTTGTTTGTAGCAATATTGAAGTTAATGTATGTTGATGCATATTGTAGCTCTTCTTGCATTAGTATCTTGAAAAAAAATAATTACTGCCACCAACATCTTACATCAGTATCCAGCTCTTCCAAGTATCACATATTGTTCTCAGTTCTTTAAAAATCTATATTATGAATTTGTGCTAGAATGTAGTGAATATATTTTTTTCCTACAGGATGTGAAGATAGAAAAACAGGATGAAGCATGCAACACACTGGTGGACTCACTACAGGAGTAAGTGACTTCTATAATAAAATTTAAAGCATCCATATAGAGGGCAGTAGATGGTCATGTTGTTAAATGCAGTATTCAGCTTAAATTTAAATCCATCAGCCCACAGGATTTGTACATTTGGTAGTTAGAAGTGTCTTACAGAAATTTCTGGTATCCTAACCAAGGTGGTATTGACTTTGTCAATTTATCTGGAAGGGTATGGATTCAGTCCACTATTAGGAAATTACTAACTTTAGAAATAAATATTTTGTTTTCTGGAGAGGCATGTTGCCATTATTGAGGTTCGCCAATCCTACACCACAAATTAGTATTAGGTCAATCTCTGGGGACAAATAACTACTCTAGCGAACTTAGTGGATACCTTCCATCCAATACTCCAAGGATTTTCCTGCCTTTTAGAGAATGGACATTTTTGTAACAGTAATTAATGTACAAGAAAATTAATGAGCATATGTTTAGAACAAAAAGTTTGCAAAGCACAAATTATATTTCTGTGTTGTTCTTTGGTATGGCAAGTTTTGTTTATGATGCCAGTGTACTGAATATCCTGTGCATATCTGTAAGGAGATAATGGACCTACTACTGGCTATGAATCTTTATATACAGTATATACATACAGTATATTATTTCTATGAAATATATTCATATATACACTCATGTCCATAAATTAAGAGATCTTTGAGATCCATGAGAAATCGTTGCATTATGGTAATGATGTAAGGACTGAACTGTGACTGGATAATATGAAAATACATGACAAACCTGTTATCTCAGTACAAGACTAATTAGTGTGCCTTAAACTGTGTGTGTGTGTGTGTTAATCTTGGACACAGCTGTTCTGACATTGTGTTCGGTGCATTTTTCATACAATATTTGAGTCATAAAGAAGCTGGATGTTATAGAGAACACATCTGGATGACATTACGCATGGTCGAATCATCAGCAGATTAGAGGCTTACCACAGTCAACACCGTGTGAGCCAGGAGATGAATGTAGGCCACAGATTCATTACACGGCTGTGGAGAAGATACCAAGAGGGAGGAAACATTCGATGGTAGTACGGGCATGCTGCATCTCAGCACCAGGGTCATTTTCTTGCCTCAAGTGCATGAAGACGTCACAGACTTCCCGTCAGACTGCATATTGTTGGCTTTGAAAGGTTGGTCTGTATGCTCGGCGAACCACCAGACACATTCCCCTCTCAAAAAGACACCACGTGGTTTGTCAAATATGGTGTGTTGCTCATTGTGATTGGACCCAGGAATGATGGGGTAGTGTCCATTTCACAGGTGAGTTGGGTTTATCGTGGAGAGTAACTCCAGTCTGTTCATCTGGAATATCCCTGTGACACATTACAACTCTGCTAATATTGTGGAAAGGTACTAATATGGCAACACCAAAGTTCTCATCTGGGGCATCATCATGTTGGGAGCACATACCCTACTACATGCATTTTCTAGGGGTTCTGTGATGGGTGCTGTCTGTAGGAATGACATCTTGCAACAGTATATGCAGCTTTTTCATGGTGCACATGGAGCTGGTTCCATCTAGTGTATGATAATGCCCTACCCCCATGCACTGCTGACCTTGTGAATGAGTACCTACAATATGAGGTATCACATATCTAGAGTGATCATCTCACTCCCCAGACATAAGTCCAATGAAAATGCATGGGACGCTCTAGGCTGAAGGATTGCAGCCCTGACTTCACCACCAGGAACCAATGTTGACCTCCAAAGTAAGGTTGTCCACCAATGGGATGTGTTGCTGCAAGCCATGCTGGACGGTCTGATCCAGAGTATGGGGAGCTGTTGCACATCCTGTAATGCCTTGCAAGTTCATCACACCCCGCATTGATGTGCTGTGCACCACTGGCGAAGAGACACCACATGCTGAGAGCTACCTACTGTCCATGTCTGGTTTTCCCGTATTCCTGGTATGAGTAACCCTGTGTCATGAGTCATATTGTTCCTGGGCACCTTTTAATGCCCCCATTATCACTATGCCCAATTATTTTCTGTGGATCTCTTTTCTAATTACTAAGCTCTCCTGCTTTACACACACCACATGTTTCAGTCACTAAAGCTCTATGTGACAATGAATTTACTTTATGTTGTAAGCCTAATTCTGTAATTGATATCATGTAGACAATATAAAGGCAGTCATACATAGAAAGACACAAGCCTGAAAGGAGACGCATAATAGGAAAAACTCAAGGATAATGAGGCAATGCCAGGAAGATCAGATAAGGAAAAACTTGAAAGCCCAAAACAACACAGGCAAGTTCCTCATCTCCATACCCTGCCATCTTGAAAGATGTTGACAGTTCCCTCATCAGAACCATTTCTTCTTAGCCTCTGACATCTCCTATCTGCTTCCCAGCTTCATGAGCAGAGAGATCATCAGCTCTTATTGCATGCTGTTTGCCCATGCATACTTTATTTTTCTGGACATTTAACATGTATTCCATTTCTTTGCCTTCTTATCATGTTTCAGTTAAGATTCCTCAAATATATGTGCTATAGCCTTCTTTTCATCCTTGGCTGATATTTGACGTTGGTTTATTTAGCTTTTGGTCGAGAACCACACTTTGGCACTGAATGTGATAGCAGATTATTATTATTTTTAACAATCTATCCTGCACTGTATGTAGAACAGGCATAAGAGTCCACTACTCCATTCTTGACATTCAGTCCTTTAGACTTGTACTGTTTTGATTGAAATAATACCATGAAATTTCACACACAAGTATATTTTTGTGAATCTGACAAAAAGGCAACCACATTCTGAGATCATGTTTGAGAAATTCTAGCACTCTGAAATTGGCCCTTACGCAATACTCCCCTATATTAAATTGAATACAATTCCAGAAGGGAGGTAAGAATGTACTTATTCTGTCTGTTGTTAACTATTTATAAAACCCACATCCATCTATTGTAGTCTGGAAGCCAACACATGAATCTGTCTAGTGGTTTTTCTACAGTCAGACAAACACCATAAGGCCCAGCAACTAGATATATTTTCCCACTTTCCTAAATTTCAAAACTTCTTTCTTAATCATCATCTGAGGATTGAGGATTTGGAATCCCAGAGGAATCCTTGGCCAATATTTCAGTTATCTAGTTTTGCACTGCCCTTCTTCATAAGTTTTCATATAAAGCCTATAAAACTCTAACTCTGGAACCAGCAGTAAGACTGACAATAACATACAGGCACCACAACATGTAGCATTATTGAAACACACAGTATGAGTATAGTGGCCTTGTGAGTGTTTTGCATCAGTCAGGCCACTTGAACTGTAAGCCATTTCTCAAAAAAGACTCTGGCAAAGATTTACAGTTTTACCATTTTGATGTTATTCTTTGTAAAATTAAGCCATACCTGACATTGTCCAAAATAATTTTTAAGCCCCAGGAACTAACTTCTACCTAGTATTGTGGTGGTTAATATGTTAAAGACTATGTCATAGTTATTTTTTGCAAAAGGAACCCCTTCTGCTGTTATTTTAAGATTTTGTTAATGGTTTAAAATTCTATCTAGCAAACTTGTGAACCATAAGACAACAGCTCAATTGTCACTGCTTCAGATCAGACCCACTAGATCCATCAGAGACTGCTCAAATATGAAAATATCGAAGAAAAATGCCATCTGAAGATACATTACACTCTTTTTGACTCCTGTACAGTCACAAAGCCTTTAGTTGAATGTTTTGAGAGCGGGCAAAGTAGGAATAAGCGTGCTAAGATTTCAGTTCATTAACAAAATCATTGAATATGTAAATGCAAAATCGCATGCAGAAAGGAAACACCTATGGGAAGAAAAATGGCAGTAAAGAGAAAAAATTGTCTTTTGATTGAGGATCAGAGAAGAAGAACTAAAATATTCCTGTTTTGATTTTAGTTCATTATGCCTCATACTGTTTTAGGCTGCCTTCAAAATGTCATGCTGCATATCAAGGTGTTTTTGACAAAACCCCAGTGAAATATATATAACCAACAATAAATAATATGCTATAGTACCCTGAAAGAAATGGGTCTATAGTAAATTATGATCAATTTACTTTTCATTACTACTGTATATTAAACTAACATCAGAAACATGCAGCATGTTCCCAAAAGTGTGGGAAGTAGTAAAGGTATAGATTATGCACTTCAAAATAAAAGTGGCCCCATGGATCTGCATCATAAGGTTGATTATATACAGGTTATAAAATGTTATATTATCGCCTGGAATAGAAAGAAATTTTGCATTAATTTTTCAGTCTTGAAATGTCCTACTGTTTAATTTACTATCTGCTTATTACAGTTTCTGTAATCTCTGTAATTTCTCAATGCCAGAAATAAGAGAAGATCCTTGGATTGACAATGCTATGCACCATTCTCAACAAATTTTTAAAATTTAGTGTTCATTACCAGAAAATCCACTAAATGTTGATGCTCTTTGAACATTACTTCTACTCTGCATAGAATTTGTCAGGTAGGGCTATAGACAATAATTCCAGTACAGCATTGTAATGTCTGTAACTCAAAGTATTGACCTAGGAGGTATGTGTTTTAGGGTATATTATCAATCTAGAATCACTTTTTACTGTTAATTATGTTGACTTTCTCTTGTGAACTTATGCTTATGTTCTGTACTTCTCTGAAATGGACTAAGTTTTATGTATATTTCAGTGCGGAAAATACTGCACTATTAGATGGAGCGACGGAGTATCCATGTGATACTTGCTGTAAGACATTTAATCGAAGAAATGATTTGAAGCGTCATTTGCTATCTCACATACAAGTTAGGTACACCGAAGTTACGCCGTTCTCTTGTTCAATTTGTAGCAGTATTTTCAGGCAGGCGTCGCACCTCCGAAGACATGAAGCTACTCATGTAGATAGCAGGCCATTCTCCTGTACGCTGTGCCCACGGTTGTTTACCCAACAATGTCATCTTAAAACTCACTTGTTAACTCATTCAGCAGTGAAGACTTATCGGTGTTCAGTTTGTGAGAAAACCTTCCGAACGGCATCTTACTTGAGAAAACACAAGATTAGGCACACAGAAGTTAGGCCGTTCTCCTGTTCGATTTGTGGTGCTACTTTCAGACAGTCGTCGCACCTCCGAAGACACCAAACCACCCATACAGATAGTAGGCCATTCTCTTGTTCTACTTGTGGCAGTGCTTTTAGGAACCGGGAAATATTAATAGATCATCTATCAATACATACTGCACTTAGACCTTTCCAATGTAACATGTGTGATAGAGCATTTGCACGGTCCTTCGACCTTAAACGACATAAGGTTTATATCCATAAAGGTCTGAAGCCACACCAATGTTCCACCTGTGGTAAGGCATTCTCCAGCCGTTCCAATTTGAATCAGCATATACTAATTCATAATGATAGCTTATCATTTTCTTGTATTACATGTAGTAAAGCTTTTCGGAGTAAGATATCTCTTCAAAGACATTCCTCAACACACGTAGCCGAGAAATCTTATTCCTGTGCAACATGTGGCAGAGCATTTAAAACGAAGCATACCTTGAGAGCTCATGTTTTACTTCATATGAATCAATGAATTCTTCCATGAAGGATTTTCTGGATCAGATGCAGTTTGTCATACAGACTTTCTGACCTGCTCTCAAGAGGCACTTGAGAATTCGTTAATAGGGTGACTTCCTCAGCCCCTAGAAAGACCACTTACCTTTTATTATTCTCAATACTTTCTCAAATGTAGAATTGATTATTTGTGAAATATACTTGCCTTCACATTGCTTTCCTTTTGAATTTATTCTGTTGACAACAGTTTGCACAGATTCTTTGGTCATTCTGGTCTAAATATTCTGCAAATTGCCAGCATATCAAAATGCATCATTTTCCTGTATGTTTACATTTAAAATTTTATCTCATTTACACAGATTGTATATCAAATAGAACACAGGCATTGCTAGTATGTCTGGACACTTTGTTCAGTACCTATGGAAGTTGAGGAATAGCTCTGAACTATTTTCAACAACATTTAACACCATGTCGTATTTTAATCCACATTTAAAAGGATGATTATATTATACAGACTATCTTCACGTACATTTCCTTGTAATACTTGTGTTGAATAAAATTATGTATATGCATATACCCTTTAGTCCGATTTTTTAATCACCTTATTATTGCAAAGTCTGTAAAGTTAAGTTTTCAAGCTCATAGTATTTATTTAAATAATTTAAGGTATTTTGATCAACTTGAGAAGTTTCTTGAAGAAATGTTAGCCTTTTCATTTCCACTTACATCATTTTCAATAGACATAGCTTTACTACCAAATAATTATAATTTAATCTAGTGCCAAGTAATGCTTTTAGTACTTACCAAATTGACTTCTGAAGTTCTGAAGGAATTAGTTTCTAGTTTCAACAAAAAATGTCTGTTAGATGCCGATATAATGATGAACTATATATATTTAATACTCAGCGATACAATCTTCCACTTACATCACCCAATATATTTTATATGGTTTTCATGAATTCACACATACTGATGACAGTTACATTCTCCTTACTCAACAGAATAAAATTTTACAGTATGTAATTTAAACAGGACAAGTATGTGGTAACTATGTCTTCATATAGGGTTGACAAAATGTCACTTTTGCACTACCCCATCATAAAATAAGTACAAAGCAGCTTTCATTATACCTGCTCAGTTTATTTGGGACAGTAGCGCAATGGAGGATACCACTGATTTCAGTGTTGGGAAGTGTTTGGTGGCTTGCATTTGGGTTCACAAACATCAAGTTATGCATAAGGCATTGCTGGAAAACCATAGCCATACTGGCAAAGTTATTCAAATAGAAAAGGAAAGCCTTTGCAATGGGAGGTGTTCATCATGCACCATGTAGTGGGAGATGAAGTACTTGCACTGAGACTTGTGTTGCTATGGAAGAATCAATTGAACGATTGCTAATGAAATCAACTTCTAAATGTTCTGTGGAGATAGGCAGCATGTGATCAACCATGCAAGAACACGTGGAAGAAATTACACCATTCACATTTTCCATAATTACTTGTAGTTTTCAAACAAACCACAATTTAGGGCATACCCTTAAACATAGGTCTGTTATATTTGACAATCAAACATCAACAAGCAACAAAAAAGCTTAGTTATATGAATATTTCAAGACGACAATAGCATTTAATTACGACAGTAAACAAAATTATGAAATTTTAACCAGATTCTTAACTTCGTAAATGATCATACTGTGTAACATATTTTGTTATTTCATGTATAAGTGTTCAAATGTGAATTAAATATTAATTAATGGACAACAAGATCAAGTATAAGAACCTGATAATACAGTCAAACAATTTTAATTTAAGAACATTTTAATCTGTTTCCAATAATTATTTACACCAGTTTTCAATATTTATCTTATGCATTTTTATAACCAAGAAAGCAATCTTTAAATAGTCAAATAAAAACACTAAATGAAATTGTACCTTTTAATCAACATCCATTGTACTATAAAAGTAATGCAGGTCATTAAAATATAATCAGGATCCTGATTATTCATGATTTTGAGGTGTGTGTTATTGGCTGATGATGCCTAATATATGGGGCGAAACAGGTCCCAATAAGGATGTTGAGAATGATGTAAAATCCTAACTATAAGAAACAATATATTGTATTGAACAGGTGGAATGCTTTTAAAAATACACTGACTGAACAAATGTCATGGGATAGTGGAGCACTGATGCGCAAGTGTGTTGTCTGCGCATCACACGCCCCCTGTGCTGGCGGCAGTTGTATAGGAGACCTTGTGAGCAGTGACAGGTGTAACATGGAATGTCGTCGTGAGCCGACACCATTCGGATGGCGTATGGTGGTCGTGCCCGATGGATGGGAAGTGCGATTTTGAATGAGGTGCAGGAATTCGGCTTCACACATTCAACTGTGTCCAGGTTATATCGAGAATGGTTGAATGCGGGTGTCACCATCCACAACAGATGAACAACCAGCCGTTCAGCCTTCCCCGATGACCGTGACCGGCGACATCTGAGATGGATTGTCAGTAGTGACAGACGGGCAACCGTGCAACAAATCACAGCTCAATTCAATACAGGCCATACTTGACATGTCTCCCAGTGGACACTCTGTAGGAACATGGGTTCTATGGGGTATGGGAGCCGGCGCCTCACACGGGTGCCACTGTTAACCCAATGTCATTAGGCACAACGACGCATATTTGTTGCCAGTCACCAGGGATGAACACTGGAACAATGATGTAACGTGATATGGTCGGATGAATCACAATTTCAACTGCACCACGCCGATGGGAGGCACCTTGTATGGCGCAGACCACATCAAGCGATGGATCCCATCTGCCTCGAAGGTGTGGTCCAGGGCACTGGTGTTTCTTATGGTCTGGGGTGCATTTTCCTGGTATGAAATGGGCCCCCTAGTTGTTCTGGAAGAGACTTTGAATGGAATGTAGTATGTTGAGCTGCTCGGAGACCATCTTCACCCATTTTTGGCCTTCCAGCGCCCAGATGGTTCTGCGGTGTTTCAAGATGATAATACCAATATAAATGGTCCGTTATTGGACATTATAAATTTTCCAGCTAACTCATTCTTGGTTGCCAGCGTTTTGCCCTCGTGTGCTAGGGTGGGCTCATCAGTTGGTACCTAGCACACCTACCAATACGCTGGCTAGTGCATACCGTGGAGGCCACTGCGTAGGCTAACTGGAACCACCGGCAGTGCCAATGCACTAAGAGACTTTGTCTCATTATCAAAAATTGATGCCTGCTTGGCCATCAGATGATATAGATGTTGATTCCCATAGGGAATCTGAAATATTTGTCCTGAATGAGTAAATTCATAATACCAATATAAATGATCCGTTATTGGACATTATAAATTTTCCAGCTAACTCATTGTTGGTTGCCAGCATTTCACCCTCGTGTGCTAGGGTGGGCTCATCAGTTGGTACCTAGCACACCTACCAATACGCTGGCTAGTGCATACCGTGGAGGCCACTGCTTAGGCTAACTGGAACCACCGGCAGTGCCAATGCACTAAGAGACTTTGTCTCATTATCAAAAATTGATGCCTGCTTGGCCATCAGATGATATAGATGTTGATTCCCATAGGGAATCTGAAATATTTGTCCTGAATGAGTAAATTCATAATACCAATATAAATGGTCTGTTATTGGACATTATAAATTTTCCAGCTAACTCATTGTTGGTTGCCAGCGTTTCGTCCTCGTGTGCTGGGGTGGGCTTATCAGTTGGTACCTAGCACACCTACCAATACGCTGGCTAGTGCATACCGTGGAGGCCACTGCGTAGGCTAACTGGAGCCACCGGCAGTGCCAATGCACTAAGAGACTTTGTCTCATTATCAAGATAATAACGCCAAATCGCACCCACATCACCCGGGAATGGTTCTAGGAACATGCAGCGGAGGTCCAACGACTGCCATGGCCACCCAGGAGCCTTGATATGAACCCTGTGGAGCATATCTTGGATGTCCTGGAACACAGGCTCCGTGCCATGGAATTTGCACCACAAACAAACCAGCATTGGCGGCCGCTCTGCAAACAATTTGGTGTCAGCTGCATCCAGAGGACTACCAGGGACTTGTCGACTCACTTCCATGGCGTCTCACTGCAGTTCACAGGTTCAGAGGGAGCCCCACACGCTATTAGGTGACTATACCATGACATTTACTAAGTCAGTGTATATTGATATTTTAATATTATAACAAATGATAGTCACCCGCAACTGTGTGCAAAAGATGGTCTGTGATGAGTGTGCAGTTTCTTACAGCTCATGCAGTCATATTATTTATTGGTTATATTACTTATTGCTTTTGTTTTGGTGAAAGACAATCCACATTAAAAGACAAGTTTGTGTAGCAAATCGAATTATTATCCCTGTTATCCAGCCGCAGGTGTACAATAGAACATGTCAACGAATCATCCTCTGCATTGAATATGGAGGAAAGAACACAAATGTTGTAGATACAGAGGTTTGTCTGCACCTGACTGTATATAATGTAAATGAATGTTTTGTCCACCCTGTATAAAATAAAATTCTCCCCAGTTTACTTTTATGAATTAGAAAACTTAAACTTTCAACTCTGTGTTTTTTTTTTTATTTATACAACAGTGCCTTAATGCATTTCTCCAACACTGTGTATCATACAGTTATAATTTCTCCTTGGTATATTTTGGCTCTCAATAGACAACTTTAGGTTGTTTTCAATGCATTTTTAGTTGATGTGCCATGGAACACACATTTGCTTTGACCTTACATTTCACTTCATATGAATACAGCTGCTCATTTACAAAAAGTAATTACAGAACAGACTTAGTTTTACATAGCCTTCAGAAACAAACACAATGTATTGTTTCCCTTTGAGTGAAGGTGTATTTGCTCTTCCCTTTAATTAGGCAATTTATCTTTTCTTTCTTCTGAACTTTGTATTTATTATTAAAATTAATTAGCTTAACAAAGTAGAATATAGTTTACACTACAAATGCAGCTTTTAATGAAAACAATTTAATCATACATGACTGTTTCCAAGCATTTCCTCTATACAAAGAATTATATGAACACACACACACACACAGTTGCAGGCCACCTTGATTTAACCATTTTAATCCTTTCTCATAAATTAATATAAACAGGTACTTTCATTCTCATGAGTCATGTAACTCATTGCTGAGCATTATGATCCCATTTGACTTCACACAATATTCTCGATTAAGCAGCACCAACTTTGATGATTTTCTGCTTCTTTTGAAGCCTGCTGAAGAGTCAGACCAGTGATATGCAGAACTTGATCAATCCACCTGTTCGATGTCTTTCTTCGCGGTCTTCTGCCGATAACTTTGCCTTCCATGATATACTTCTCCAGATTTTCACTATCCCATCTTACACTATGCCCGATGAATTGGACAAGAGAGACATTCGGAGATATTCAGTTCTTGAATAATAGATGCATTAGTTCTTTTTTCCATCCAAGATACAAGGGATATCCTTCTCCAACACCACTTCTGAAAGGCGTCGAATGGTAGTTATCTCTTGCCTTGAGGGTCCAGGTCTCAGAACTATAAAGGAAGACAGAGAACACAGGTGAATCAACTAGTCTAATTTTTGTATGGTTTGTTATTGCTCTGCTCTGTCATATTTTTGTGAATGGCAATGTGCCCTAAGGTAATGTCTTCTTGTCAGAACGCCTGGTATCACAGATGGTTGAGGCAAGGTATATAAAGTCATTTACAACTTCCAGTTCCCTTAATCGACCTGTCAGCTGGATCTCTGCCACTCTGTCAATTACCATTAGTTTGGACTTGCTGAGGTTGATTTCTAGCCCATATTCTAAACTTGCATCTTTTACCATTGCTAATAATTCTGCAAGTTCATCTTCACTGCTAGCACAGGTTACTGATTTTTCATCCACCAATTTATATGCCTCCAGTCCAGTCATTGAGGGCTTTCTTCATCTTATGTTCAGCATAGATGTTATATAGAATAGCTGATAATATGCAATCCTGTTAGACACCCTGTGAAATACTGAAAAATTCTGAAATGTTGCCATATACCTTTATAGCTGCAATGCTGTTTTTGTACAGACTTTTCAGTAATGGTATTAGATGTTGCAGAATGACAAATTCACCAGAAACCTGCCATAGTTTGTTCTAGACAACACAGTCAAAAGCTTTCTTGTAGTCAAGAAAACATTTTAACACAGGGAGAAAGACTCACAAGATTTTTCAATTATTTGCCTCATATTAAAAGTCAGCTTCAGTGTTCCTTTTCCTGCAACAAATCCTGCTTGCTCAATGGATATGAAAATGCTGGACACTAGGAAGTTTCACAAAAATGTGCTGTGGCACCAGCCAGGCGCAACTACACCACTGTATATTTTGCACCCTTTTTATAAGTTAAGTTTTCAAAAATAGTATAGGGAAGTGAGTAGAATGAAAGAAAGAATGTATTTGGATTCATATTATGATACCATCAAATGGGTTTGTCCTGAGCATATATACAGTATATATTAAAAGAAATCTTTCAACCCCAGAAAAAGTGTTATCTCCTGTTGTAAGTAGTCATATCTGCACTAGCAGGATACTGGGGCAAGACACAAGAGCCACCAGCCGATGCCTGACTGCCTTGAAATATCTCATGGCTCTTTAAATTGTGAATCATACTTATTGTATTTTGGTATTCAAAACTAATACACCAGGAACAAACACAATATTGCAGTTCGTTTTCTGGGATATCCTTGAAACATTCCTGGGGCCATAATTTCCCCTTGATAGCGATCAATATGCACTGAAAGTATTGCATTCATGCGGGTTGAATGATTAGACTCAAATTAAATGACGAATGTTTCCTTGTGTATTGACTGATTTTACAGACCTTCCTCTAGCTTGCTCATGTATTACTCCCTGTGAATAGAAGGCCAAACTTCTGTTCATTTCTCAGGTAAGAAATGTGCTTGTGTTTCAGAGTGTCTCATGAGGCATGCTTTATGAGAAAAGCATTTAGAAATTCGAGACATGCGCTCTCATTTACTATTCCTATTATTTTGCCTTGTATTCCATTTTTGGCATTGAAATAGTTTATTGCAATTGGAAAGACCTTTTCATTCCCTAGTTTGGAATATCAACCAAAACTGAAAATAGAGTTGTATAACTGTTATTTACACCAAGTTCTAAGAAACAATCCATCACAGATATTGGTCTAAGAATATTCTCCAGAAAATGTTCACTTTTTGTATGCCCACAGTGTACTTCTTCAAATAAATAAATAAAATAAATCAATAAATACATAAGTGAATAAATCTACATCAAAGAGTTCATATTTATGTCACCATCTATACATCTGGAACTGTGTTAATGATTAATGCCAGGACACATTTTTGAAAGTTCTTTGACTGTGATGTATTTTTTTTTCTTCTGCATAAAATATGTAAGAAATTGGTTTCTGCTTTTATGAAATTATGGTGTCCCTGCTATTAAGGGTGGGTTTCTTTGTTTCTTTTCCAACAAGATTACAGAAAATTGGATATTTCACCTACAACATTCTTCAGAAAAGTTATGTATCTTCGCTGACAAATCTTTATAAAGTTGGTTTTCACCAAAGCAATAATATTAAAAATGGAAAAATTACTCATTTGTTCCTCTATCTATTTTGGTGCTCTTAACCTAAAAATATAAAGTTGAATATAACTTTCTAAAATTAGTGATGAATTGTTCCATCAGTTTTCATAAAATTGTACCAGATTGTTCTGACAAAATGCACCATATCTATGTTGAGTGTACTCAACTTTACTAATTCAATTTCAGTACTATTAAGATGATGACAGTCAACTTATCATTATGAGCGTATGTTGTTTGATTGGTTTGATGCAGCTTCCATGCCACTCTATCATGTGCTAACTTTTTAATTTCTACATAACCACTACATCTACTCTAATCTAATCTACCTTGGCCTACCCCTGCCGTTTTTACTGCTTAAAATTCCCTCAAAAACTAACTGAACAAGATCTGGGTGTCTTAAAATGTGCCCTATCATTCTGTCTTTCCTTCTGGTCATATTTAGTCAAATCGATCTCCTCTCACCAATTCGATTCAGTATCTCTTCATTCATGATTCTGTCCACCCATCTCACCTTCAGCATTCTTCTGTAACACTACATTTCAAAAGCTTCTATTCTCTTTCTTTCTGACCTAGTTATCATCCATGTTCCACTTCCATGCTCCAGATGAAAGTCTTCAAAAACATCTTTCTAATTCCTATATCAATGTTCGAGGTGAACAAATTTCTTTTCTTAAGAAAGGCCTTCCTTGCTTGTGCTAGTCTGCAGTGTATGTCCTCCTTACTTCTACCATCATTAGTTATTTTACTACCCAAGTAACGATATTCATCTACTTCCTTTAAGACTTCATTTCCTAATCTAATATTTCCTGCATCACCTGACTTTGTTCGACCACACTCCATTACTTGTGTTTTGGACTTATTTATTTTCATCTTGTATTCCTCCTCCAAGAATCTGTCCATACCATTCAGCAATTTCTCCAGATCTTTTGCAGTCTCAGATAAAATAACATCATCAGCAAATCAAAGGGTTTTGATTTCCACTCCTTGGACTTTGATTCCCTTTCCAAATTCCTCTTTGATTTTTTTATCGCCTGTCCTATGTAAACATTGAAAAAGGAGAGGGGAAAACTGCAGCCTTGCCTGACTCCTTTCTGGATTGGTGCTTCTTTTTCAAAGCCCTCAATTCTTATCACTGCAGACTGATTTTTGTATAGATTGTAGATTATTCTCGTTTCTCGGTATCTGATCCCGATCACCTTCAAATACTCAAACAGCTTGGTCCAATCAACATTATCGAATGTTATACTTCCATACAATGCCACAGTCCAGATGAAAGTCTTAAAAAATGTCTTTTAATTCCTATATTAATGTTCGAAGTGAGCAAGTTTCTTTTCCACGCAGCAACAAAAATATTGCACGTTTTGCTTAGGACAAAAATTTGTTGATAAAGTTTATGCAGTACTGAACCTTAGATGACAGAATCTTTCTGGTTCAAGTTCTAAGCTGTAATATTATGACATAGCGGTTTTTCTAGGTGCAATGACAATATGCGGTTTCCAGCTGTTTGTGAGGTTGCTTTATTTTATGTCTAACACCATTAAGTATTTCACCCAGAAAAATTACAGTTGAACTGGAGTTCGGAGGTGCAATATCAAAACCCGCTGACTGAGCATCAGTTCCTTAGAAGGTGGCAACACTACTCATAAACCTAAACTTTATTCTTATCAAGGTTACGGGATGAAATTTGGTCACCTGTCAGACCTTAGGCTCCTTAAGTTCTTTCATGCAGGAAATGGTGCTCTGTTTAAGTGCTGTATTTAACACTAGAGCAGAGAACTGCCAGAACTGCAGTGTGAATTTTGAAGGGGAAAAAACATGATCGGTTTTGTGGGAGCAAATAAACTGGACGCTCACCTGTTTCTTACCTGTAGTAAGGTGACATTACTCATTTTAAAGTTATTTGTAGAAAAGACTGTCCAGTTGGGCTAACATAGGCAACAAGACAAGCCATCAAATACATAGTTGAATAACTAGTTCTCACCTGATAGTTTGAATCGGAACTGGTAAAGGTTGCTTTATAGATGGAGAGGGTCTCAGACTGTGCCATGACAAGGAGTGGTATTTGGCAAGATTGTCTCCCAACAGACTGACCAATTGCTTATTCACTCTGTGGTGAAACAAGAGTGCCTGTACCACCTAGCTAACAGGCTGAGGATATAAAAGAACTGGGGCTTACATACTTACAAAACAGACAGGCTGTGAGACAGATCCTAAAGGAGGTCTGTAATTCTCAAGGAAATCTTCTTATATAGAAAGGAACTCCCTGTTCAGAGGAAAGAAATAAGCAACACTGGAAAATATGCAACAATAATGGGCAAAGACCAATGCCCAGCGTATGAACAAGCGTGCTCTCAAGAAGGTCGTTTTGAAAGATGTAGGTGAAAAAGAAGGCTTCTGCCAAGCAATCTGAATGGTTATCTGGTAGCTCTGATTAAAAGTACCATTAACAAAATAAGCAGTTGTGAAAAAAATAGCATTACTATCTATGAACCAATCAAGTTTGCAGAAATCGTAAGGTTATAAAGTAGGACAAGGATCTTCATAATAACAGATCTTTAATAATATATTCTGCAATAAGCCTACAATGGCATTTATTAAGATGTGAGTATTTTAATTTCCATACAAGTGTCATCCACCATTATAGACAAGATGCATACGACTGTCTTTGTTCGACCCTAATTAATGTATAGATGTTGATTCCCGTAGGGAACCTGAAATATTTGTCCCGAATGAGCAAATTTATAATACCAATAACAGACCATTTATATTGGTATTACAATGAATGTATCCACCCTTGTTACTTTATTGAATTATATCTTTATGTATCTACTATTTTTATGAAGATTTTCTTCCTTATCATAAAGGGGAAGGTGGGCCACTTCAAAGGTGATGCTCTCTCTCTGGCCAAGAAATGTGTGAATGTGTGGTGGTGATATGAACTGCAATGAAGGGTGAGAAGGGATCAGCTGTGACTTTAATAGTAACTGTCCTGGCATTTGCATCGAGGTAAGAATGAGAAAGCACAGAAAACTATTCTCAGAACAGCCTACCAAATGCAAAGCTCATTCGAACTCCTGTTTATGCTTTCATTCCTTATCCTGAGGGATAAGGGGGCCAGTTGCTGTGTGTGAGGTGATTTGCAGTACAGTGAAGGAGAAGAATTAGCTGTGGCCTATAATGGTATCCGTCCCACTATTTGCTGGAAGGTGAGAATAGAAAACAAACTAAAGCCATTCTCAGGACAGCCAATGGGTGGGGTTCAAACCCACTCACCTCCCTAGAGCAAAGTTGCACCATAGTGATCTGCTCAGTCATACTTTATTGATAAGGACTAGTGTATACCACCTAAGAGTTTGTTGTCTACCCCTTAATCCTGTTTCTTGATATGGGATGGGTTGAATTTATATATCATGTTTTATAGCCAGATGCCCTTTCTTATGGTATCCTCAAATGAGGAACTAATGAATGATTGTGAATTAAATTTGGTAAGAAGCTGGAAGGAATAGACTGTGACCTATGAATTGGAAACATCCTGGCATTTGCCCAGAAGTGAAAATAAGAAACCACTTGGGACAGCCAAAGATGGAGTTCAAACCCATGCATCTCCCAAATGCAGAGTTTTACTCCACACCGCTTGATGTATACCATCTACAAGTACTTTGATGACAACCTAAAATCAAAGAATCTTCACAGGAAATACCTTGTAACAAGATGTACACTGAAATTTAAAATACTGATATTCATGAAACACCTTTATTGGTTTTTCTAGAAATTATTAAATATGATCTAGCATAGTGTAATATAGTTTGAAAAATATCTGGCTTCAAAGTTCGAAGGATAATGTTCTCAACTGAAGCGACAGATGGCAGGAACGATATGCAAGTAAATAAAAGTCGGTGCACCTGGAATACAATATGTAATTCTGTATTACCCTGTAAACTAAAGGTGATTTAGCAAAATATTGTCTGGCCCACAAGTTTAGTAGAACAGGGATTTATAAACAGAGGGGCTGGGAACACTGTAATTGCGTGTGGCATGGCTAAACACAGATATCATGTAAACAAGGCTATACCGGAGCTGTCTGGTTAGCACGGTCAGATGAGTGCTGGATGCAGAGAAGCAGTAAACAAAAGCACCAGTATTGAGCCTCGTGAGCACATGTGCTTTTTGACTTTTTATTACCCCTAACACATCGAATTACAGTATATCGAATTTCATGATGTACAATGCAGTATTTTTATGGTTTTACCTTTATCTCAGCACTGAAACATAAGATTAACGTGCTACAGATATAAACGAAGACACTTTTTCATTCATAACACAAATCCAATGGAGAATATGAGGGTATACAGTAACATCAACTGTATAAAATAAGGTACAAAAATGGAGTATGGTAGGTTAGGCACATTGCACAAATGGAGACATACTGTACAGTCCAATTCTGTTCTTTATTTTAGAAGTCCAGATTTTTCTCATTGAGACGCTACCTATGCTTATGAGCAACAATCTGTTTAGAGATGATGTTCAAAGTGACCTTCCTGCATTTCCAAACATTTGGCCACTTGCTGAATCATGCTTTGCTGGACTTCGCCAACACATCTCCATCCACCATTACCGAAGTAGCATGTATATGGTCTTGTACATTCTTAGGTGGAAGAGTATAAACTTGCTCCTTTAAGTGTCTCCACAAATAAAAATCTAGTGGATTATGGTCTGGAGAACATGGAGGCCAGAACATTTGACCCCCATGAACAATTCATTTCCCTGGTAAGCTTCTATTTAAATATCTGTGCACATTCATTCCAAAATGTGGGGGTGCACCATTATTTTGAAACTGTAGTCATCACCAAACATTAAGTGGCACATTTTCTAGTGCGTCCAGCAAATGGTTGCAAAGAAATGTATGATAAAGTGGCAGATTTAACTTGTCTGGCAAAAAGTAAGGACCCAGAAGCATTCTTCCCAGTACTTGTCGGGCTGAGCGGCTCAGACGGTTGAGGTATTCGTGTGATGTAATAAATTTCTGTACTTTTGTTAATGACGTGACCTAACCAGTGAACTGAACAAACGTGGAAAAATTTCGGTTGGTTTGCTGATTAAGCAGCCTACTCACCAAGCTACTGTAGCCGCTGTGGTTTCATGTCATGATGCACGTTATTACTTATAATCCGATGTGGTGCACATTGCAGCAGTGTTGCCAGGTCATTCTTTGCTTAATTGTGTTTTCTAATACACCAAAATTTATTTTGCTAGATAAACTTTTTCTTAAAGTTGATTCCTTAATTGCTTTGCATGATCCGTGTGTGCTATTTTTTCTTTATGCTGTATAATAACCATAAGCATTCCAGACTAGTTCAACATATGTCCTGCATTATTATTTATTATAACATTAAAATTAACCTGAAAATTATTGCTTTTAAGTATGGGTTATTGATTGTGCGGTTTGTAAAATTTTTGTAAGTACTAAACTGAATTATTTGAAAGTTTCATCAACAACTACTGGGTCCAGTACTATTCTATAATAAGCAAGGAAACAAAGTAGACGGAAACTATCAGAATCAAAGCTTTCAACAAAGATCAAAAAGAAATTAACGGATAACACTACCGTCGAATGTTTCCTCCCTCCTGGTATCTTCTCCACAGCCGTGAAATGACTCTGTGGCCAACGTTTATCTCCTGGACAGCTTCTTTATGACTCAAATATTGTATGCAAAATGCACACAACACAAAGTCAGGAAGCTAAAAAGGACAACCCAGTCCAAATCCTTCATTCGTGCAGGTCAGAAATAGCTCAGAAAAGATTTGTTTAATGAATCTTCTCAGTGCCAGACCCATTTACAGTATTTTTCAATTTATAATCTTTCCTAACATTATAAATGAATTGCTTCATGCATAAAGGGCCTCAGTCCACTTTTTGTTATAATTACAAAAACAAGATTCATATCAGCATGCTATACACTCCTAAATGCAAGCATTCATGTCAAAGAGGCTTCAGTCCAACTTCACGGTAGTTAATAAACGAGGAGTTGATGAGCACTGTTCAAGGAAAAAAGCTCTCAGTCACAAATTGAAGCCTGTTGTCCATAAAACCAAGGTGCTGCACACACTCACTCTCTCTCTCTCTCTCTCTCTCTTAGCCGGGCTGAGTGGCTCAGACGGTTGAGGCGCTGGCCTTCTGACCCCAACTTAGCTGGTTCGATCATGGCTCAGTCCGGTGGTATTTGAAGGTGCTCAAATATGTCGGCCTCATTTGGGTAGATTTACTGGCACATAAAAGAAGTCCTGCAGGACTAAATTCCAGCACCTTGGCATCTCCGAAAACCGTAAAAGAGTAGTTAGTGGGACGTAAAGCAAATAACATTATTATCTACCTATCAGCAGATGTACATAATAGAAACCAATTGTTTTGTTCACTATGACAGGTTAGGTATAATATCTCAGTGCAATAGTTATTTCTCTCCATTTGTTGATAGCTGTGTAAGGCACTCCTTCCCTCTGAGACAATCAAGCCAAGATATTTCAGACTTCCACATTCCGGACATTGCAGCTTATAACTCTAACTGTGAAACATATTTTATGTATCTGATTAGTCCTTTAAAATACAAGGAGTTAACTTTGATATATTTGTAATATTTTCACTGTTTGCATATGTTTATGATTTGTACAGTGACTCAGGGAACTTGAAAACTTACAGTAACTGGAAATCATATTTAATCTATCTAATTAGCATTTTAAAATACATGGTTGTGTTAACCATGACATTTCTGTAATATTCTTTACTGTTTGCCTATAACTGTCTGAGAGTTGTACAGAAAGGGCCAGTGAATTTTACAGCCCCTAAATGGAAATTACATAGTTGTACGTCTACATACTCTTACACAATCATAACTGAGCTGTAACTTATGTAATGCCCCTCCCCCATGGCGCAACACCCCGAAGTGTCATCGCCTGCCAAGCGATCATTGCTCAGCCTGAAGGGCTCTCAGCCAGTATTCTTGGATTCCTAGACCAGGGCTGCCATTTCACCGTCCGATGGTTCCTCCGTTGTAATCACGCAGGCTGAGTGGACCTCGAACCTGCTGTCAGATCCAGGTAAAAAAATCCTGACCGGGCCGAGAATCGAACCCGGGACCTCCAGGTAAGAGGTGGACACGCTACCCATACATTGCAGGACCAGCAACCTACCTAATGTACCTGTTTTAAATGTGATTTGGGTCATATATTTGTTCCAAATATTATTTTAATGTTTCACAGAAAACTTAGACTAAGGCCATTTCTGCATGAAGCAGTTTTGTGCTCCGCTACGTTAGACTGCTGGAGAAGTTCGATTGTCATAATATCCAGTGGGTGTCTTGCAAGTCCTATGCTTACTCATAGGACCATCAGATGTCGGGCAAGGTTCGAGTGACTTTCACGCTTGTCATTTGACGCGTAATTGCTGTTCACTGCCAATATATTAACGCTCCTACAGGTAGCTACAATGGATTGTTGTACCGTACTTCGTAATGCATGAGAAACTGTATACCAATTATCCTCATTTCGGGTAATGATCGCAAAGAAAATAAAGACTGAAAATATTTAGCACTACCAATGCTTTGTCCAAAGCCATGGATCTAAAGGAAGAATGGGAAGGTTTGCATGAATGAAAATGAATAATGCATGCGCAAATACACCTGCCATGTCTCAATAATGTGAACAAATGCGAGAGATTGTGGAGATCCGGAACTATTCCGTACAGCGGGCACAGTTAGTTGCCGAGGCTTCGCGCTCGTTCTTGTTTCACTGGAGTGAAAAGGTTAATAAGGGCATCCACAAGTGTTGCTGTCCTTGCTGCATGCTGCGTATTGGTAAATGAGATCGCGGTTGCCATCACACCGTTTCCATAAGTCTACAGGAAACCTCTCAACTTTGACGACTGGACAGTCCGATAGAAAAACAATAATACTTACCCCATTTCAGTAAGTGTTTAACATGATCTCCCTCAACCGGTTGATAAGTGGTGTAGCATGTTCTGAAATTCAGCCTCATAAATCTTCAAAATCTTCTTCCACACACCTATCTACTACAAGATTACACCAACAAGGGGTGGTCGTGTAAGTCACGCATAAAGCAGGGGGAAAAGCTATTTCAGGAACAGGCAGAGCAAAGCCCGTATAAAGCTGTTAACCCAAGGCGCCCAAAATATCCGCGAAATCTTCCTATTGAGAGTTGGGAGAATCATTTAGGCTACGTATAAAGTACAAGAGACACATGCCGATGCAGTATTCTAGTTCATACACTCACACGAGAAGAAGACCTAGACATAGAACTGTTTACATTCAAGGAAGTAGAGGATGCTATAAACAGACTCAAGAATAATAAGGCTTGCAGTCTGGATAATATCTACAATTAACACATCAAAATTGTTTTCCCGGTATTAAAAGAAGCAATAACATATGTTGAACAACCCACATAAGCAGAACTGTATCAAGAAGAATAAGAAGAACATATGCCTTGAACCAATGTCTTAAGCAAGGAACGATTCCAAACAACTGGAGACCCACTATCGGCAGCCCTGAAAATGGTTTTCTGTAGTTTCCCATTTTCACACCAGGCAAATGCTGGGGCTGTACCTTAATTAAGGCCACGGTCGCTTCCTTCCAACTCCTAGGCCTTTCCTATCCCATCATCGCCATAAGACCTATCTGTTTCGGTGCGATGTAAAGCCCCCAGCAAGAAAAAAAAACTGGAGAAAGTCCACAGTCAAAATGATGTATAAAGGAAAGGTGAGTACTGAAGATCCAAACGCTTACAGAGGCGTCGCCCTCGAATGCACGTTGCTAAAGATCCTAACAAAACTCTTATGACAACGCCTGACTAGCGAAGTGGATTCCCAACTACCAGAGGAACAATTCGGTTTTAGAAGAGGGAGGAACACGATACAGGCCATCAAGTGTCCACTGGATGATATTGAAGCAGGTACAACTAAGGCGGGAGGCACGCTATACACCATTTTCGTTGACTTCTCTGAAGCATTTGACTCCACCAGCCGAAAAAATATAATGGAGAAACTAGACAGATTAATGAGAAGGAATATAAGCCTCAGACGACTAATTCAGAACGTACTGGCCGCAAACTGCACAGAACCTAGTGACAGAATCACGAAGTCCAACCCAATTCAACAAACCACCGGTGTACTACAAGGGCGTCCACTAAGCCCAGTACTATTTGTAATTGCTACGGCACCGAGCTCTATAGCTGTAGTCGCTTAAGTGCGGCCATTATCCAGTAATCGGGAGATAGCGGGTTCGAGCCCCACTGTCGGCAGCCCTGAAGATGGTTTTCCGTGGTTTCCCATTTTTACATCAGGCAAATGCCGGGGCTGTACCTTAATTAAGGCCACGGCCGCTTCCTTCCAATTCTTAGGCATTTCCTATCCCATCGTCGCCATAAGACATATCTTTGTCAGTGGGACGTAAAGCAAATAGCAAAAAAAAAAAAGGAAAAAAAGAAAAAAAAAAGAAAAATTGCTACGGCTGACATTAGAGAAGTAATCCCTGAAGAAACAAGCATATATATGCATTCAGATGATATCGTGATTGCCTCGAGGTCCAGTGAGAAACTGCAGGAGACACTTGACGCAGTTGCAATTCAGCTAGCGAGGTGAACGGACGTAGTGCTGAACGTGCGGGAAGTATACGAGTGCGCGAACATGGGAGTTACAATCGAACAATACAGATGTGCTATAGGCAGATGGCAGGCCCGATGTAGGATGAAGTCGTTACAAACGGTGAAAAACGATCTCAACATCACTTATACAGTAGTGTCATTAGTTGTAGTGGTGGTACTATTAGTGATTGGCGGAGTGGAGATGAACCCCGGCCCAGGACTGACATGGGAAGATATTGAGAAGATCAAAGAGGCCATGCAAGAATGCCATGCAGAAAAGACCAAAGAAATGTTACTAGAACAGAAAAATGAATTCAAGGACTTGAAATCATTTATACAAACAGAACTGAAGGATATTAAAGAGAGTGTATCACAAAATAAAAACGAAATATATGGTATGAAGATGAAAGCACTGGAGGTAGAAGAAAAATTAAGGAAACTCCAGGAAAAAGGAAAAACACGGTCAAAAGAAGATAGGAAGAAAAAACATAATAATCTACGGATTGGCAGAACCAGTAAGAGAGAACTTCAATGACTTGATAGATAGAGTACTCTCTCTAATCAGAGAGAATTTGAAAATAGAGTGCAACGAGAGTGATATTGATAACGCCTTTAGATTAGGAAGAAATATGGGAAAAAGACCAGTAAAAGTCTGCATGGTATCTGGTTTGAAGGCTCGAAAATTTTTGGAAAACACGAGAAACCTGAAAGGCACGAAGATATGGATCAAGAAAGATCTCGACAAGGAAGAAATGGAGAATGTACGAACACTACGTTTTCATCAAGGAAGTGATATGTTCAATTAAAGTCAAAGAAGATTTAATGATAGGTAAGATCCACTCGAACATTGGACTTAAGCAGGGATGTAAACTATCACCAATACTGTTTTTGCTTTTTATTAATGATGTAATAGAATGCCTAGGGAAGGAGGATAGGACTAGCCCTTGCTTATACGATAAAGAGATCCCCGGCCTAGTCTTCGCAGACGACATCCTGCTGCTCTTACTAACAACAGTAGGTATGCAAAGTAACCTCAATAAAATGGTGGAATACTGTAATACATGGAATTTGAAAATAAATACCAAGAAAACGAAAGTAATGGTTTGTAAAAGAGGAAATAAATTAAAAAGAAATGAAAGGCGATGGTGGTTAGATGGTGTTGAATTAGAAGTCGTAAATAAATTAGAATATTTAGGAATGATATTAACAAAGAATGGGTTGTGGAAGGAACAGATACGCCGTGCAAAAATAAAAGGTTTGGCCGCCCTATCAAGTATAAAGGCCTTTGAAAAGAAGATGCCTAATTTAGAATACAAGCTACATAAAAATGTTTTTAATACTCTTGTGGTATCAAAAGCACTGTATGGGGTTGAAATATGGGGTATAGAAGTTGATAAAAAAGAACTAGATGTCATAAGTAACAAATTCTGTAAAATAATAATGGGGTCTACCAGAATGTTCAGCAAATAGTGGAGTGAGAACTATATGTGGAGATATCAGCATCCAAGCAGGCACAAGTAAGAAAATGGTAAAATATTGATTAAGATTAAAAAGAGGAGAGGGGAGGGAAATATTAAACCTAGCTTACCATCACCAGATGAGACACTTGGATGAGGATTATTGGTTATCGAAAGTAAAAAGTATGATAGACAAAATAGGAATGGGGCTATATTGGGATAAGGAGATGAACGGTAAAGAAAACAGCTTCATTAGAATATTAACGATTGGAGTAAAGGACATAGAGAGACAGACGATTAGGGCATAATGTGAAACTAAAAGAACACTAGTAGAATTTTGTGGAATTATCCAAAACATGTCAATAAGAAAAAAAAGAATCACAAATAGGGAACTAAGAGGTGTGTTGTGGTGGCTTTTGGGTTTATACAAAAAATAAGGGAATAAGAGAGAACCATAACGTAAATCATTGTTTATTTTGTGACGACATAATGGGAGAAGCCCATTTACTGAGAACATGTAAAGGAACGGAGGCACTGAGAACTAAATACCTTGGAGATGAATATAAATTAAAAGTAGAAAGAGAGAAAGAATTTTATACAATAACCAAATTGTTAAATAAAGAATGGACCACCCCAGGAAAACTAGCTAAATTTTTCTGTATTCTAAGAAACATTTGGAAGAAAGAAATTAAAATGAGATTAGTAATAACAGAAAGTAATAACAGTATTAGTAAATGATAGTAAATGTAATATACATGAGCATGAGGATGACTGTACAACAAGAGATCTCGGAAATAGCAGATATGTATGAGTTAATAAGATTTCAAGAAGTATGTGGCAGAAGGAAATGAAAAGATATTAGCACTAACTGCAAGTATTGTTACTGTTAAACAAGCACTTGCGTCAAATATAGTAATGGTAACATACATGGTGGCATTTAAGCAAGCATTGGAATAGATTGATATACCTGAAAAGATTATTTAAATGCCTGTGAAGGCGCTTTTGTGACTTGCTTGAAAAGGTTTCACATAATATGTAGTATCTGCTGGAAAGTGGGTATTCACACTTATTTAAATTATTTCTGCTGTGAAGTAGAAGTGTGTGCTTTTTGTTAGTTTGCCGCGAGGTGAGCAGTTATTTGATAATGATTATTTTTCGTTAATTTAAGTGTATAAATAAACTAAGGTAAGATACATGTTGTCCTAGACAATATAGCAATGCTAACATCTAGGACAAAACAAATTTTATTTAGTATAGTTAAACAAATGTAAGAGGAAAATGTAAAATGTTAGGCATGTATCAAAATTGAACAAATTGCAATAAAAGAGTGCTCTCTCTCCCATAATTCCGGAATCAGGAACTAGGGGATGGGCGTACTCCATCTACTCTACTCTAGCCTACACTTGACGCGTTGGTGAAGTGGACAGAAGAGAATAAACTTCAATTAAACGAGGAAAAGGATGTATCAATAACATTCAAGAAAGGGAGGGTGAAGCATCAGAGTTTCATATACATGGGAGACCTCTAAAGAATGTATCGAAATTCAAGTATTTGGGAGTCACACTACAAATTAGAGATAATGTTTTCTCTATCCACATCAGTGACAGAACAAATGCAGCAATCAGAGCCATCAACGACATACAGAATTTGAATAAGTTGTCTATCAAAACAGCCTTGAAATTATTTGACCTCAAAGTCTCACCAGTGCTCACCTACGGTTTAGAAATTGTATGGTCATATCGAAAAATGGAGCAGTTGGGGAACTAGAAAAAGTGAAAGCTACATTTTTTTAAAAAGAGGCACTGTGTGTCTCGAAGTATACGCCTTTAAGGCTTGTGTATGAGTCAACTCGTGAACCTTTCTACGTAGAGGATCTCCCTTATCACCTACCGCTACCAACTACACCAACATATCTACAGTTCATAGAGAAATATGGACATATGGAGCGAATTTGACTCGACGGATGCAATGATTTACAAAGATTGGCAAAGAGGAGGATACGAGCTCAGACACTTGATCACATGCTTTGCAATACATGGATTCCATTCTAAGTTGTGTAAAACTAAGAAATTCCATCAACCAGACACGGACTGTGTATGTGAACGTTATCATGCCATGATTTGTACTTGTCGGCATGAATCGCTAACAGCCCTCTGCAAAGATGACTAATGTTGTGTCATTAATGTAACTTTCTTTTGGCCATTGGCTACAGGAAAATATTAATTATTATAAATATTCAAAATTTCAATGTAAATCACATTTTTCAGTTCTTCTATGATGCTAGGGTTACTTTTATACACATTATGTTTCATTAGCATATCATGTGGGTAGAAAGCGACCCATTGGGCAGTTTCCCAAGAAATGTTTTTCTTTGCAAGTGGCTTCTACATAGGCAGGTCCTATGGCGACGATGGGACAGGAAAGAGCTACGAAGGGGAAGGAAGTAGCTGTGACCTTAATTAAGGTACAGCCTTAAAACAGAAAACCATCTTAACGGCTGCCGACAGTGGGGTTCGAACCTACTATCTCCCAAATGCATCTGCACAGCTGCGCACCCCTCACCGCATGGCCAGCTCACTCGGTTTTCCCGAGAACTATAATTCACTTACAGTTTTGCTAATCTCTATATATATAATTAGAGTTTTGTCTGCACATTGCTCAGAATTTGAAAATAATGGTATTTCTGTATCGATCATGATGGATGGGATGGGATGGGATGGGATGGGATGGGATGGGATGGATATCAAAAGCGCATAAAATTGATCAACGATAACATTACATTGACCATCGTTTGTTGTGATGTTCTATGCTGCCACTCAACTCCTATAGATGGGATTACCACTGCTGCGTACTGAGTATAACAGCCTGACTGGATATTGGCGGAAAATAGTTGTGGAGTTACAAAACTTTCTTTAGCATGCCATTCCTCTGGTTCATACATTTTCTGATACTGCTGGTACGTAACACACTGGCTCATCGTAGTATTCCAGCCATTTGATCCCTACTCTGACGCACTGTTTTGAATGAGCAATGTGCACACTTAAGGCAGAGGTTCACTTAGTAGTAGTAGTATTAGCAGTAGTATGACCTGGTCTAGAATTATAATTTAAGCCTATTCCAAATTACAGCACCACAATTCACTAAATAACTCACAATTCAACCCTGAAAAGAGCAGTTTCTTAAAAAAAGCTTCTCCCTCTTCACATTTATTAAATTCTACATTCATTTTATTCCAAATTAGCAGTGAAGGGGGGTTTCTCCTCTGGCCAGGAGGAAAGTATGCCTCCTAGTCAGATAGGTTTTCCCGCCGCCAGTGTATTGAATTGAGAATTTCGGACTCATCTGGTACTGCTAGGAAAACATTAGTAAAAGGGCATGGTTTTTGCCCTGGAACTCTCCACTATTTGACCCCCTCCCCCCACCGCCGAAATAAAATACGAAGTGTATTCACGGATCACGGCTTGGTCGTTCCAGCTCTGGAACTTTGGACTGTTAGATTGGCAGCTTAGTCATGTTCGTTAAAAGTGAGAAAATGTGTGGCGTTTCATTTGATGAAATATTTCATATGAAAGTATTGCTTTTAATCTTGCCATTCCTACTGACGTCATTGTAATGTTCATTTCCGTTGGAAAAACCACTAAACAGTCTTTCTGAGGATGTAAAAAGGCAGGTGGAGAGTGAGTGTATGCCATTATAATGAAAACTCCCCAGCCTGATTGTGACTGATAGTAAGCAAGCGGGCCTACCATTACAACAAATATTCCCTAACCCAGTCTTGATATGAGAAAAGACACTTTGTGACTTCCCCGTCGCATTTCTAGGGTAATGTTAAGACCTATGCAATTTAATACAATCTTGCTCACAACATGTACACTACCTCACCTAGAATTCCGTATACAATGTAGAATTCTATAGCGAAGCATGGGTACATCAGCTAGTACATGTATAAAATTTCACGCATTTGCAGCCAAAAATGAAAGCTGGTAATCTATACAAGGGAGTCTCACAAGGTTTGCTTTGTTTGGCTTGTTTTACATACCAGAGTAAAACACGTAACAGTACGAAAATTCTAAACAAGTTTGAAGGAGTTCATTTCTCAGACGTCTTGAACTCTGAATTCAATATTTATACATGTTAGTCAGAGGGTACAGGGGAAAGAGATGAAGATTCTAGGGATGAAGACTACAGATTCCACAGATTAAATTGTGGCCAGCTTCAGCACTGTAGGTACCAATAAACAAAAGCTGCATCCCAAATGATCCTCTTGAATTCAGTGAAGCTCCTGTTTCAGTGTAACTTGGACATAAATTGCAGTAA
Source organism: Anabrus simplex (assembly GCF_040414725.1). Taxonomy (NCBI): domain Eukaryota; kingdom Metazoa; phylum Arthropoda; class Insecta; order Orthoptera; family Tettigoniidae; genus Anabrus; species Anabrus simplex. The sequence goes on along the minus strand of NC_090274.1, from coordinate 49,988,149 downwards.
AAAAAAGTTACAACGAGCACTAGAGGAAAGAATACCATAGTCATTATCTAATCAGTGAACAAAATACAGGTGCCAGTTCAGGATTTGTAGTAATAAAATGCTGAAAACATGTGTAACTTTTCTCTTTCCAATACCTGTTTTCCAATTCACCGTGAGTGAATCTGCACTCCATTGATGGTGATGTCTTCTGCAAACAATATATTCTTAAAGAAGAGATGTAATAATTATCAATGTGAAAGTGCTCATTTTACAACTATATACACCATGCATGCATTTCTTTTTAAGTAAATTGTTGGTAAAATTTCCAGCTAGTCTCAACCTCATTCCCTAGCAAGTTTGTGTTCATACAGAACCTAAATGAAACAATTTTGGTTCATATATATGTTAGTAGCAGTCCATATTGAACATATCTATGTACAAAACTTCAGTCAGTGAACTAAAGAATTAATTTGGGCTTAAATGGGTTATCTAGTTTATCTAGTGTCCACTAGGATGCAGCACTAATCAGGAAGTTTAAACTGAAACTGTAAAAAGTAGTTTCTTCTTGCTGTGACCTCTACCGAAGCACTCAATGTGCTGGGTGCTGATCACGCCAAATCTGTTGCGATCAGGGTCAATGTATTCCTTGACAGAGATGTGAGTAGGGGAAATTACCTTTCTCTTGCTCTCAAATCCTCATTGTTGTTACTACTCTGATTGTTTAGAAATTGTTAGATTAGTTTGAAGCTGAATTTAGGTACCAAATCCAACCAAAATGGTTTTAAATCTAGTTTCAAATTCAGTTTCAATGAATAAACTATTCTGGGAAAGACAATGTGGTGGTTATAGTCCTAAAGTTATTTACAAGTAAATAATAAAGATTTCCAGTAATATGTTTCTCGCGGATTACAGTAGAAAGGAAATTCCAAGCACCGAAGGATGCAGTCATTAGAAAGAGGAAAAGGAATTCTGTAAAACCAAGCAAAGCTTGAATTTAATTTATATGGCTGTATACCGTGTATTCAATGTATATTGTTGAATGTTTGTGATTGCAATTTAAACACAAGATGCAACATTTAATAAAATTCATTATCCCTCTCAGTTTTCCTTAAATATTATGATTAATAAATTAACAACTTTAAAATAATATTATTATTATTATTAAATATGCTCATTTGGAGTTATAAACATATGTATAGGTCTAATTATGTAAGATGGACTTTTCCTTTATAAGTTTCTGGATTTAGGTAGTGTATTCGTATATGGAGTAAACAATAAAAGTCAGATTTGAAAAAACAGTGAGTCTCTATAAAATATTATATTAATTTCTTGTAATACAAACATAAAGCTTTTTCATAATTAGAAACTGCTCTTGGATGGGCAACATTTGTATGAATACTCTTGGTACGAGTGCTGTTAAGCGCATGGGCTTACAAACATTGAAAAACAAGGGGGTTATTCCAAAGCAGGACAAAAACAACGCAACTGGGGGATGCTGTACTGTAGGTCTACTGGGTTCGAAATCATACAAATGCAAGCTTCATCATATAACATTACAGTTTGTTTATTATTGCTCAAGTCATCAGTTGGTAAAGAAAATTAAAGATAATGCTCAGTAATTTCCAAATCACATAAATTCCAGTCATTTCAATGAGTGGATTTACACAATGCTGCAGGAAATATGGACATTCCTTAGTTTAATTTTGTGGGTGGGATTTGCTCAATAGTGAATTACAATGAAAAGGTCTTGGAAACAACTCCACATTAAACAATATGCTCCCTGAACACAGAGGAAAGAAACTTTCCCTTTTGTGAGAGGTTTAATGTCACACCAACACATAGGTTTTTGGTGATACAGGATAGGAAAGCAGTAAGGTTAGGAAGATGGTGAGGATGGACTTGAGTTCTGATGTGAAATGGGCTGTCATTGGTGGGGTTTGAACCCACCGTCTCCCAAATGCAAGCTCACGCCTATGTGAGCCAAACCATAAAGCCAACTCACAAGGTAAAGTAAGAATTAATTAGCCCCAGAATGTACAACAATCCTGTATCGGAATACGTTTGTATAGCTTGTAATAACCACTGTGATCTCACCAGACACTACCCCATTTTTATGCATGCATATTATTAGCTTGGCTAACATAACATAAAGCAGGGCTGGCTGAAGAAACAAACTCAGTTCATAGGTGCAGTATTTCCATCATTTTTTTAATGGTTCTCCATTATTTGAAGCATTTTTCACCCAAAGTTCATCAGAACATGTTTAAAGTTGAGAAAGTGAAACATTACTAACCTCATATTGGATAAGCTGCAAGTAAAAAATCATGAGCGGCAGAAATATAATTGTTTTAACAGCAACTTGCAGTTGTTGAACTTAGACAAGAATTTGCACATTATTTATTACAATAGGATAATACATTGCCCTTTTTCTGTAACAACTTAATCAGAACAAAAATGAAAATGAATTCTTTTTGCTATTTGCGTATCGTTGCACTGACACAGACAGGTCTTATGGCGACGAGAAAGTGAATTTTGTGAAGATGTTCAGAGTATGAGTACTAATTTAGAAAGTACACTATCACCGCAAAAACATCATCTTGGTAGGAAAAGATTAATAGAGATTTCTGACAAGAAAATGTCCAGGGGGAAAAAGAAAACTGTAAATGTTTTATAAAATTTACAATGTAGACAATTGTCAAAAAAAACGTCACCCATATTACAGCATCTGGAATTTTCCTCACATACATTTTGCCCGTTTAATTCGTCACCAAATTACATTTCATCACCACCATATTTTGCCACCAATTCAGTTTTGTCACAACTATACTTATTCATCAAGAAATTTCTTTGCGGTGTGGAAATGAAGGGGAAAAACCAAGAATTTTTTTTTTTATTTTCAGAATTTTCATGGATTTATTCGGTTTCCTAATTGTTTGTGATATTACAGAATTATATTGATTTGAAGAATAGAGGAAAATATATATTAATCTACAGCAGACAAATATGCGAACGCCAGGAGCGATTGGAGATGCGATCAGCAAGACATGTCATTCGTTGATGATCACTTCCTCAGATAAGAAATCCACTATAAAGGAATCCACAGAACATTTCAATCAGTGAGTAAATTGGGGTAGATTTAAGGGCTGCAGAATGGGTACAACCAATTAACAGCTACAGAAAGAATTACTGAATGCTCTCTTCCAGATAATGGACGGCAAATACAAATCTGCACCAGACTTCTTTCTCCAAATTTGTGCAATACATGTCTGTACAGGGACAATCACTTCCACTTGTCACTGCATTAATGACAAGGTAAGAAATGCTTACAAAACTCTTGTCAGCATTCTCAAAGAGAAGGTTATTGGAAATCAGTAACATTCAATTACTACAAATATGCATTTCTACAAACTTTGAGGTAACAGTAATGGGTGCTGTAATGAAAATATTCCCTGGTTTGACAGTGGCTGGCTGTTTGTTTCATTTAGGGCAAACATTATGGAGGCAAAATGCAAGGAGAGAGATTATCAGGAGAATCTCCACAAGAAAAAAACAAACTACAATGCGTTGGCCTTTGCGCCAGTGAATAATGTAGTTCGCACCTTAAATAAGCTCCAAGAAAATGTTATGGGTGAACTAACCCAGTCTTCTATTACTTTGAGAATAATTATGTCACGGGTCATAGATATGACAGAGATACACAGCAGCTGAAATCTCCTCCACATAAATGGAATTGTTACTTCCATACCGGGGAAAACATACCCAAAACAATGAATACTTGTAAAACATGGCATAGACAGATCAGTACTTTAAAGGACAAAGCACATTACTACTTTTAACATGTCCATCTCTTGCTACAGGGAAAGACACAAAAGACACATCAGTACATTGAGAAATTAGAAGCAGGTCAGTCTCTATCCAAAAAGAAGAAATCCTCAAGTAAGAATTGCATGAATTGTCAATAGGAATGAAGCCTATAGAACAGAAGATAACATTCTTGATTATCTTCATGCTATAACTTAGCTGGAAATTATGTGTACATCAATGTTAAAGTAACAGTATAGTGTTGATTTGGACTCAAATAACACCAAAGCAGCATACATTTGTTATTGTTAAGAAGAAAGCCATTCTTTTCCATTGGCAACTCAATTAATTCAAATTATAAGTTTTGCAGTCTGTTAAAACATTTAACTTTTTTTTACAGGTATGTTATAGTATGCTAAGTGTTATAATTCATGTTTGACAAACTGAAAACTTATAAATGATTAAAAACAAAATCACATTTCATTCATTTAGATACTAAGCCACTGAAGTTTTAAGGGAATATATTGTACCTGTATGTGATAGAGAGTTCCTTATCAAACTGTTTCACATTACAGCCAGAAGAATTCATGCTATCCAAAACACTTATAATAACTCAAGGATTCACCAAAATACAAAGAAATCATAACAGCTGTCCCATAAGACTAAAGAATCTCTGTGGGAATTATTAAGGAGCATTGGGCAAAAATACCTCCTTCTTAAACCCATTATTCACAAAGCAAGCTTCAATATTTTCAGAATGAGAATGTTTTTGAAATGCTTTGAATATACTCCCAAGTTAAAGTGAAGTATTATTTTAAATATTTCCAAGCCATCTCACCACGCTTACTACAGAGTCAAAAAAAAAAAACAAGTGCAACTTTTGTGAGAAATCAAAGAGACCCTTAAGATGGCTGATCCAGGAGAGGGGACATAACAAGTAATGGAAGATCTTTGAAGAAATTCAGGCCATATGCTTGCAAAAAAATATGTCATGATGATCACAGGGCAAAAGACAATGATAAATCCCTACTTTTTGAATCTCAATATTTGCAGAATATACTCATTCCAAAACTGAAGATGAATTCACATTTTTACAGGTGCTGAATGCAGTATTGGATTTTTAATATTTGTTGGCTCAATGATGGGAAGAGTTTTATGCAGTTGGAAGCCCAGATCCCTTTCTGGTGAGCAAAAGCACTTACAGTGCACTACATCTCCTGACATGAGCTATAACAAATTTGATACTTTCACCAACCTATCACATCCTTTGCTTTGATAATATAAAAGTGACAGATATGAACAATACTACTAACATCATTTTCTACACAGTGTCCCTGCTTTGAATGGTGTGAGAACATTGCTGATGAGGTTATCAATCAATCTGCATTTAAGGCAATCACCCAGGTGACAGATTCCCTATCTTAAATTCCCGTAGATTCCCTTCTTAAATAATTGCACTTTTCGGATTAGTAATAGTAGTAGTAGTAACAGTATGGCTTCAACTACTATGTGCAGGCATTTTTACATCTCACCCTGGCCACCTGTGCATCAATTTCGATGGCCCGTTCCACTCTAACCTCATAACAGAGTAACCTCTTGGGTGATCTATGGCTGGGTTTTAATTTTTTGACATTACCATCAAATGTGTCACCAGTGTTCTTGTACATGCTGACATCATATGACGTGGAGGGATCAATGGTCTTCTCTCCACTTTTCAGAATTCCCAGTGCTTCTGCTGGGTTTGAACCCAGAGAGACCAATACTCTACCACTGATGCACAGAGGGAGCTATAATAAGGCTGGTTAATATGTGCAGATGGTGATGGTGATCACCATTTTAAAAGAAAGTAAAAAAAATTGGTAGCTACATTTCAGTGAGCCCAGTAGATTATGATATAGTACCTTCTAGTCCAGTGAGGTAAGTGACAGGAAACTACTTTGATCCTCAATTCCTGAGTACACCTCCACGGCAACACGCTAGTTCATCTACAATACCTAAAGGCAGAGCTGTTGGAGAGCCAACCAGGTTTTAATCTAGAACTCAATATACACACAATTCAGGTGGCCAAAATAAAAATGACTACGATCACAGGAATAGAACCAGCTTTTGGATGGTTAGGCCGTGTGCATTTGCAGAGTTTTGCCCAGATGTGCCATTTGAGCCATTCCCATGATCGTAAGATCTGCGGCCGTGAAAGCCATTTTTGAAATTGTATCTCCATGGGGAGAACACATTTTTGAGAACAGAGAATTCACTTCACATTTAGCAATCCCTATTTGCTAACATGGCGGCATCACGTGGTTGGTCTGCCACTGCAAAGCAGTCTTGGAGGCGTGTCCCAATCCAACAGATGAGCCCAAATGGCACATCTGAGCGAAACTCTGCAAATACACATGGCCTAACCACCCAAAAGCTGTATCTATTCCCATCATCATAAGATTTGTGTGTGTGAAAGTCAGTTTTGGAAACTGTATCTCGATGGGGAGAACTCGTTTTAGAGAACGGAGAATTCACTTCTCCTTTAGCAGGTTAGCAATCTATTTGCTAACATGGCGGGACCATGCAGTTGGTCTGCCACTGCTAAGCAGTCTTGGAGGGACGTGCCAATCCAACTGATGAACTCAAATGGCACATCTGGGCAAATCACTGCAAACAGACACGGCCTAACCACCCAAAAGCTGGTTCATAAGATCTGCGGCTGTGAAAGCCATTCTTCAGAAGTGACAATCTTCACACACTGCTCATATTTAGCTCAAACATCCACTTAAAAGTGACACATCTTCTTTCTAAGAAGCCATTCAATCTACCAAGTGTGAAAGAAGTTTTTCCAGTTTATAACAAAGAACCAAAAAGAAATTCCCACAGAGAGCATAACACAACTATTTCTAAAAGTTCCAAAGTTCATAGATGTAGAATTATGAAACAATGGGATACTTGCTCCAAGGAATGTTTCCAGAAGCCTAAATCAGAGAGAACCTTCTTTAATTCTTGAAGTATTGTAAGCTTCAGCACACCCCCAAAGAGTGTATTCTGACAGCAACAAAATAACTCGATAATTTACATATTAATTTTTCAAATCAAGGGCACCCAGTTCCCTGAAATATTTGTCAAAATATTATGACAGGCACTTGTAAGTCAAAAACAGAAAAACTGAGATGTCCTCAACAGCATTTGTGAGGAAGGGATCCAGTGGTTTTTAGCATCAATTTCAGCACAACTTTCATCATAGGTATCACACTGTTAGTTTTCCCTATAGGTTGTCTGTTTGACAACAAATACATTTCAGGAAGCCAAGGTTAAAGACAAATTTCATTGGAAAGGACTGATTTTCTTTCAAATATATTAGTTAATCCTTTTTACCAGCTTAAAAAAGCTGTCTTTTGTGATATAAAATAAAATGTATAATAATAATTAACTGATGGGAAAATACCTTAGAAATATCTTAGTAAAGTAGACAATGATGCAATAACTCTGCAACTCTAAGTAAATAATGCAATACAGAAAGAAAACAATCATTTAAAATAAATCTGATATTATGAATATTACAACATACCAAACATACATTTAAATGGGTTTTCCTTTGAGATGAAAATTTGTTCTTCATGTCAACAATAACTTTTAACATTATCTGAATTTCCCACAGATGTGTCTATAAACTTCTCATTAACATAGCTCTTTCTTTGTTAACAGCTCAATAATTAAACTTCATGTGACTTTTCACTTGAGACAAACTATACTCAAAATAAAAACTTACACTAAAAGAAAATTGAGATGCCTTGGCAACTCGTATATAAGTAAATAGTGCAAAAAGACAATATCAATTATTTACATTACATATATTACAGCCTACCACAACTCTTTCCAACAGAAAAATTTCTCTTTATCCCATCAACCTTCTCAGCATCAGATATTTCTGCCAAAGCAGTATTTTCATCACGCTCTTCATACATATTTTACAATGATTCCATTTAAAAGTTCCTTCGTTAAAACTTTGCAGACTGTTAGGCACCAGAAAGAAAATCAGATTACTCACACCTCCACATGGCTACCGTCAAAATTTAGCTGCCACTCAGACCATGTTCGAGGTACATACTTTAATTCTGAGAGGTTTCTCTTTGATGTACACGAGAATGCCTGACAAGATGGGACTGCCGAGTAAAGGCCTTGTTACAAATATTACATGAGTGCTTTCGCACCCCTTCATGCACCCGTATATGGGCCTTCAAGTTAGAGCTCCTAGTGAACTTTCTTCCACATATTTCACAAGCATGAGGCTTGGCCCCGGCATGGATCAATTCATGCGCATACAAGTTCGAACGACGTAAAAAGGACTTCCCACATATCTCGCAGAAGTGCGACCTCTTGCCCGAATGAACTAAGCCATGCGTCCGCAAAGTCGATCGTCGCGTGAAGGATTCACCGCAAATAGCACAAGAAAATAGCTTCAACTTTGTATGAGTTACCATATGTGTATCAAGGGTACATCGATCCCCAAAGGCTCTACCACACAAGTCACAGGAAAACGGCTTGTACCCTGCGTGACGTAACATGTGGCCTTTCAAGTGAGCACGCCTACGAAATGATTTTCCACAAGTGTTACAATGATAAGGCAGATGCACTGTATGAATCAACAAATGACTTTTGAGATTAGAACTGGTCGCAAAAGCCCTCCCACAGGTTGAGCAAGAAAATGGTTTTACACCGGAATGTGTGTATGAATGTTTTTTAAGTGTCCCGCGTTGTCGAAAAGATTTTCCGCACACATTACAGGTATAAGGCCGTTCATCAGTATGTTGATTCATGTGCTCCGCCAAAGAACTTTTGCGAGCGAACAACTTACCACACACGTTACAGGTATGCAAACTTTCGCCAGTGTGTATTGTCCTGTGCGTAAGAAGATCGATCTTTTTATTAAAAATTTCACCACATTCATCACATTCATAGGTTCGTCTATTTTCATTATTTGTACTAGGGAGATTTGTAAATACCGAATGACATCCTGCATTGTGTTCCACGGTATGTTCCTTCAGAAGCAACTCTGTTTCAAAGAATTTCCCACACAGCAGACAAATGTTACTCTTATCTTGAAATTCCTTGTTCAATTTAATACCGACAGCTTGGTTTTGACCTTGAATCTCGTGGCCTTCGTTCCCATCAGCTATGACAGTATCCGAAAGTGAAGTGCGATTCCTGTCAAGAAGAAACAATATTTATACCTATCGAAGAATGCAAAACAAAATTCCATGATAGTGTAAAAAAAGCAGCAGTCAAGAAGTAACCCAAGTCTGGTTAGCTCTACCTCTACCGTGCCTGCAAAGAGTATGGCCAAAGCCCCAGATGTAAATGAGAAGTTAGGTTCTAAGCATTCAATTCAGGGCCTAGAACAGTACATTCCAAATTCATTCCAGATGGTAGATCTGTCAAAAAGGGATACTTATGTTGGCATTCTTCCAGTGTCTTTTATGACACTGAGTGACATTTAAAATAATTTATTTGTGGGAAGGATATAGTTGCTTTATCCATTATGACAATGTCCTAACACAAAGGTCAATCTGTAATGTATCTGCCCTTCCTCATCGTCCTTATTTTCCTTGCTCCCGATTACTTCCTGCTTCTGAAAGTCAAAATCCATGAGAGGAAGAGGTGCAAGGAATGACATGCACAGTCTGTCAGAAGTGATCAAAGATGTACTGCAGGACTGTTCCAAATACTGGTACAGATGTTAGCAGAACTGTGCCACCACCCCAACATATGCGTACTTTGAAGGTGGTTTAGTGTAAGTTCCATATCCTCTGTAATGAGCTCTTCTACACATGTCTGGATTACTTTTTAACTACTGGTACATACTACATAACATCACAAAAACTAGCTCAGTTGAAGGCCATACTTAAACATTTAAAATACAATAGAGAAAAGGGCTAGGATTGGGAAGGTCATAGCCTTAATTAACGTACAGCCTCAGCATTTGCCACTGTGAAAATGGTAAACAATGGAAAACCATCTTCAGGGCTGCCGACTGTGAGATTCAAACCCACCATCTCCTACATGCAAGCTCATAGCTACGCAACCTTAACCGTTTGGCCAACTCACTTGGTTTATTATGGAGTGTTCCTGGAAATATACTGATAGGAAAACCTACAGATACCAGAGAAAACCTGCCCTCTACTTTCTCTGTCCAGTACAGCCTGTCAAAGGTTTCCCAAGACTTGAATCACGGATGCAGCAACATTCAGTCAACATCTGACTATATGAACTGCAATGAAGCCGTAAAGAGGTAAACACATACCCTACATTAGTGTTTGTGTTACTGGCACAATATGCAAAATTGGATGTTAATTTCCCCAAAAATCTTAATTAAACTTTAATATTATTTTATTACAAAGCTTGTTCACAGTGGAGACCCTATTTTATGATATAATTCATATAATTTAGGCATCAATTTAAGATGGCAGTACATAACTGGTGGCCTTCCAAAATAGCCAGACTGGCTTTTACACATGAATTACACATCTACAGCATAATCGCAATATTTTCAATAGGACAATAACTTCTAATTATGCCATTTCAGAGAAATGTTGAAGAAAACCTGAAGAGTCTAGTAACAGAATCTAGCAGTCCGATTATTTGGTCCAGTTCCTGACATCCTATACAGAGATCAAAGAGTGAGTTAAAAATGGGTATTTACTTTACTGGTCTGAACTTTCTCATAAATGCCTGGGTGGGTATTATACAAAGAATACATCACTGTAAAGAAAAAAGTGACCAGTCAATTATTCTGCAGTGAGCTCCACAATGGGCAGGCCTCAGGATGGTACCCTCTGCCAGTATTGCATTTCCCAGGATCGTGCATATGTAGTGAGAGATTGCAAAATGTCACCACCAAATTTAGGACAAAGATTGTGCTAGGAAAGAGATTCACTGTCAACAAAAAGAATATCCAACATGATTATCAAAGTAAGTGGCTGGTGCGTTGTCATCACTGCTTTTTGAAGCTAATCAGAAACCAAAATTATTGTTGATGTAACAAACTAATTTGCATCACACATTAGTCAGATGGAACATGTCTATAGTGAAGAGAGATCCCTTTACATCTCAAGTATAGATTACCAAGAAAAAAAACCCCTATTAGATCAAATCACTGTAACAGGATGGTGGCAGTGAAGGTACACTTCCAAAGTTTTGTCACCAATTATGGTAGACCTTGCGAAACATATCAAAAGAATAATAATTCAAATGTAGTCATCCTCAAAAGATTTATAGCTATGCTCTCTGTAACAACAGATCATATCAAACTATAAACAAAACAAAAAGTGCTTTGTAAATATCAAATATGTATACAAAAGGTAGTGTAGTATGGGATACAAAATGCGACACTTCTATTAAGAAAGGGATGTTGAGAAAATATTTAACTGTATTGCTTAATCCATCCAAGCTGATGAATCTAGTTGTAAACTAATAATCTCATGCAAGTCATATCTTGATGATGATGATGATGATGATGATGATGATGATGATGATGATGATGATGATGCTTGTCTAAAGGGGCCTAACATCCAGGTCATAGGCCCCTAATTGTATAAGATGAAACAAAATGTAATGATAAATAAAATTCTAAAATGTATCCACTTACTATAATTTTTAAAAAGATGAAAAATGAATATGGATTTAGAATAATCAATGGATCTCATTTGTAATGCTTTTAATTTCTTATAAAATTGATTTTAAACAGATTCAAATGTAATAAAATGAAATAAGGCATTGCCTCTGAAGAGGCATCATGTATTTCATCCATATTAAATATTTTTAAAAGACAAAAAATATACAAACCTAACAACAAAATAAAAATTGCAAACAAATGCAAATTGTACTTTCAAACACAATAAAACAGGTCACTACCCCTCATAAAATGGATGATGATGTCTGCTGACTGCTCATCATCTTATAAAATGAGGGAGATAGTATTTGGAAGTTATAGACTAGATAAATTGCATCTTCAGGACCTATAAAATTATCTTAAGGTCTTGTGGTAAGCTCTTCTTCGTTATCATTCTTGTTTACTGCTGCCTCAGACTGCATCTTGAATCACCACATTGCCATCAATCATAACCTCAGTTACTTACTTACCGACTGAGATCCATCAAGTGTACTAATTGGCTTGTCACCAGGGCCACACATCAATTTCAAGAAATTGGCCTCAATATCAACAAATACACAAGCCATGGACTGAGCACTGAGGAACACATCCTGGCTGATTAACCCCCTTTGATTTTTGCTGAAAATGATTTACTCTGAAATAAAATTAAACTATTTGCTACCTGGGGTAAATTTTTACAAAGAAATTAGCTTCAACTCAGCTGAAACTTTGTACAGACTAGAGAACACCCTTGAAATGCTCATTTCCAGAACCCTTCCTGGTCCTCAAGCTCATAAAAAAGTGTCATCACGAACACTTCAATACGTCAAATGTTTAAATTATCAATTTCAGACTGTTCCTCCAATAATATCGCCCCATAATGTCTATTTCTATAAGATTTATTGCAGCTTCCTAATAATATTTCAACTTATATGGTGTACGCTAACAACATGAAATTCTAAGGGTTTGGAACTATTTTCTTTTGAATAGGAAGTGCATCTGAAGCACATTAACATATGTATAATCTAGTCAAAATCAGGAAATCCCTTTCTGTGTTCTACACAGCAATTCTCTGATGACATTTCACCCAGTCTTTGACCAGCAAGATTAACAGAACATAAGTTTGCAGATGACAACCGAGAAACAGACCTGGGTTAACTGGAATAAGAAAATATATAAAAGGAAAATTTTAATCCAATTACAGTATTGTGCCAAACGGTTACAGAGACGCTACGCTCAAAATTCTCCCCCTGACTAAAGTCGAGAAAAGTATTAGCATTTACTAACAACCACAGGAAAACTAATTATAGGACAGGTGCTTTAACAGTTAACAAACTAGAAAAACCAGATGCAATTTCTCTCAGAGAAGAACAATCTTACTCAGGATTACTCAACAGAGTTAAATGATATATGAAAGAATGATAGCATCTTGGAGAAAAATTTCTCAAGCAATTTGAATCTATTCCTGGATGAAAGGCAGTTGTTCAAGGTGCTCAGCTGCTCAAAGCAGTCATTGGTGGACTTAAATAAACAAAATCATCCAGTGATACTACCTCCAAAACATAAGGTACCAAAGCTCATACTAGAAGAAACACTTATAGAAAATTTGTATGCTCCTTGTCTTACCCTACTATCTTTAGTAAGACAGAGATACTAGACAGCCAATTCAAGAAATCTGATTAGGCATTTTTCTCATAAATATGTAACATATTTTAGGTTAAAACCACTAATGTCAACACAATGGGACAGTTACTAGAACCATGGATTACAATATCACATTTGTTTACAAATAAACAAGTTTACTACAATGGAACTTTTATAATTAAACAAGGTTCAGTGAGAAGAAAAACTAAAGTGCTTTGTTTGTGTGTCTAACACCAAGGATACTGGTACTCATACTAAATTGAATCAGACTTGACATTACAAGCTTATGTAACTGCTCTGAGATGATTTACCATGAGAAGAGGAGTGCATACCAATAAATAATACATAATAGTGTGAAAGTTTCAAGTCTACACAATAATATTTGATTGGTAAGAAAAACTATATATTCCCATATGTGCAGACCAGCCTATAACCTATACGGGTGCACAAATTTATTATAATGTTATTACAGCAGCTATGCTACATAAAATACAAGCTAACTAAACAAAAATATTGTAGACAGAAATAACATCAACAAAGGTGCATTTTTAACTCACCAATATATATATATATATATACAGCCTCCAAATAAGAGCGGTAGTGATAACAAGTACAACGTCATTACACAATGTTTTGATCTGTATAGCAACAAGTCGCTCATTTGTTTCCAAGGAAACATATACAAGGAGATTGTTTCTATGATGAAAGTGAGTAAGCAGCATCTGTAAACCTCTAGAATCACAAGACAAGACATGTGACACCATCTGTCAATGGAATAGTGCTACCAAAATGAAGAAATTAAAATGTGTCAAAGAATAGACTCTGTCGCTACAATAATGGACAAACCGTCGGTTCATCGACACTTGCCGGTTCTAAGGTTAGAAAACATGCCCAATATCATACTTCACAAAGAGGAATGAACTTTCATTATATACCTGCAAATGTACAACATATGAATGAATTATGGGAAGCAGGAATAAAATCCTTGAAGATTCAATTCAGGAAAGAAGTGGGGATTGTTTAACTTATGAAGAATTTATTACTGTATTGTATCAGGCAGTAATGGTTTGTTTAAAGCTTTCAACACTACCATATTTTAACATGGATACTGGCTGTGAACTGGGTCTTTTTGCTCATTTTTAACACGTTATTATGGAACAGCGAAACATATTATATGCCTGATTTTTGTACCGTATGAAGGTGTCAACCATCCAAAATGAAGATGTTAATCAACAAGTGAATATCTGAAGTAATTTAATTATACTAGTCTTATGAAAAACATGAGAAAAATAGCATGGAAAAAAATTTTACATTGAGGTTATACCAATAAGCTTGCTCAAACAATAAAAAATAATCATTTAATGCAACTACTTAGGCCACAAATAAACACAAATGCAGTGGAATAAAATATTTTCTATTTAGGAATAGTTTGTTTTTGTATGATAGTCCTGAAAACATTGGACTATACACAGTCCTACTTTGCACTCCTTGCACCACCATCTACTCCCTTTTCTGACGCGTTTATCACTTTCCTTCTTGCCCCTGTCTGAGCATACCTTGCAATAACGAGTAGCATTCACTTAATTGTTTGCTGGAGGAACCTTTTCTGGAAAATGGCGAGCAAAAGTCCTGTCAACACTGGGGGAGGGAGTAGGTTCCAGCCTTGAGATATCTCCCCCTCTTTTAGCTGCTAACCGTGAACTGATCACTCTCATGTAATCCACAAGAGATATCTTTGATTTTGAGATCTCTTTATATAGAATGAAACCATTCACAACAGACATAAGGAACAAATGGAAGAAGAGCTTTTTCCACCATTTAATTGTCTTCCATGCAAATGGGTAATAATTGTTCAGTTGATCTGCTCTATCAACACCAGTTTTATTTATATTATAATCGATGACTACGTCAGGCTTTAGTTTCTGTACGACACCACCCTTCGATCTACCAGAAACAAGTATAGTGGAAGCCTTATGTTTTGTTGAAAGGCATAAAACATCCCGCTTGCTCTTCCACTTCACAGCAAGAAGGTGCCCTTTCCTCAAAAATATCATCTCGTCCTTCTTCAATTTCTTTATCTTGAACGTTGGTGGTAAACCCTTCTGTTTTTCATGACAGTTCCAACAGCCAGGGTTTTCTTTTGCCACAGCGTATTCAGTAGGGAGGGGCTAGTATATTACTTGTCCATATAAATACAGTAGCCCTTACTGAAAAACTGTAAGCATAACCTATCTACAGGAGCCTGAATGCTGTTGTCAACATTCCCTGCGGATCCCATATATATTTCACAATTCAGTACGTAGCCTGTTGCTGCATCGCAAAGTACATACATTTTCATACCGTACTTATTGGGCTTATTCTTCAGATAAACCCTATACCCTACTCGACCATATAGCCTCATCTATTGTTAGGTTCTCATAGGCTGAAAACTGGCAATGCATTTGTGCACAAAAGAATCAAAGAAAGGCCTGAGTTTACGTAGTGGGACATGATCAGTTTCCCCCTTCTTGATGAAGGTGGCATTGTCATTTAGGTGCAACATAAATAAAATTCCAGAAAATCTATCATGACTCAACAATCGACTGGCAAATCCTGTCTGATAAAAGGGATCAGTAGACCAATAATCACTAAGTTTGGATAGCTTCACCACACACATATGCAAAATTGTTGCAAAAAACCAATAAATTTCGTGAAGTTTTACTGCAGACCATTGGTGCCACATGGAATTTACCTTCAGTTTGCCTTGACGTTTCATTGCCGCAATTGTCATACCTGCACATCTGTTAGTTTCTGTTGTTATATTTTTGATCACATCATCACTAAAAAAATTACTGAAACAATCCATTTTGTCACTCCCCGCGCAAAACTAAGTAGAACCAGATGCCGACTGGAAGACAGGTAGCTGTGGTTGGTCATCTGTTTCTGACCATTCATCATCAGGTTCAGATGATCTAGCAGATGTTCCTGGCACAGGTGAATCATCAGCCTGTGTCTCTTCGTCTAAACAAAAAAAAACAAATTTCTGTAGGTGAAGTATTTCTTTCGTTTGTATTCGGACTAAAATACAGCTAAACACTTATGTTCCAAAGTAACGTAATAAATAAAAATCTTACCTGAACTATCGTCACTTTCATCCATCTCTGAACCCGCTTCTCCCGATAAAATCTCCAAAACATCACTATCATTGAGCCAACGTGAAGACACGCTGTCAGCTGTGTTACTGTGTAAACATGACAGATTTGGCACGCGCAGCACACGGCACACTGAGTGCTTCGGTAGAGGTCACGGCAAGGAGAAAATACCCTGTTTATCGTTTCAGTTCGAAATTCCCGATAACTGCTGCATTCTAGTAGTCACTAGATGAACTATTACCTCCAACCAAGGGACAAGAACCATACGTGATACGTGCAGCTGGATATAAACACACGAGAAAATGACGCCCATATCACATACGGGCGCCGTCCAGAAGCAGGAAAGCAGCGTGCCCGTATCCCGTACGAGCGTAGTGTTGAAAGTGTTATACTCCTAGCCACTCATTCTTTTATCTAATGATCCAGAAAAACACTGAACTATTAACTCCTGGATACTTCCTCCTACGTACATTTTTTTGTCATTAATCCCTAACTCTAGGTAGTTGTTTACATACAAACTGCAGCAGCATACAATTTGATGCTCTTG
This sequence comes from Anabrus simplex, assembly GCF_040414725.1. NCBI lineage: Eukaryota > Metazoa > Arthropoda > Insecta > Orthoptera > Tettigoniidae > Anabrus > Anabrus simplex. The sequence continues at coordinate 49,971,414 of NC_090274.1, read as the reverse complement.
AAAAAGATGATCCTTTAAGTATCTGAAGTTAGTTCAGAGCAGCACAAGTAGAAGGATGTACAGGCTAATATAATGGTACAGCAAAGAAAAGTAGGAGTCAAAAACTAGAAAATTAACTGCAAGAAAACTAAATTTAGAGAAATGCCAGACTTGTAGCACTGGTAGTGGCAATGATTTTTATTTTACAAGGAAATTACAAATTAGCAACCATCCTCTCTTAAACTAAAATGGGGCAAACATAAAAATTAATTTATTCCACAAACAACAGATTTGAAAATAAAGTAAAACAAAAATTATTTTATTACGCCAAAATAGACACAAACAGAACACTTGAAATTTACATGTGCTTTATTAATCCACTCTCACATATAAAGTGAATGATGTGATCAGCAGTACTCTCATTATCGGATAGTATGAGTTTGAGCATTTCCTGTAGGCCAAAGTTTTGTCTTCGACCAGAGGCATGCAGGAAGTTCAAGACCATGGCTCCTCCAAAATTCTCCATTGTTATGTTTGGTTTTTTTTTTTATGAGTTGCTTTACGTCGCACAGACACAGATAGGTCTTATGGGACAGGAGTGGGCTAGGAGTGGAAAGGAAGCGGCCATGGCCTTAATTAAAGTACAGGGCTGATGACCTAGATGTTAGGCCCCTTTAAACAACAAGCATCATCATCAATTAAAGTACAGCCCCAGCATTTGCCTGGTGTGAACATTGGAAATCATGGAAAACCATCTTCTGGGCTGCCGACAGTGGGATTCAAACCCGCTATCTCCTGAATACTGGATACTACTGGTCACACTTAAGCGGCTGCAGCTATCGAGCTTGGTCCAAACTTCTCCACATCCTTTGCTGAGAAGGCTGCAAAAGTGTGCATACCACCTGAAAGCTTTGTTGTACCTTCAACGCCTCACATTTGGAAAATCTTCCAGCACCAGCTGGAGAAATCTTTACCCTCACACTGGTGGAGAAGGACTTCCCAGTCAAATGTTCCTGAGAAAAGCTCTTCTTGGACAACATCCGCAATGATGTATTTTTTGATGTCTTAGAAGGTACGGGTACCTTCTCCCAATTTTGGCTTTCACATTCAGTAACTAGTGGCTAAGTGAAAGATTTAATAACACCATTGTTTTTTACATCCCATTCCTTGGACAGTTCATCGCACGAACACATCAATCCTGAACCAACTTCAGATAAAAGTTTGTCTATCGTGTAAGGTCTCCCAGTGGATCGTAGGCTACTTTGGACATATAATGCGCCGAGATGGTAGTCTTCAAAAGTTGATTGTGTAGGGCAAAGTCCAGGGACCAGACAACGAGGACGAGTACCAACATGATGAACTGACATGGTGAACGGCCCCCTACAGAGTTCTCTCAGAGTAACCACGTTGAAAGCTTTACATAGGGAAGAATGGCAGAGTATGGTTCATCGGCTAGATGGCTGAATATTATGATAGTCACGACGCCTCACTCATGAGGCAAAATGATGACGAAGAAGAACTACTTTTTGACAGTTTTTGGAGATGCTGAGATACTGGAATTTTGCCCTGCAGAAGTTATTTTATGTGCCAGTAAATCTACCAACACAAGGCTGACATAATGGAGCATCTTCAAATGCCACCAAACTGAGCCAGGATCAAACCTGCCATGTTGGGGTCAGAAGGCCACACTGAAGATTTTTATTTGTGGAGAGACAAACATTCCTGTATCATGAAGATTTACACAAACATGCCTCTTGAGCCGCTTAACATCCAAAACTTCCCTATTGCAAAGGCTATGGATGTTTCAAATATCTGAGCACCACAATTACAAGAAACCATGTGATGCTAGAGATAAAACAGAGGATTTGCTCTGGGTAACAGCTGCCTTCAGGCTGTTGGTAATGGACCGGTAACTAAAGCCAGATTTATTTCGAAGAAAGAGATGATCAGGACCTATATGATAACAATCAAGCCTACAGTTGGGTGTGCACCTTGACAGAACAGCATTGGAGAAAGATTTATTCATGCAGGCTTAAGAGCCATGCCGAAAAATTAGCACCAAACACTAAGACACCATGGGTTTCTGCCAATGCCACTGTAGCGAGCTTGCTATGGGCTGAGCCTATCAACAGGAAGGTCCTTGTTCAAGTCCCTCCCCTGGAGGAGTTTGTTTCTTCTACTGCTGCTCTAGAGCCAGTCATACACCACGTGCAGATTTAGCAACACTGCCTTGCAAAACCCATCTGAAGTCTCCCGCGAAGCGATCTGATTGGCTAACTTCAGTAGCTGATAAAATTACAACGGCGTGAGATATCAATGTAATTTTTTCAAATTACATATCAGTATGACCAACACTCTAATGCTCATATACCCAGTTCACAATGCTCCTGACCATGCTCTATACAGCCCCATACTTGAGAAAGAAATCGGATGGACAAGAACCAATCCGGAATTGCATCATTTATATCAAAATAAAAGTAAGAAGACTGGAATGCTAGGGCCATGCAATCACAATAGACAGGTACAGGATACCCAGAATTACATCAAATGCTAGGACTGATGGAAGAAGGAAAGTTGGAAGACCTAGACTATGATGGTTAGATTATGTCCATACCAAAAATGGATAGGTGGTTATCATTCAGAAGGCTAATATTAAAGTATGAGAACCAAAATGCCAAAAAAACAGTGTTATGTTATTTTCAAATAAAACAAAATCGTGAAGTGCATAATACCCACAAAAAAACAGGAGATGTAAATATCAACATCAACATTATATACCACTACATTGATTAGAATGACTACTTACTCATGAGTTCCGCTGGTGCCACATAGATCATTTTGAGCTTCACTCTTCATAGCCTGGAGAAAATGAAGAATTTTCACACTTATTTTCAATAATATACCACTAGCTCATAATAAATAGTAAGCCATAAGTCTAACCCTGTTGTGAGAATCAATACAGGAAAGCACACCAATGTTACAAAATTGAACACATCATAGCTAAAAAATATGAAAAACTGAAAAATCACTGATGCTGGCACCAACTTCCAGTCTCATACATACCAATGTGAGAAAACATGCAAACAGGGGGAAGATCAGATGCAGCTAAGTGTTAATATACATGACCACCATGCTTAAAGCACTGAAATCTATACTGTTCACATATATGTATCATCTGAATCTTTAAAAACATAAGTAATTTGTGAACCATATAAATTGTCTACTGTAGAAATATCTCTTTTCTTTCTGCAGTTGCTATCCTTTATGCAATTCCTATGCAAAATACCATTATTTCTTTTCAAAAACCAAAATATTGTATTTCCAGATGTACAGTAGAATCTGGTTAGCATGTTCTTATGCAGACCTAAAAGATATGGCATTAATAGATGAAAGTGTGCTAAATAAAACTAAACTATGCAGAGACACTGCTCTGAGGGTTGAAGAGAAAAAATAATTATAGCAAATAATGGGTTTTTCCAAAAGCTAGAAACATTTGTTTGTGGTATTGCAGCACTGTGATTGCCAGGAGCTTCTTTACCATCTGTCATTTGATCATCTGATGTTGAAACTGAGGATATGATTTCAATTTTGCTGTTTTGAAAAAAGAAATGTTAATTCGTGGACTACAGATAATGCACTGTAAAGTAGAGAAAAACGTAACTTCTAATACATTTTCCTATTTGAGTTTAACACATGAGTGGAAACAGCTGAGGTGGCTTGAAACATTTGCATTGTGTATGCGGAGAATGCTACTGTGGAAAGTACAGCAAGAAATTGGTTTAACTGTTTTAAATAGGGCCACTTTAACCCAAATTACTGTCCACATTCAGGCAGAAGGCTTTGATGAAGACTGCCTCAATACACTGATTCACAATGATTCACATAAGTCAACTACAGAATTGCCAAGTGTAATCAACTATTACCAGCCAACCGTTGTGCAACATTTAAGTCCATGGGGAAGGATTAGAAATTGGGTGTGTGGGTAAAACACAATGTAATATAGTATGAAAACATTCTCTCAAATTAAACTTAGTAAACCAAGAATGAGTTGGCTGGAAAATTTATAATTTAATTTATATTGGAATTATGCATTCTTTCATTCAGGACAGATATTCCAGCTTCCCTATGCAAATCAAAATCTATAGTACGGCCCACGAGAGATGGAGTCTAACATTTGAGCAGCGAAAACAGTAACTACAAAGTATGCTACGTTGTCATAGTTACCTCCATCTGCGTCATATTACCCTTTAATACAGGCTGAGTGTTTCATAAAACAGGTAGGCCTAATGCAATTCAATAAACTTTGGCCTGTTCCAAAGCTTGAGCTAATAATTCCATCATTTAAGACAGAACACATTGCCGATAAATATGAGATTACATAATCACTAACAAAGTCATGTTTCTGACAATAACCTCAACAAATTCAGATGTTAAGTATGGAATAGAACTGTAGAGCTAGCCACCAATTAAATTAACTAACAACAAAATAATATTCAGAAAACAAACATGTAAATACATAAAGCAGCAACAACTAAGAGCTAACACAGTACCACTCTGAATAATATCACAAAAGCAGCTAAGAGCAAGCCAACCCATGGTGGTCATAGCTTCCTTAAATGTGGCATCGCTGATATCATTGCCATAGCATCGTTAGTTGACTTTTTCTCGCCGGTGGCGCTAAACGTCAGACTCCAACTCTCGTGAGCCTTAGTATACATCATTTGATGGCCTGGCAAGCATCAATTCTGTAATGCATATCAGGTCTCTAATGGTGCATTGGAGCTGTCTATGACTCCAACTAGCTTAAGCAGTGACCTCCATAAATGCACTAGCCACGCATCTTGGTGGGTGTGCTGGTTGCCAACTGATGAGTCCAAGTTGGCATACTGCAGCAAACCACTGGCAACCAAGAATGAATTGGCTGAAAAAAATTTAATAGTGGATCAAATGAGGATGTGGCATAGAGCAGCAGCTTTGTCATTACTGAATCAAGACTACTGAGAAATTATCTCCCCATGGGCTTGACTTCGGTCCCTCACAGGCGACAACCACAATGATGTTAACTGGTTGTCATACAGAAAACAATTTGGCACTCTTGTCCAGAAGCTATATTCTCAAAGGCAGATGAGTCCTTTGCAGATGAACTGTATAGGATCAGTAACGCAAGGGAAACCACTTGATTAATATCCCACGAGCGCACCACACAGAGTAAAAAATTCAATCTTGCTATCAGAATGCAGCAGAATCCTAATGGCTTAGCACTTCATATCTTGGAAAAACAGCATGAAATTTGAAACGAGATGTCCAGAAGTGAATGATCAGGCCTTGCATGGCAACTGTGCTACTGAACAACCAAATGCAGACCAACTCCATGAAGGTAAAACAATAGGAACATGGGATATAAGAAGCTTGCTCCGGATGGGGAAAACTTCACTTTGTACAGTAGAATGAGACCTAAACAAACACCGAACTGACATTTGTGGACTACCAGAAACTCTCTGGAAAGGCAACAGGCATTTTGAAAGAAATGATCATATGATATACATCATTAGCATAGATAATACAGGTCAGAATAGCGTCACGTTCCTTGTCAATAAACGGCTGACCCAGTACATTGAAACATACAAACCTGTCAATAAAAGAATACTGACCCTCACCATCAAACCAAATCAGCTGAATCTGATCCATGTGTACCTACTCCCCATCATTGCAGATGACCAAGTGATTGAAGACTGCTATGCAATCATAGAAAACACTGTAGTAACCCTTAAACCTAGAGGAATTACAATCATACCAGGAGACATCAATGCAAAAGTCAGAATCACCGTGCTGGTCAACCACTTGCATGAGATGGTGGGACAGTATGGCGAGAGGGGGCAACAAGCAAAGCCATCAAATGATACACTTTGAAGCCAACCAATTTTCTACAATGAATTATAATCATCATAAAATATCAATTATCAATTGCAAGAAAAACAGTGCTGATTATTATTATTATTATTATTATTATTATTATTATTATTATTATTATTATTATTATTATTATTAAAATCTGACTAAAATAGAGCTCAAGGTTGTATTGTCTTTATTAAAACTTGACAGTCATATCAGCATGTACAGGTACAAACAGGTGGGAACAATGGCAGGAGGATAGTTGAAATTAAGAGAAAGCACAACGTAGGAATAAACTTGATGAATGAAACAGTAGGTATAAACCGGCTTTGGCAGTGGGGTCATGTGAGGCGAATGGACAAGAATCAGTTTCCTATGAGGACAATGAACAATGGACTCAGCCATGAGAGAAGTAGAGGGTCACTAAGGCGATGATGATTATATTCAGTTTAATCACTTGATGGAACTAAACAAAGCCACAGAGTTAGTTACAAACAGATTCCTGCAGGCTTGAAGACTGAATGCTGAAAGGCATAACAGTATAATGACGATGTATGTACGTATGTATGTATGTATGTATGTATGTATGTATGTATGTATGTATGTATGTATGTATGTATGTATGTATGTATACCTGGAATAAAACAGCTAAAGAGGGAGAAATTGGAAATTAGACTATGGATCTGAGAAATATAACATGAGGTAGCAAATACTGTATGTTAAAGTGAACAATAAAATTGTCATTGTACTGGGAGGAAACTACAGTGAACACAATTGCTTATCAAATATATCATACAGAAATAATACACACCTGATTCCCATGATCCTCGTTAAGTAATTCCGCATCTTCCTCTTCCTTTGAATCACAAAATAAAAGATCTGGCTCAACCTTTATCTGTACAAGATCTTCACTGGGCAACTGTTTACTGGACTCCTGAAAAATTAAAAGATTAATGAAGGAAGAGTTAAGTAAGATTCAATATAAAGAATGGACACAAAGTTTATAAAAGAAGTTATTTTCTTCCTTTCTACTGTACACAAAATATAATCATATATGGCCCAATCTAGCTGTGCACCACTCTCACCACAATCAATCTTGAGGATCTGTTGACATTTTATATATTAAACATCATCTATTCCATGATTAATCCATTAATTGGGTACAATATGTATTTTCACCTCTGCAAGGGTAAGAAGTATAACTGAATATTATGTATCCCAAATTCTATGCATAATGTCATATAAACATGCATTATCAGTGCAATTGTAAATATTTATACTACTAAACTGTAGAATTACACATAAATTTCAAATGAAGCATTTCTTTTTTAATTATTGATGGCACTGTTGTGCAGCTGGAGATACAGTGTTTCCTTCCAGAAACAAACAGCTGCAACTAGCTCATATTGAATGGAATAAATACTAATATATTAACTAATAATAGTGACAGAGAGTTTTGCCCTATAAATCTGAAGATACGTGGATTAACATGGATAATGGAAACAGCAAAAATTATTCATATAATGATTTAACCTTTTGCACTGTGATTTTTTTTATTTTGTAAATATTGCTAAATACTGCTGGCAGAAGCTGGACAAGGGGAAATGGAAAATGATTACTAATGGTCCACTCCAACTTATTTCAGCACTTTTGTTAGGAAATTACCTAATTTGTAACATTATGGATTTGTTCCAATCAACTGACAATATATGAATATGAATGTGTAATTCCATCAATAAAGCAGTGTTTGAACCAAGTTCAAGTCATTTATTACCCGTACTTCAGCAGTCAGCAGGGTATAGAATTTCTTGAAAAATTCACAAATATGCATGCTGGCTTTTAGTTTTATTTGCATCATTATCTGTGGAATGCCTCCATTGGTTTACGAACTCTGTAGCTGCAGCATCACCTATACCATTATATCCAAATCACTGTTAGAATGAACAATGTCCATTTGTCTTATTTTTGTATCCTTTGTCACTGTTGGAACCTATATCTTTACCATCGCTCTTACCTACATATGGAAGGATGCAGAGGTTACAGTTATCACTGAAACTCTGTTCACATTACATTTATAATGACACATCACTTCCACTGTCACTATCATTGTCATGTAATGTAGACGAGTCTGGTACTGGCTCACCAGGTGCAGGTCTTTTGATTTGACGCCGTAGCTGACCTGCACTTCATGATGAGGATGAAATAATGATGAAGATAACACATACACCCAGCCCCCATGTCAGCGAAATTAACCAATGATGGTCAAAATTCTCGACCCTGCCAGGAATCGAACCCAGGACCCCAGTGACCAAAAGCCAGCATGCTAACCATTTAGCCATAGAACCGGACTATTTTACTGCGATTTTTATGCATGACTACCAAGATAATTTTGGATAATTCTATTTGAAAGCATACTGTTAAACAGACATGACATTTGACTACACTTTGTCAGTTTAAAGAACTCTTCCTGGTTAAACACTGCAACTGAAATCAAACAACAACAACAAAATCAATGACTTTGCCTGGAATTGAAGACAACACGATCATAATATGTTAAACTAATGTTAATTTGGAAAATGTTGAAGAACTAATGGAACACATGAAGAGCTCAAGGATATAGAGTTCCGGAAAGCTCAATCTGAAAAGGTAAGAGAAGAAAATACATTGGAAACAGCCACATTGTCACAGGATTAAATACCAAATGGTTGGTAAAAAGAATTCTGTCATCAAAGCTGTTGGAGGAGTGCTAAGAAATCCATCTATCCCTCCCACACAATTCTGAATCACACAGTCCATTCTCCCCAACATCAAGGCATGGAGGGGATGGAAACAAGTTAATACAAGTAAAGAGAGATGACAAACAGAATGAAATGAAACAGATCGAGAATATAGAAATACTAAAGAAAAATAGTTTCATCAAAAATGTGAAAAAATCAAAGAAGTGGAATTCCGGGTGTGCTGCTATATCTCTGGAGTATTGTGTATGAACATATCAAAACTAACAGCAGGCGTTTACAACATTCTATGTAAGAAAGAGTTTCATGTTGTATGCTGATATGCTCTGTTCCTATGATTAACGTACTGTGTAGAGTTGTAGAAAATGAGTTCTAACAGGGAAATACAGAGTTTCTGGAACCTTGTCCATGTAACATATTTTCTTCTTCTACGTGGGAGGAATGTGTCCTAAAAGTTTGACCGTACCTTATTGTTACATCCTGTCTGTGGATGTACTCAATTTTTTCAATTTTACATAATATCCTACCGTATTTATGCTAATAATCCCCGCACCCTAATTTTAGGAAGGCTCACTTTGAAATAATGAAAGGAACTAAAATTCCTTCCATTGAAAGAGTAACATAGGCATAAACAAACATTACACATCACTCCAGGAGGTCCACGTGGTCGTTACGCAAATATGAACGTGTAAATTTATGGAAATAGCTGCTTTGCCTGGACATATTTGAGATGATAAAAATACATTACCTCTGTTATAAAATATATTTGCCATGAAAATTACCAAATAGGGCTAGGCATTTCATTAATCTGAACCTACAATAGGCTCCATTCTCTGTAGATCGAAAGATTCATTGTCTCTTGCACCACTAAAATCCTCTCCTAAATTACTTACAAATTCATCACACTCCACGTCTAAAACACTTTTCACATGCGGTCTTTTTTTCTATAGGATATTAACACAACCAGTGGTGGATAATTCTTTTTATGCAATGTAAACACTTGAAACAGACACACCGGCGAACTCGGATGTTAGTTTTGCGATACAGTAAAACCCTATTAATTGAAAGTCGTTGGGACACAAAAATCAAACTTCAAATTGCATGATTTTGAATTAACCACCAACTTGTACTTTAGAAATGCCAATCCTTATGCCACAAAATATTCTGAGATCCGTTACTGCATGCAATTAACAATCATTCACAGTTTAAACCTTTCAAATGCCATGGAAAAGAACTATTTCCAAAATGTATCCAACAGGGTGCATTTACATTATTCAAATAATGCACTTGAATAACTCACTGGCAAACATAACCTCACTCAATGAAAGAAAAAATAGAAAAAAATTATTCGAAGACCAGAAGAATTCTATGCTGGCTCCCCTGTGCAAGTACTTTATTTTTTTGATTACTGTACTGTTTGCAATTTTAGATACCTTGAACTTGACTATGACGAAGGGAGGAAATCTTTTGCTTCTGTCTGCATTGCAACACAGTAGAGTGACCCACCTCCTTTTAAAAAGTCCATTTGGACTAGACATAAAAAACAATACATTTTCAATAGCACTGACAATGTTGTTTCTTGCGTATGAATTGATGATAATTATGAGCCACACTTTTTCGCCAACTGTCGGCATCGCCACTGATCGCGGTTTCTGCTTCTCTGCACACTGCCTGTTACATGATATTGTGGCGTTCCTTAAAATGCTGAATACAAAAGAATTACGATTTCACTCGAACTTAGCAACTATGAAACAAAGTCGACACATCGAAGTAAGTGAAAGTGCGGAAAGCTACCCCTGCACGTTCTGGAAGCCACATTCTGTTATGACACGGAGAAGTTTTGAATTTAAATTACTCAGTAAAATACTTTTTTAATGTAAAGGTAGTTTTAAATTAAAAGTCTGAATTGTTTTCTGTTTAAATATGACATATGGGGGCAGTTTTCTTCCACCTTCAGTTACACAAAGCAGAACTGTACACCCAACATCGAAAACTAGGTGAGCCAGGAGTGTGTTGCCAACCTTGATGCAAATAAAACCCGCACCCCGATTTTGTGCCTCAAATTCTTTTAAAAAATATGCAGGGATTATTCGCGTAAATACAGTATTTGTTATATGTATGAAGTGTAGCAAAGTAGTCATGTTATGACAATATAAATCACATGGTTAACATACTATCAGGAAAAATGCACTAAATATAAAAGAGATAAGGTGTTTAAAGCAATAATATTACACATCTAACCCTGGGAAATAATACTGTGACAGCAGAAAATCATGTAGAAATACTGATAATCTTAAACAAAAGAAATTGGAAAGCCCAAACGAGAGGTGGATGATTTCCTCTTGATTTTTCACCTCTCAGAGAACTGTTCCTTATGACATCTGTGAACAAACTTCACAGTAATGCCCACAGTTGAACGATTATTGCCTTTTTTTTAAATTGATGACATGTATCACTCATGTCCTCTTTTATTTCAAAAACCCCACCAAATTAAGCTTTTGATCTCCATTACCCTTAGCGTATGCTTCCTGCTCCGCTCTGAATTAATGTCTGCACTATGAACAGTTACAACACAAAATACATCCTTGTAGTTTTTCATTGTGTGGTACTTTTCAAAACAGTTTCCTGGGTGGAGACAGGATTTTCTCAAACACTTTTTGTGTAGTCAACTGTTTCCTTTCTACCCCCTTACTTGCTCCTGTTTGAACAGGCAGCAGTCTTTATGCTGTTTTCCAGGTTGGTTGATGGTGTGCAGTTTACCATTCACATGTTTTTCAACATCAGAAGTAGATGGTCTTCCTTGCTTTACAGAGCAAAAATCTGTTGACTATTGCCACTTACAATGGTCAAAAGTACAAATTCTGCCATTATTTCAACCTTTTCAATATAAAAGCATAGCTTGATGTATAGTGGTCTGAACGATCAACAACTTCCATCTTTGTTGTGTAGCCAATAATTTTGATTTCTCTAATTGTTCAACACAGTTTTTGCTTCTTTCTATCAATGACCACGGTAGAACTGTTTCCAGATATTGAAACCATCAATACTGTCCACTAATGGTTCTAAAATATCCATTTCCATGAGTGAAGATGAAGCAGAAGCCATGTTTACATTCAGTCTGTATCATCAGTAAACTGTCAAACATGTTAAAAAGTCATTACAATTCCCGCAAAATATATTAAAGATACTGGAACACAGCACAGTCGACATAGGAGTGCTGAAAGTACAAGCTATTGTCATGTCGAGTGGAACTCTACATCGGAGTGCAAGTCTAATATTTTAACGTTGAGCCCCACTTGACATAGGAATGCAAAAGTTTCATGACAGTCTGAACACCTTTTTCATTCAACACTACACAAACACCATATATTTCAAGAGTATTTACCCTCAAATATTATCCGCTGTCTTCACACATCTGATCGTAAGATCGTTTACTGCTTTCTGGAGATGCTGGTTATCAGATACCAAATTCCCAATAATCATTTGCTGCCTATCAATTATTGCTTGCCTATTATCAAAAAGTTTTGGCTGTTCATCTAATCTCTCATAACAGACACTGAGTTATCCAGGTGGTTTTTAATTTCAGAAGTTGTCTTCCTCAAAGTTGTCATGTTCTCCTTCAAAGTGAGAAATAGTTCACATATTATGTCGTCAGCAGATGGCATCATAGCTACTGACTGTTCTTCACTCATTCATTCCTTTCTTGTTGTGATAAACTCTGCACCTCCATTTCTAAGCACTAGCTATGAGAAATTCCATATCTCTCTCCTGGAGATTGATACATTTGGTATGGAACCATCTACACTTAGAATGTAATTCAGCAGTGATATCCTGCCTGGATATCAATTTTCCAAACTCTGAACAGGTACCCATTGTTAATGTAGGTTAGGTCGATCGATGTATCAAATAACCAATGAAGAATGTACTTTGGTATTATGAGTTTGTTAGATTTGCCATACTGATTGCCTAATGTTTACACACAGTATGCTTATAAATAAATACTAATTAAACAACTTTTACAGTTTTCTACCAATCAAGATGTTCGCAGTGTACTATAAAACTTACTCCATTGGTAGATATGCCTTTCAATCAAGAAGCTAGCTTATTCAGCAGAAACAACATACTTTTGCCCGAGCACTATTCACATGTGTTCTTAGACAACCACAGCCATCTTGATCATTTATGACAAAAAAATTAAATGGCCACTGTAGAATTCGAAAAACAGTTTGCAAAATGTATGTGCCATCATGAGTATGACATCAATACATTTGTTCCTAGTGAATTACTGAATTAGCAAAAATTCAGACTTAATTTTTTATATTCTCTGTCTCTTTCATTCCATTACATCATAAATCCTCATCCACCCTATAAATGTGGTTGATATGTACTCTCCAATTCCTTTGTGACATTCTCCAGGAAACTATACGCTACAAAGGAAAAGGGAGGCAAGGGCAAGAAATATTGATATTTAGATTTGAACGCCATCTGTTATCCTGAGCCTTGAACTACGTGATGAAAGGAGGGACAGTGGCGTGATCATATGGAAATGTCTTCAAAATAACCTTGAGAACAAGTTGTGCAGTCTAACAAAACAATACCTTAAATTGCAAGGGGAATTTAACATTGGGTATGGGTTCTTAAACCTGCATTATCTTCTTGTAAAAAAAAAAAAAATGAAAGAAACAACTTGTGCATCAAGATAACATATGGCTACAATTATAGATATTAGACAGAACTTCTGTGTAATACGAGTGCCACAAGAAAAAAGTTCCTTTCTCACTCTTTTTCAAATTTTGGACATGCTTACATATTTAATCTTTTGGTCAGTAAAACTCCTAAATATTTATTAAAACTATTTTAATATGCAAAGCTGATATTCCTTTATCCAGTAAAACATGGTTTTTTTTGTTTTTTTTGTTTGTTTTTTTTTTTTTTTTTACAACTTGCTTTACATCGCACCAACACAGATAGGTCTTATGGTGATGCTGGGATAGGAAAGGCCTAGGAGTGGGAAGGAATCGGCCATGGCCTTATTAAATTACAGCCCCAGCATTTGCCTGGTGGGAAACCACGGAAAACCATCTTCAGGGCTGCCGACAGTCGGGCTCAAACCCACTATCTCCCGGATGCCAGCGCACAACTGCGCACCCCTAACCGCACGGCCAACTCGCCCAGTACAGTTTTTCTTAAATCCTTAATATATTATTTCCACTCAGTTTTCTTGGAAATTCAGTAAATTCTGTCTTACAACTTCAAAGTACATAAGTGATCAGCTTTTAAGCTGAAGACTTCTAGTTTTCACGAAAATCACTGCATATTGATCTATCAAAATATCCAATAAACACTGAAGGTATGGTTTCCTGGAGAGCATCACATATTCAGAACACAACCCAATGTTGAGTAACAAAGTAAGAATACAGTATTTTTGCACCATAACTCATACCCGAAAGGATAATACAATTTAACTGCACCCACAAGCAAATTTCTTTAGCCATATCATTTCATTATATCCTGAAAATACAACTTGTTACAAATAAGGAAAGAACATGTAAAGTCTCATCTATAAAAATGATCAAAATCCCACTTACTATATTAGAGGATTCTTCTGTATCGGACAGCCCAACTGGCTCGCACTTGATGAAGTGAGTTTCGTGAGTTTCCTCCATAATGCTCAAGAATCTGAAAGGCAGAATTTAAAAATTAAACAAGAAAATATCTCACAAACCATATTCTTTCAATAGTTTCTTGAAATCTCTACTTAGAAACAGCCAGTAATAGATGACAAAACAACCAGACAGAGAAATACAAAAGGATGGTTTAATATCAGTTTGGATATAATAATCTTCTTTTGGTTACTTGTCCAGAGGGAAAAGTTATATTTCCTAGGTTACACTCATGTTCATAAAAAACAGAACACCTTGAAAGACCAGAGAGGGGAAGTTAATATTCACAGGACATGTTCATTAGTGTGTTCTGCACAAACGATTAGCATTTCAGTCACTTAGGTTTAGCATGTGTCCTGCTGCCTAGAAGGCACTGGGTCCTCCATGCGCACTGGTAACTTGTTCCATATGTGATGGCATTGACGCGTATAAGGCACAAATGGCGTCCTGGGGTATAGCCATCCATGTTGCATTCACCTGATTCCACAGTTCATCTTTGGTGATTGGCTTTGGGTCACAGCACCGCACCCATTGTCTCACCATATCCCACACATTTTCGATTGGCGACAAGTCCGGTGATCGGGCAGGCCAGGACAACAGTCTGACATCCTTTGACAACAAGAAGGCACATATTGATGTAAAAACATGTGGTCGTACATAATCCTGCTGAAATTTGGTGTCTGGTGTGTCATACAGAAAGGGTATGGCTACGGGTCGCAAGATGTCATTCACGTAGGTCAAACTGGTCACAGTGCTCTGGACATGCACCAAGTGTGATTTGTGGTTGTGCCCAATAGCACGCCACACCATAAGACCTTGAGTTGGCGCGTATGTTTTGTACAAATGCAGTCAATTTGATGCCTCTCCCCCTGTCTGCGGTGAAACAAAATGCAGCCATCATTTTCAAACAAACAGAACTTGAATTCATCCAAAAACACTATTTATTAGCTGCCATTTTTGTCCTCAGTGACGTCATTCCATACACCATTGGAGTCTAGCATGTTTATGCATGTTAGTCAAAGGTAGGCGGAGAAGTGGACAATGCACCGGTAATCCAGACCGTAATAAACGGCGATGGACTGTCACTCCTGAGTGTACGATGTGTTATACTGTTCCACTGTTGCGGCAGAGCCAAGGAGGATGCATATCTGACCAGCAATGCCATTCGGATGAGGTGTCGATTTTTTTCGGAGGAGGGGTCTGGGTGACGAGACCAGACACATCTCGTCATGTTGTACAGCCTTCTGTGAACCATTTTGTACACACCTGTTGCACTGCCGACACACTTCGTCCCACACGAGCTGCAATTTACCGGATGGTTGCATCACGTTCTCTCATGCCAATAATGCGCCCTCTTTCAGACTCACTCATTTGATGGTACGGTTCTAGCATACATCTGTGAGGCATCCTGCACGTCTGCTCGGGTCACACTGATCCATTACTTTCGGTTTATAATGACGATAGCCGCAGGCACATTTTACCAGTCGGCGATGGTGCGCCAAAATATCAATGTGGACCTTGAACCTGAGGGCCGACATGGTTTAACTGCTAATCATTTCTTCAGAACGTACTAACGCACATGTCCTGTGAATATGAACTTCCTATCTCTAGTCTTTCAAGGTGTTCTGGTTTTTATGAACATGAGTGTATGAACCATTCTTTGTTAGTACTACCTGACCTAAAGAGCTCAAGCTAATACTCATAATAAACATGACTTAAAAATCAAATCTTGTAAGTTATTGACCAACATTCTGTATCATCTAAGGTTGCTAATTTCAACCAGCAGTACTAATGGTGACGCAGCTAATTTCAAAACACGTGACAAAATGATCATGTTCCAGACGAGAAAGTTGTTTGTAAACATAACCACATGTGTGATGACAATCATGATGCTGCTTGTTTAAAAGGGCCTAACATCTAGGTCACCAGCCCCTATAATCACACTTGTATGTAAACCTACCTGTAGACAGAACATTGTACTCAAGTGTTAGATAGAGCAGTATTTCAGTCAAAGTTATAGCACCAGTAACGAAGCATTTGACTTGTACTTGGAACAATGTTCCCCGTGGATGCAGATTCAAATACAAGCATAAATTCCTATGTCTGTTGTAAATAGCAACTCTTATTATGAACTAGCCAACACATCTGTTAGCTTAAAGTGAGCTGATCGGTCTTCCAGTGCATTTTAATGGACAAAAAGCTGCATTGGTCTTATTCTTGTTCATTTCTGTTGGTTTGACATCAATGACAATGGTTAGACCCAGTCTCTAATGATTTAAAGATTAAAGAGGTATGGACCAAAATGAGACCACAGAGCTAATTAGAAATAGAGGATTGTGGAGGCAGTCAGTAAATTCACAGAGGCTTGCACAATGAACGTTGAAAAGCACACCAGTCAATAATGAAGATCTATGTATGTATGTATGTATGTATGTATGTATGTATGTATGTATGTATGTATGTATGTATGTATGTATGATTTCACATCACATCAGACAGGTCTTACGGCAACAACAGGACTAGGAAGGAAGCAACCGTGACCTTAATTATGGTACAGCCCCAGTCCTTGCCTGGTATGAAAGTGGGAAACCACAGGAAATCATCTTCAGGCCTGTTAAGAGAAGATTTCAAACCCACCATCTCTCAAATACAAGCTAACAGCCCTACAGCCCAGACCACACAGCTCACACTAGGGATGTGCCACTCGGCGCTGCTTGAGCAGGCTAGAGTGCTGACGTCACGAACTGGTGTGTCGAGCTTGGTCGAGCAAGATCGAGCAGCACAGAATTCCCTCGTGATGTAGGCTTTGCATGCGCTCTAAGCAGGACGTGTGTGTTGTTACTCTAGCCACACTTTCGTCTTCACTCATTCTCTTTGGTCTTCACATTCCGGCACTACATTTCGGTAGAGTAATTAGCGATCATTCTACAGAAGTACAGACATACCATAAGTCGTAGTGGACGCATCAGTTTATTAAACCCATATATGCCCAGAATAACTTTTTTCTTATCAAATTGAACTGAGTGCTCAACATGAAGATGAGCTCTGCATAGTGATAATATTTCTGTGTTTTTCCTGTCCTAACTTCGTCGCTACTTCCATTTCTGGTTCTTTTGATCATTGGATGTATCATTTTAATAACATAATCTTTTCAGTTTTATTATAGTCCTGTGGTACTATTTCTCCTACACGAAGACGTGTTTATACAGACTGAACCGAAATTCGCGCACTCGGGCATCGCAGCACGACTTCTCACATGCCAGCAATAAAAAAAAATGTCTCTCACAAAAGTTCGTCCTGCGAGTGTATCCAGCAGAAAAAGGACATTGATGAATGGCAATATGGCAACACTGTAACTGCATGTAGGGTAACTAGCTCTGTCAGCACATATTAGCCATGCTGTACAGTTGGTGCAGTGGATAGACTTTTGGATTAGCATGTGCAGGAGGTCGAGGAGTCGATCCTGGGTTGAGGCGTATGATTTTTATTTCGTAAACGTACCAGGTTGTATGGTATCTGGCATCTTAATCGTCAACAGCAATTGCAGCGGGTCCTCTAGAAACCATGTGGACTTACATACTACGATCCTAGAAATGGACGAACAATTGTTTTCATTGGTCAGCTTTGAAAGACGCCCTTTCCACGTCATGGGCGTGAATTTACTTGCTGTTGATGATTACGATGCCAGATACCATACCACTTGGACTACATTAACGAAATAAAAAACAAACATACGCCTCAACCCAGGATTGACCCCTCGACCTCCTCCTGCATGATAACCCAAAACTCTATCCACTGCACCAACTGTACAGCACGGCAAACATGTGCTGACAGAGGTAGTTATCCTACATGTCATTACAGTGTTGCCAGATTGCCACTCTTCAATGTCCTTTTCCTGCCAGATATACTCGCAGGAAGAACTTACGCCCGAGTGCGCGAATTTCGGTTCAACCTGTATACAATACACCACTGGTATAACGGGGCCTTCGATATTTAATTTGTATCCATTCAATTTATAATTATTTTGCTGCCGTATATGCTAATTAGATAAAGGGAAAGGAGGGAGAATAGTAATAACAATACGAAAATTTGAACAGAACTGAAGTCGTTTTCCCGTATTCATCGTTGAATTTATTCGGTCCCAAAAATGTTCCATATAAACCAATGTTAAATTTCCCCGCATCTATCGTTTATTGAACTATTGTTTTATCTCATCGATCGTCGAAAAATTATTTGTCCTGAGTCCGATGGGATATAACTGAACTTTCAGGATTTTTTAAATTACATCTCACAATCCGTAGATATTGAATGTTGCAAAAATGCATCACTGGACACATAGTTCTTGTAATTCTAATGGATTAGTCATTAATAATTCAACATATTTCGATATAAACTTATTTTACCACCACGAACATGCGGTATTTAACATCAAAGAGCAAAGAAGATTGCCACTCAACTGATTTAGTACAACAATATCACTCATAGATAGCGGGCCATACTCCTGCTCGAGTACTGCTCGATCTACATCGAGCTGTGACGTCATCAGCTCGAGCTGTGACGTCATCAGCTTGAGCTGCTTGAACTGCGCTCAAGCCCATCCCTAGCTAACACACTTGATCAATCCCATTCTTCCATGCTATAATTTCCATATTGAAGAATTTTTTATTTACCAACGTGGAAATCTGGGATTTTATCTACAACACAGGTGTAAAAAATAAAACTTTCTTTTACAAGAACTCAATTAACTGAATCTAAAAGTGTTTTTCATGCTGAGCTCAAATATGCTTTCATTTTTTTTTCTGTCAGACAGGACTTATAGTGGCGAACGTTTTAAATTTATTAAAATTAGTACCAATGTAATACTAAATGATAAATGTACACCTCATTTGGGGTTAATTTAAAAGTTTCATATGGATCATTTTCAGCCATATTTTGTATTTTTGGTGTCTCTCTTCAGGGTCCAGCAGTAGTCTGCCAGCATACTGGGACTCCATTTGCCTTGGTACCTCCTTTCCGTAATCTGCTGATGAAAACGCTCACCATGTGCATCAACGCCCCAAGATTTTCTGGGAAAAAAATCTAACGGAAGTCTAGAAGTGAACTTTTAATGACATGTTGCATCCCATGGCTTGGTATGATTTCAGATCACTCGTTGCTACTTCATGATAATTTTCTACTTTATGATTTCCAAGAACACCAGAACAGATGCTTTTCAATTATTTCCATGTTGCTTTTTCCAGTGGATATAACAGTTTCTCAAATGTTCATCACCGATTACCGTCATTACCATTTGTGGTCCTATACAAATGCCTTCCTTCCGTTTTGCCTCACTAACTTTGGGAAATTTAGATTTCAAATATACAAATTTAGCAGAATTTTTATAAATTGCTTTTATAAAATGTTTCATATCCCAGTGTTATATGCAGGGGAGGTAAATGCACCTTTTCAGGATTTATCAATGGACTAGTTGACACACTGCTGTAGCCTGGAATAAGAGATTAATATTTAGGTCATTTTGTTATGTAGTGAGACTTACTATCCCTCCTCTCCTATTCACATACGAAACAGCAGAACTTAATGCATTCTCATTGCAAATGCTACGATAAAGCTGTGAACTTCAAAATCTCTACAGTTCCTATGATTTGAAGGGAACAGAAGGACCACTAAACTATTTGCTATTTCTGTTTAACTAACATAAGAGTAATAATATGTAAAACAAAATATTAAGTTAACTATCCCAATTTATCATCTGCAATAAGGCCTATATTACTAACGAAGAATATTACTGTACCAAAGTATCCAGATTTACTTGAGTGATAACTCCAATCCCGACCTAAATGGTCCTATATTTTGAACCAAGTTTTTCATCAGAATCTTACTTCTTTTTAACTCATGAAGATACTAATGATCTTATTCGGAATTTAAAATTGTCTGACGTTATAAGTTCCGGGCTCAAAGATTGGAATCTACTCAACAAAGATACATTTACTATAGTTTACTATAGATAAATTTACTATAGTTGTTCTTGGCTCAAGGTACTTGGGGTTAGACAACCTTTACTGTACATGGTTTATATGTATCATCTACTGAAAAGGGCAAAATGGCAGGGAGCAATTCAGTTAGGTGGAAATGTAGTGAGCAGTTTGACCTATGCAGACAACAGTCTTAATGGCAGATTGTGCTGAAAGCCTGCAATCTAATATCATGAAACATGAAAATAGGTGCAGTGAGTGAAAATTAGCATTTCCAAGACTAAAGTGATATCAGTAAGGAAGAAATCTGAGAGAAATGAATGCCAGGATGATGATGATGATGATGATGATGATGATGATGATGATGATGATAAAAAATGCCTGTCCATGAACTACAAGCTGGAGAAGCTAGAGGTCCTGGAAAGAAGAATCCTCAGAAAAATTATGGGAGCTGTCCAAACAGAAAGCGGATGGAAACTTCGGAGCAACAACGAAGTTCACCAGAAGGTGGAAAGAATTGCAGAGACCATGAAGAAAAGGAGGCTGGCGTTTCTTGGACCTCTGTACAGAATGAATGCGAACAAACTTACTAAACAGATATTTGATTACTTCTGGAGAAAAAAGACCACTACAGCATTGATTAAGGAAATGAAGAAGGATATGGAGAGGTTAAGCATCTTGGAAGACCAGCTGTTAGAAATGAATACATTTAGGAACACACTGAAGAATTTGGAAGGCGTTCAAACTGCAGGAAGAACTAAGAAGACCGGAAGAACCTGGACAGATGAACAGTGGAAGCAGGCCAGCGAACACATGAAGGAGTATTGGACACAGAGAAAACTCTGCACAGAGAGAAAGAAATGAGGTTTTAGCGTGATCCTTAGCGGTCCATTCACTTGTAAAAAAAAAAATAACAACTAGGCCTAGATGAGAACACCACCAGACTGGTCCAAGTTAAAGAATTAGCTGAAGTTTTAAGTCAAGTTCAGGGATGAGCTCTTGGAGAGCTTTCCCATCCAGACAGGAGTCAGACAGGGAGATGGTCTCTCTTACATCCCCTTCAACTGTGTATAGAGAAGATCATCAGGGAATAGACTGCCACATTGTCATCAGAAGCAGGGCTGAAGCTTGGGTACAAGAAAGACCTCAGTGTACCCTGTCTAGCCTTTGCTGATGATCTCACCCTAATGGCTAACAGCATGGAGGAGGCTACTCACTAACTGCAGAGCCTCTACAGTATTGCAGCAAAAACCGGCTTGAGGGTCAACCAATAGAAGACTGAGTTTATCATTATTATAAAGCAAGCTCTTTCCACAATCCCACTAGGAAACAATACCATAACTAAAGTTCCTGCAGTCAAATACTTAGGAGAATGGATCTCAGCAAGGGAGAGCAAAACTTTGGCCATAGACACCAGGTGCACCAAATTAGAGAGGGCCTACCAATCCTGTAAAAGCATCTACACCTCAAAGTACCTCTCCAAGAACCTAAAGCTGAAGCACTACAACTCAGTAGTAAGACCCCTCTCTACTCTAGGCATCTGAGTGCCTCTTGATGAATCGGAAGGGGCCACTTAGCAAACTAGAACTTAAGGGAGGAAGATCTTGAGGAGGATACTAGGACCCAGAAGAGAAGAGGAGCACAACAGGCACAACAGCGAGCTCTACGAACATCAAAAAGACAGACACATGTACGAGGAAAAGGCAACTGACCTTTTACGGGCATATGAACCACCTGAAACCCTGTAGGCTCACCAACAGAATCCTCACAGTGACAAGTAGGGGAAAGGCTTCCAAGACCAAGTGGATCACCTCAGAAAAATCAGACCTAGAGGGACAGCGGATCCGATTAGAGACCAAAGAGAACCGATCTCAGTGCCAACAGGCCATCCTTTCCATTGTCCCTACAGGGTTAAGACAAGCCCTACAGTCCCTACCAAAACAAACCAAAAAATAAAAAATAATGATTTTATTACATCCCACTAACTACTTTAGTGGCTTTCGGAGATGCCGGGGTGTCAGAATGATGTCCCACAAAAGTGTCTTAACATACTAGTAAACCTTCTGACACAAGGCTTATTTTCTTTTAACAATCTACTTCATGTTGCTCTGGTACAGATAGGCCTTATGACGATGATGGGATGGGAAAGGACTAGGAGTGAGACGGAAGCAACTGTGGCCTTAATTAATGAACAGTCCCAACATTTGCCTGGTGTGAAAATGGAAAAACCACAAAAACCCATCTTCAGGGCTGCTGACAGTGGGGTTCCCGAATGCGAGCTGACGTATTTAACTCATTGGGCCCGAGCCACGGAAGCGTTCCATGCTTCGTCTCGGTGGACCAAACGCCGGACCATGGAACTGTTCCGTTGTCTCGTTTTACAATATAATTCAACTTTTCCTCAAGAGATGGCAGAGTGCGTTGCATTTGTGATTTGTGTAGGGACTCTTTCTTTGCAATGTTATATGCTCTTTGCTAATATATATCGATAGTGTGCTTGGTAATATTAGTTTGAAGTGGGCTATCTCTAGCTTTGAGATTCCCTTGTAAACAAGATGGCTGCCAGTACAGAACTGATATTTACTGATATATAACCCCCTTTTAGAACGTAATGATGATTAGGAATGTAATTTTTTCAGTGAAATCGAACAGGAAGTGCAAAGAGAAGACTGTGTTAGAGCTCAGCAGGCGGACTGAGTAGATGCTAATAAAATAAAATGTTTTACAGTATTCCTTGTTCCGCAGTTTCTGGTATGAAAGCCTTTTGTTTTCATGTATATTTAAATCTTTAATGGTCTTGTAAGTAAGAAATTTCTCATGATATGAAGCGACACTATATTTCCTCCAAAATAATCCCAGCGCCAATGCAGTTTCAATCCAACAAATATGCAGGGCTCAATGGATTAAGCACCTTCAAATACCACTGGACAGAGCCAGAATTGAACCCGCCAAGTTGGGCTCAGAAGGCCATCGCTCTACAGTCCGAGCTACTCAGCCTGGTGGGAACAGAAAACTGCAATGGGTAGATCATTTCAAGTATTTAGGATGTGTTTTCTCCCAGAATGGTAGTACAGTAAGTGAGATTGAATCAAGGTGTAGCAAAGCTACTGCTGTGAGTTCTCAGTTGTAATCAACAGCATTCTGCAAGAAAGAAGTCAGCTCCCAGACAAGACTATCCTTACACTGGTGTGTTTTCAAACCAACTTTGCTGTAAGGGAGTGAAAGCTGGGTACACGTATGATATCCTCTTCACATGTTAGAAGTTACAGACATGAAAGTAGCAAAAATGATCACTGGTACAAACCAGTGGGAACAATGGCAGAAGGGTACTCAGAGTTAATCGTAATTTAAGAGCAGCCCTCATTGCTTACCATCACTCCCGATCAGTCTAAATGGGACGCAAGTCTTCATTGGTTGCAGTATGCTTTCAATACTGCTGTTCATGAACCACACATGCAATCTCCTGTTACCATGATGTTGAGTTACAAACCATATTCCCCATTGTCCAATGCACTGAAACTCTATGAGATTCTTCCTGAAAATATGTGCGTTCATGACATGCGCAACGTATGGGATTGTGCCAAGGGTAGATTAGCAGTATCATATGAAAATGTGCGTAAACAATATGATAAAGGACGTAAGTCATGTGGTATATCCATAGGTGATCAAGTCTTTGTCAAGACTAATCCTTATAGTAAGAAAGCTGACAAGTCTGCGGCGAAAGTGGCCCCTTGTTTTAACAGTCCCTGCACCGTCTTACAATTTTTGACACCTGTCTCCTTCCTCGTCCGTGACCCTGTTGATGGAAGAATAAAGAGGGTTCATCTGAGCCATGTGAAGCCTAAGTCATTTTAAACTTACCTATTTGACGCAAATTGTAATGTCTTGCATATAAACCATTCTATAACTTGATATTTGTAGTAGCTTAAGTCAAATTATATTTCTTATAGTATAAGGGTTAGCAATTATCTGAAACACAGCATGTCGAAGGCTCATTTCTCCAAAAATTTTATACTACTGTGGTGAACTGACATTAATGAACAGTATCCGATGACACGCAAATCTTGTGACTAATTGAGGTTTTCCCCTGGTGTGTCTGCCCCTTAGGTATGTGTCAGCAACATGCGCACATGGTTTAATTATGTGAGTTTCCATCATCTATGCTGAAATATGGGCTAGATTACCCTTCTATTATGCTGTGTGACTGTAGCCATTGCCTGTGCTCGCATCGACTATGTATGAATAACATCTATATGGCAGTATGAACATGGTACTGCCCACACTGTATTCATCATTTCTGTGCCACTAATAATTCTGTCAACGACATTGGCTTTGTGCTGTTGCCATTACATCATAAGGCTAGAAGACTGTGATAACGTCCATCTCTATGAGTATTTGCCCTGTGATACTTCTGTTCTGTCTCAACGGCAGTTCTGTCATACTTCGCCAGTCACTACCTGTATTTACCTATGTATTCAAACTGTAATTAACACCCTACCCTGGTGTGTGCTTTTGGGGAATGAGGCTCTAACAGAATAATTTGTAGGGAATATGTGGAATTACTGCTACACCTGAAATTAGTACATGTGGAATTCAATAGAAAAAAACCTATAATTTAACTTGGCGCTATGTCATACAACGCAGCAGTTGGCCAAAATAGTTAATTGTTATGCATTGAAAAGACCTGATTGGAGTAAATTGTGAAATAACGGTGGGCTATCTCCTCACCATTAGATCTTTGGTGGGACTTCATTGTTCATGAACTTGGTTTGTGAAAAATTTACCTTATGAAACAGCCTCATTACTTTGTTAAGTCCCACATTGTATAAACTCTCTGTATAAACTCTGAGCAAGATTACAGTGCGTCGCTTCATTGAAACTTACTTGTGGAGCGAATCCAACATGTTGGCCCGACATGTAATATTACTCTGCTTCTCACCTGAAGGTTCCATTCGCCTTCTGACACCGTAAAGTTAAATAAAGTTAACTTTTTGTGACTGAAATTGTGTAACTGATTGAAATTTTAACGTGCCCACTCAATTATCTCATATTCTGGCGGGTGAAAATAATTGGAAAATTACTTCTGGGTAACTAAAACCGCTGTTATAACTGTTAGCATGAGCCTTTCAATGATCTACCCTTTTTAATAGGACCTGTTATAAGTTAAATTGCTGTATCGGAGGTTTTTAATTTAAATTCTTCCCCATGGAAAGAAAAGAAACTGGAACTATAGTTTTAGAAACCAAGTGGTCTGTATGTATAGTTAGCCACCTAAAGGTGTCATAATGTTTAACTGATTACTGTAACGTTTTGTAAATTCTACACCCGAGTGAATACTGAAGTGTGCGTTGGGTTTAATTTTATCAAATTTTCCTTGTGCCTTATTTGATTTTCATTTGTAGTTATTATTATTGTTGTTATTATTATTATTATTATTTATTTTATCTCTTGCTTATTTTTGGTTTGGCGGCTACTGTTTCTGAAGCTGCCCTCCATTTATAGCATCGTTGTGGAATGCTTCCTTCTTTTGTTATCTTGATAACGGTTCTGATTAGTGCGCATTGTCATGCTGTGAATTGGTGGTTGTGATTATGCAATGTGGTGACCGAATGCTGGTTGTTGTGTGATGATTTTGTGCACTGGGTGTGTTGAACTGGGTCACAGAAAAGTATTTATTTCCTTTAATATTATTGTTTAACCTTATGGTTGGTTCTCAAGGTTAAAATTAATTTATTTTGACATGGGCTCTACACTTTATTCAAATTTATCCTACCTTAATGTTACTTCTTTGATATTATCATTCTGGGTTGAGGATGCGGATAGATTATTTCCTTCAAAACGCTTCCATGTTCACTAGGGTATCTTAAACCATATTGTAATTATGTATGGTAGTTGGGCCCATTGGCTTTTAATTGTTTTTAAGAATTTGGTAAAAGCCTAGTAAATGGGTAAATGAATGAGCTGAATTTTAATGAGTACTCATTATATCCTCCTTCAGAAAATAATACTGTAATGATGTTCAACTTAAATTACAACTCGAGTTTGAATTTTAAACCTTCTTGTACTCTATTCATTGGTTAAGTTTGAAGACTTCTAGTTCTTTGATCACGCTTTTAGTAGTAGTAGGCTTCCCAATCCTATGTCTTTAATTATTGAGGCCTGCCCTAAGTGGCTGGCATGTTTTCACACTGGGTTGGCCTCTAATCTCTTAGTGGTTGAGCTAGCAATCGAGGACCTGGGCTGTGATGTTGTGCCACCATTTGTTTGATTGTCCTTTTCTTCGGTTGTTGGTACGCCACACTGCAGACCACCATCCATCAGAGTCAAGTTGAAGTGCCTGTTTGTCAATGACTTTTTTTTTTACAATTGACTTTATGTCGCACCTACAGATAGGTCTTATGGCAAGGATGGTATATGAAAGACCTAGGAGTGGGAAGGAAGTGGCCGTGGCCTTAATTAAAGTATACCCCCAGCATTTGCCTGGTGCGAAAATGGGAAACCACGGAAATCCATCTTCAGGGCTGCCAAAACTTGGGTTCGAATCCATTATTTCCTGGATGCAAGTTCAATGCAATGGATTCTCCATCAGCTCTGGCTAAAAAGCCATAACAGTGCAGTCTCACCCCTGGTATCAGGGCGATCTTGAGGATGTTCCTAAATCTTCAATCCACAGGTGATCCAGTCCCTAGCATCCATCTTAGCATCTCTACCACATTCCACCCTATAGAGTGCTACTGGGTGAATGACTGTGCAGTACACCTTAGATTTTTTAATAGAGCATAATCTTTTGTTTACAAAGTACACCTGTAACCTGACCTCATTTCAAGCCTCCAGCATCAACTGCTCGGGTGTCTATTTAGTGTCAATGTCAGTTGTCATGCGGCAGCCAAGATACACAAAATTTTAAGACTTCACCAGTGAGATACAACGAACTATGATCGTGCCATCTACGTGCGCAATATAAAAACACACATAACTTTGCCTTTGAACAGGTCTTAAACATGAAGGAAGTCAACCCACTAATCTCAACTGGGAGCGAATCTACTGTTTGGAACAGAAGGACGACAGCTAACCAACTGTGCCTCTAAGGTTGATGGACAAAAGATATTGTGTTCCTCCCTCAGGAGTAAGTTCTAAAAGTCTTCACAATGTAATCGGTAAAAAGTTCTACAACAGGGTAATTTGTTTACCATAAACATCATTTATCATTCAGTGTTGATTCAACACAACTGTATGATGGACTTCTTCGTTGAAGGAGGGTTTCTTTTAAAAATATCATTCTCTTTTCCTTTGTGTGTGCCTCTCTCTCTCTCTCTCTCTCTCTCTCTCTCTCTCTCACTCACTCACTCACACACACATTCACACACAATAACTTATTGCCACGAACTGCAAGAACTGTTAGTGTATGCCACAATCTCTTCATTATAGTAGGATACATTTTATACCCGTTGCACCCATTCCCAAATATTCAAGAAATTACATCAGTTAAACCATATATTTGGTGCTCTTAATTATTTCAGGTAAATTCTTCCAGAAGGACCTTTTAATTGCAGGGTTCATGTTGCATAGCTGGAAGCTTGCATTCGATAGATGGGCTCGAATTCCAATGTCATCAGTCCTGAACATGGTTTTCCATCGTTTCCCAGTTTCACACCAGGCAAAAGCTGTACTTAAATCAAGGCCACGCCACTACCTTCCCGTCCCCATCCTTATGTCACCAAAAATATTCCATATGTTAGTGGGTTAAGCCATTAAACTCCACGCTGCCTTACTTTTAAATTAACATTTTGGCTGATTGTGGCTCTGTCTGGTGGTTATGCGCTGAAACATACACATCCAACCATGGCTGACTGAATCCTTCGCTGCGCTCCTTATACCAGCCTTGACAATCGCTTGTGAAGTCCAGCATAAATTTGTAATTGGAAAGTTTCACCATAATGCGCTCCCTAATCACTGACAGGAAGCTGTATACTGCATATTGCCGCATTTCCAGTTTTATTTATATTGTTTTGCTGTCGTAAATGTTGCCAGCGTGTTCGCAATGAAGTGTTTGTTGGCTTGATATTGAGAGCTGATAGTTAAATCAAATAATTAGATTAAATTACCACCTAATTGATTACGGTCATGAAGTGGACAGTTTGCAAGCTAATAGTTATGCGCTTGTGAGTTTAATTTTTTTATTGTGTAGTGTGGTGATTGCATTTTTAAATTGTGTTTACAAATCTTGGAATTTGTGACATTATTGTGTATCTTTTTGTACTTCGAGCAGAAATTTTCTGCAAACAAGAACAAATGTAATGAGTGGCTCAAACTGATTTCTCGCTGTAACTTTGTCCTAAAGAAGATTTTTAATTTATGCGCTAATTTGTTTTTGTTTTTTTGGTTTTTTTTTGTTTTTTTTTCTGGTGTAATGATTTGCATTTCTTTAACACATGAGAGTTCGTGCCCATTTTAGAGCGCGAAAGGTCGTGCAAAGGCAAATTGCTCACGCTTAATATTTGAATGAGCTGCTATTTTCCTTTTGCAGTGAATGCTCTGATAAAAATATAAATATGTACCCTGTTTAACTGCCTTTCAACTAGTACTAACATAATTACCCAGTAAAAATATTTTCTCAATATAAAAAATTACGGATTTTTTTGCAAAATCTGGTAAAATTACGTGTGTTTTTAAAGAGCGTGGGAGGTCGCGCATGAGCAAATTGCCTCAATGTTTGCATTTTTACATTTCAATGAATGATTTGGTCACAATTCAAGATAAAACTACAGCACCACACTTCACTGAAAGCCACCATAAAGATCATGAACTTTACTTAAGAAACTTTCTTGGAAATGCAGTCATGTAAGAATGCACTACGCGAGGGGTCCCATGAAGGCAATTTGCCGCGGCAGATACGACAGTGAAAGAAAACTTAAAATGCTCCGGAACGCAGCAGGCAATACACTGACGATAACGAACATCAGGCGGGAGAGTTGGAGTGGAGGGATGAAATGGCTAGCAACAAAATTATTAACAAATATTTTAAAAGTGCGGCAAACTGCCGCTTGCGCGACCTCTCACGTGTTAACTGTGTTAGGAAATATTCGAATATGAATTGATGTGTGCCTTTTTGTATTTTGAACAGGGAAACACTATTATTTCATTAATTCTCTGCAGACCTCAACAAAACTACCAAGTGGCTCAAAGCAGTTAACACTTTCATCCTTTTTTGGGGGGGGGGGTGATTTATCTTCTTTATTTCTTTCTTTCTTTCTTTCTTTCTTTCTTTCTTTCTTTCTTTCTTAATCTGTTTACCCCTCCAGGGTTGGCTTTCCCTTTGGACTCAGTGAGGGATCCCACCTCTAACACTTCAAGGGTAGTATCTTGGTGTGTGAGACTTCGGGTCAGGGGATACAACTGGGATGGATGACCCGTACCTTGCCAAGGCTGCCGCAACTGTTATGCTGAACAGGGGCCTTGTGTTGGGGATGGGAAGATTGGAAGGGATAGACAAGAAAGAAGGAAGGAAGCGGCAGTGGCCTTAAGTTAGGTACCATCCCTGCATTTGCCTGGAGGAGAAGTGGGAAACTATGGAAATCCACTTCAAAGATGGCTGAGGTGAGAATCAATCCCCCCTCTACTCAGTTGACCTCCCAAGGCTGAATGGACCTCGTTCCAGCCTTCGTACCACATTTTAAAATTCGTGGCAGGAGCAGGAATCAAACTCAGACCTCCGGGGGCGGCAGCTAATCATGCTAATTGGGTATTTTTTTACCCCTGAATTTTCTTTCATTGAATAATTCTTTAGGCAAAGTCATATTTAATGTATGACAGCAACACAACACATTTTTATCCAAGATTTTTATTTTTTTAAGTGCTATTTTTTTGGGGCATCGACCCATGTGGATCTTTTGCCCCTACTGGCACCATATTGTATGAACCTGCATGTAATTGGAATGGTGGTAGTGTGGAATGTTGTGTGTCAGGAAAGGAAGATTAAGGACGTCACAAACACCCAGACTCCAGGCCAGGGATATTAATCATTACCATTTTAAAAACCTGACCCAGCCAGGAATCGAACCCGGGGCCGCCATGTGACAGGTGGACGCGTTGCCCCCTACACTGGACTTTATCCAAGATAATCTGAACTTTAACATTTAAACACTGACAAGTAGGACCATTACTGTTATGATGGTAAGGCCAACGTATGGAGTGTTCTCACCTGAGCAATGAACAATTTACAATGTATTTACTCAAAATACTTTTCTCTCACTGAATTTTTATTTAAAATTCTTTTTTCTTCTTTCTTTGCTATTTGTTTTATGTTGCACCAACACAGATAGGTCTTGCCGCGACGGTGGGATAGGAAAGGGCTAGGAGTGGGAAGGAATCGCCATCGCCTTAATTAAGGTACAGTCTGATGTGAAAATGGGAAACCACAGAAAACCATCTTTAGGGCTACTGACAGTGGGGTTCAAACCCACTATCTCCCGGATGCAAGCTCACAGCTGCGCGCCCATAACTGCACAGCCAACTCACCTGGTATTTAATTTTTTTTTCTACCTGCTTTACGTCGCACCGATACAGATAGGTCTTGTGGCGACGATGGGACAGGGAAGGGCTAGGAGTGGGAAGGAAGTGGCCATGGCCTTAATTAAGGTACAGCCCCAGCATTTGCCTGGTGTGAAAATGGGAAACCATGGAAAACCATTTTCAGGGCTGCCGACAGTGGGGTTCGAACCTACTATCTCCCGAATACTGGATGCACTTAAGTGACTGCAGCTATCGAGCTCGGTTTTTAAAATTCTAGAGCAAGGTATGAATGTAATGTCATGTAATGTAATCTGAAGCTATATATACATATATTGAAATTAAAAGTTTTTAACATGTTTGAGTCAAAATATTTGTTATTCATACAACAAATATAGAAAAAAAAGTAAGACTTTTATGTTTTGTTCCTCCCCCTTTCTGACAGCAGCACTTGAAGAATTTTAAACTCTAACTGAACAATGACTCCTAATCCCAAGATTAATTTCAGAAGACAAAAGTATTGTGGGAAGTTCTGCTATGTATCTAAATGCCATGATAATAAAAGTGATTACTATCATTCCTCACAGTTCAGGAACATCAGTTGGACTACTCCATCTCTCCGCAGTTTCATTTCATGATGTTATTTTGGCACACATCAATGAAAGTAGCCTTTAGGATTAATAATTTTAACAATATTAAACTATGTAACATTCTCCATAACTCTACATTACGATAAATCGGCAACCAGAGTCAATATCAGAACGTCAGCTGGACTACTCCATCTCTCCACAGTTTCATTTCACGACACTGTTTTGGCAAATATCAACGAAAGTAATCTTTAGGATTAATAATTCTAACAGTATTAAACTATGTAACATTCTCCATAACTCTACATTACGATAAATCGGCAACCAGAGTTAATATCAGAACGTCCGCTGGACTACTCCATCTCTCCGCAGTTTCATTTCACGACATTATTTTGGCAAATATAAACGAAAGTAATCTTTATGATTAATCATTTTAACAGCATTAACCTATGTAACATTCTCCATGCCCTCTAAATTACGATAAATCGCCAATCAACGTCAATATATTTTCCATAATTAAGTATGCATTTCTACCGCAAATGGTTAGGCCGCCAGCGACACGTGTCGAGCTGTGTAACTACTCCAATTACAGTGCGTGGTCCCGATTGTGAAGGCCGGTACGAACCTAGGTACAGCGACGCATCAAGTCGGCCGTGATCCAACCAATCCCAGGCTTTCATTCATATCGACTTTTATCGGCAGGGGCGATCTCGAAACCTAGTTGCCAACTCTAATATTTACATTCATCATGTGGTTACCGTATATCGTTCAGCGTGTATCGTATTCGCTACGGTTCGTGATCTTTTGCATTTTTCTTCAGTAATGAGTGTTTATCATATCAGTCTTTATCTCTCTGTTCTCTGTTCAGTGTATAAAAATAGGTGTAGTTACATCCGTATATTGGTTAGTGTACTTAGTTCTTGCGTCTTTAGAATCTCTCAGTGTAGTTCGGGAAAGACAAGTGGCAAGAAAGTAGCTCTGAGATCAGTGGAGTGCTCCCTTGGCAGGCCTTAACCTCCTTCCTGTGCCAGCCATTAACGGTGAGTGATGTGTTATTTCCTCATTCTCTTTTATTCTTAATGTATTCTCTTTTTAGTGTCGGATGTTGTTAGTAAGTGTAGTTTATGTGAATTCGTTTTCAATCCCGATTCATTAGCTTTTCTGGGGACGGTGTTTCATTTTACGAGGGCTATTAACCGCGGTCGTATTGTATTGCATCAGCTGTTCTCGCGGTAGTAGCGCGCTGGCAACAGGGGTAAGGCAACGCTCATTTGTTTTGCGAAACGTCAGTTTAGAAGTAAAGCTGTGCGGAGTATAGCAAAACAAAATCTCTGAAGTTGATTCACTCAACCCAGAGATTCCGGCAATTCCGTTTTCCACCATGTTTTTCCGTTTAGAACATTCTGATTCAATAAGTTGAACTTTATAGCCTAAGAAGTGATTAGCTTCACAGTCCTCTCTAGGGCTTGTGCTTTCAGCGTAATAAAACAGCATACTGTACACTCCTTACGACACTATAGTACATCAGAGTAAGAAGTCACTTTGTGTTCAAGGTGACATTTTGTTGCGCGTAGCTCAGTTCAAACGCGAACTTGTTCAGTTAAATCTGGGTCAGAGATATGAAACCATCACAGGCATTTCTTATAGCAAAAGGGAGAAATTCTGTTCTCTTAAACATAATGTAGATTCCCAATAGTCGACAATTGTACCAAAAAACAGTACTAATTCTTAAACTAGACGTCTAAGTCGGAAACACCATAAGTAGTTCGAAATATTAATTTGTAATCAAGCAATATTTTGCAAGAACACTACGAAGCCAATGACGAACGTTTCGTTTCTGGGCCTAATCGTGCCTTCTGAAGGTTTTTAATTGTTATTTTATGTTTCATTTCTTTCACATGTTGGATAAATGGCTTATTGCAAGTTCTGAATCACTGTTCTTAATTCTAGATCTAAATAATCAAATTAAGAACACCACAAATTGCTTTACTTGTCAGGAATTGTGTGAAAACTCACTGTAACATACGGGCAGAAGACAAGACTGATAACCTACATATCCCAAATTCAAGAAAGAAAATATTACAGAAATCGTCGACGGGTTGTCTCAGTGACACGCTACAATCACAATAAATCAGTTTAAACAAACTTTATGAACACACTATATGCTTGAAAATTTCGTAAGGTACTTAATTTGCTTCCAGCGAAATTATGTAAGGTAATATTTGATCGTACACATTTTAATGCCCTCCAAAACTTCCCAACAAGTTGACGAAATATGCTTACCGATTCCCGACTTGAAAATAATTGGTGCGTTAGAAAGTTATTGTGTACAGTCACAGCTTTCAACTGTACAGACTGCTCGTATTATTCTCTTCTTCAACTTCTTACAGTCCTAGCAGACTTGACAGCTCTCCGTGCTCCGTCCCGAGGTTGTCGCACGCAGTATTGCCATCTGGTACCACGAATGAAATTACTCCAATAAAATTTAAAGTTTATTTTAATTTACTCTAAAATGTTTAAACATGAATAGAAAATAACTACTTCATATCATTTTGACACCTACTACGGTAGCTAATGCATTACATAGTCTCATGAAGACAATGATTAATACGAGACAGTACGAATTTCTGTATGTTTATAGGAATAATATGTGAGAGTTAGCAGTCGAGGTTGGCAGAACCAACCTTTGTGACTGTAAATAATATAAATTGCGTGCAACGTGCCTGAATTTTCATATCGTAATTTCGGTAAGAAAATTCATTATCCTTCGTGTACTTTGTATTCTTCAGAAATGCAATTAGTTAACTATCATTAATATTGAATACTATGCATTTTTCGGGTTTAGAAATATTTCAATGATTTGTCAGTGTTGCTGAACCTTAAACTACCGTACTCACATTATAGAATTACACGTTTACTTCTAAAATATAGCATTTAAATGCACATCAAGACTGAAATACTGTATTTACGTTTTGGCTAGGAATACAACAGATAGGGAATCTGCCCTAAATGCAGATCAGTAGTGATTGACGCAAGCAGGAGCGGTGCGTCGAGCTAAAGGGGCTTAGCCCACCAGATTTTCGACCATGAAGAGAAATTAATTTAATGAGACCAAATTGATATCTGAGTACCACTGTTCTGAAGAAATTAATGGTACGAGAAAATGAAGGTTGATTGTATTACATGTTTTGTACGTTTATCCTATTCATGACACATTCGCTCTCGGTCCTCGCAGTGAGTATTGGTATAACTGTTTTGAAGGTCAGTGAACCTTAGACGGAGTGAAAGTTTCAATGCATTTTAAAATGTCAAGCTAGGGGCTAGCTTTGATAAGCCCGCAATAAATAAAAAGACAATGTAGACGAAGCTGTAGCGGCGGGTGTTACGGCGATGTTATTGCAAACTCACTTGTATTCTTCTAACCTCATGTAACATGTTCTGGTGATCGTACGTTTCGAATTTTAGTTTACAGTTCGCTTTTAGCAGTTACGAAGTATAGAGCATTAGTTATGGATAATTTTTGTTCAACAGTGATTAGTATGTAGCATTTAAGGCTCGTTTACACGGGTAGAGTAGCGAGGCGAGTAGAGTAGATAGTAGAGCTACTAGCATCGTGTATTTTTGTAATATGCAATACACCGCCATGCGACATCTGGCGTACACTGTACGTACTGGTGGTGTTTATATAACAAACACCATACAAGTTAGAAGGTAACATGAGTGCGGAAAATAATCCTAGTAGGCCTACATCACAGGAACCACCAGGTACTCCAGGCTTATACACAGCGAGGGACGTAAAATAATAGCACACGTCATAAAGTGCTGTGCGATGGAAAAAAAAAGAATAAACAGCTGCTCGTACCCCTAAACAAGTCTATCCAACGTGCTGCCGCCTATACGGGAAAATCCGTGGTCACTATTCATAGGATTAAGGCATTTACTGCCTCTCACCCCGACGATTCACCACCCACGCCTGTCTACCTAATCTGTTCAAACTAATATCATTATGGATACTAGTAGGTTGTCATGTGCAAATGTTATATGATGTTCTCCTCTTTCTCGTAGGAAGGGAACGCACGGGAAGATAGAACTGGACGATCGCGAAAAACGAATGATAAGAGACACCATCGAACACTTCTATGCCGTCCAAAAAGTGGTGCCTACTCTGAAGAAACTGATCCCTGTGCTGCAGAACGAAATTAAGTGGAAGCGAAGCCCAACATCTCTCCGAAGAGTGTTGAAAGGTATGGGTTTTGTGTGGAAGAAGGTCCAAAACAAACATGTGTTATTGCTGGAGCGGGCAGCCGTCGTTGACTGGCGAGCACGATTCCTCGTCCAAATTAAACATGCTAGGGAAGAAGGCAAGGAAGTGTTTTACTTGGACGAGTCCTGGATTGACAATAATATAACAACTGGAAAATACTGGCAGAGAGTACAAGATGTTGTGGGTGTTACAACATGGTGATCCTCTTCGAAACGGCTAATCATTGCAAGTGTTGTATCTGAGAAAGGGTTCATTAGCGAAGCACAATTAATATTTGAAGCCAGAAGTACCCAAGGCGATTACCATGACCAAATGAATGCCCATAATTTTGAGAAATGGTTCAAAACATCTGTGCTCCCTAATTTGCCTCCTGCATCTGTGATAGCGATGGATAATGCACCATACCATTCTCGACAGGTGGATAAAATACCATCGAGGTATGATACACAAGTGACAATGGTCCAGTGGCTACAGGGGAAAGGCATTGTCTGCGACACAAATCAAAGGAAAGAGGCCGTGTATAGATTAGTTCAGGAAAACAGGCCTCCTGAAACAAGTTATGCTGTTGACGTCATGGCTGCTGAATACGGTCACGTCGTCCTTCATCTTCCCCCATACAACTGTGATCTGAACGCTATGGAATGGCATTGGCAAAAATAAAACGCAAGTTCAGAGGACACAATATGACAGGAGACATGTCAGCAGGAAACCTACAACGACTGACCATCCAGGCATTCAACTCAGTATCTGCTGAAGATTGGAAAGGGTACTGCAGAAAGGTGCACGAACGGGAAGAAAACTACTGGAGGCATGACGGTGTCATGGAAATAGCCCTGGTCGATATTATAATCAATAGTACGGCAGAGAGCAGTGACGATTGTGTGAGTGATGTATCTGAGAATTCAACTGAATAAAGTTGTAGCAAATACATATCGATTCAATTCCGATTCATTCAGTTAGCAGTACTACCGGTACAGCAAGAGCTCCCTCCTTACTCCTCACCCCAGACGGAAATCTATCGATAAAAAGTGCGCAGATAATAAACACCTGGGATAGTAGCTAGTATGCAGTAGAGATGGGACAGATTA
This sequence comes from Anabrus simplex, assembly GCF_040414725.1. Taxonomy (NCBI): domain Eukaryota; kingdom Metazoa; phylum Arthropoda; class Insecta; order Orthoptera; family Tettigoniidae; genus Anabrus; species Anabrus simplex. The sequence continues at coordinate 49,934,725 of NC_090274.1, read as the reverse complement.
AACGCAACAGCTATTTTGAAACTGTTTCGGTATCGAAACCGTTTCGAAGTGTAGCTGTTTCACAAAACACCCTGGTACAACCACTGCTTCTGAAACTGTTCTGTTGATACCTCGCTAATCGAACTATTGGTCGCTCGCTCTGCGTGACCCAGTAACGAAACCGTTTTGGAATGTAGCTGTTTCACAGAACACTCTGTTACGACCACTGAACCCAAAACTGTTTTGTTATCTGTTGCTACTTCGCTCTGATCGCTCTACGTGCCCAACAAGATCGTCAGTGCCATCTGGCCGAACACCAATGAAACAGATGCACAAGCACAGCGTCGAGAGCGATTTAAAAGGCTCACAGTACTTACACCGCGAATTTTAAATACTCGACGTTAATACGATTTGTTTGTTTGTTTGCTAGTTGCTTTACGTCGCACCGACACAGATAGGTCTTGTGGCGACAATGGGACAGGGAAGGGCTAGGAGTGGGAAGGAAGCGGCCGTGGCCTTAATTAAGGTACAGCCCCAGCATTTGCCTGGTGTGAAAATGGGAAACCACGGAAAACCATTTTCAGGGCTGCCGACAGTGGGGTTCGAACCTACTATCTCCCGAATACTGGATACTGGCCGCACTTAAGCGACTGCAGCTATCGAGCTCGGTTTAATACGATTTAATTGATGCCTGAGCATAGTAAAGAACAAAAAGGAAACAATCCACTGGTTAAGATAATAACAATTATATACTCTTAATCATTACCTTTGTTCTAGTATTAATGAATTCTGTATTGAAATGCAATCACAGAGAGAAATAATATTGTGATATTAGACCATGTGGGAAATTGTCATATAGTTCAAAATTTGCTGAAATTGCAAAATCATGATATTCACTTCCCGCGAATTTTTGTATGCAACATGCGCAGGTGGACACTTCTGTAATTTTGAGTTATACAGAGTGAAAATCAGGATATGGCTGACTTGTGAGTGCAGTGTAAATTTTAAGTGTGTTTTATTTTGGTTAATTAACTTATTTGTGAATGCATTTTGTTTAACACTAATAAATTATAGTATTTGAGAATGAATGTGGGGGCCAAGAGGAATAAAACCAGCCTGTTGTGGTCATTACAGAGGTAAGGAACAGTGACTATGTGGCACAATGTGATATCTGTAGCCAGAAGCTGTCGTATAAATCATCAATAACAAACTTAAAAACACATCTAAGAAGAAAACACCCTACAGTGACAATATCAAAATCAGGTGAAAATGTTTACAGTGAAATAGTCAATTTGGATAATGTTCAGGTTTCTGCTCCCATTTCAAGAAGTACTGATTCGGGGCCTCCTTCCCACTTACCTGATAATTTAGAAAATCAAAGTAATCCTCAGCAACCTCCTGTGTCTTCTTTCCTATCTCATAATAAGGATATTCACATTCCTTCAACTTCAGTGCCCTCTTCAAGTGTCAACTCTTCTTCAGAGCTTAATACTACAGCAACAAACATCACCAGTTCATCTCACCAGTCACATATATCAAGTTTTTTGACAAAGAAAATCAGTCATACAGTTCAGAAAAGGCTCAATCACCACTTAATGAAGCTGTTTGTGCTGGATTTTCAACCTTTCACTATAGTGGAAGACCGTGGGATTAGGGAATTTGTGAAGGCATTAAATTCTTCATATGAACTCCCCAACAGGAAACCCATATCTTCTAGTTACCTACCAGCAGCGTATGAGCAATGTTTCAATGCTGTCTCACAACAGCTGTTATCTACTGAAAGTGTCTGCCTTGGACTTCTAAAAACAATGATTCTTACATAGCTGTCACTGCCCACTACTTGGATGAAAACTTCAAGTTTATTACATTACTGGACTGTACACCAGTAGATGGGCCACATACTAGCAGTAATTTGGCTACACATATAAGAAACATCATCATCATGTCCGACTCGTTGGCTGAACGGTCAGCGTACTGGCCTTCGGTTCAGAGGGTCCCGGGTTCGATTCCCGGCCAGGCCGGGGATTTTAACCATAATTGGTTAATCAAACGGCACGGGGCTGGGTGTATGTGTTGTCTTCATCATCATTTCATCCTCATAACAAAGCGCAGGTCGCCTACGGGAGTCAAATAGAAAGACCTGCACCAGGCGAGCCAAACCCATCCTGGCATATCTCGGCACTAAAAGCCATACGACATTTCATCATTATCATCTGTCTACCCTCCAGGGTCGGCTTTTCCCTCAGACTCAGCGAGGGATCCCACCTCTACTGCCTCAAGGGCAGTGTCCTGGAGTTTCACACTCTTGGTTGGGGATGAAACTGGGGAGAATGACCAGTACCTCGCCCAGGTGGCCTCACTTGCTATGCTGAACTGGGACCTTGTGGGGGAATGAGAAGATTGGAAGGGATAGATAAGGAAGAGGGAATGAAGCGGCCATGGCCTTAAGTTAGGTACCATCCTGGCATTTGCCTGGAGGAGAAGTGGGAAACCACAGAAAACCACGTCCAAGATGGCTGAGGTGGGAATCGAACCCATCTCTACTCAGTTGACCTCCCAAGGCTGAGTGCACCCCGTTCCAGCCCTCGTACCACTTTTCAAATTTTGTGGCAGAGCCGGGGGTGGCAGCTAATCACACTAAGCACTACACCACAGAGGCGGTGTAAGAAACAAAACAAATAAATTTAATTTATCTGAGAAAGTTCAATTGGTTGTCACAGGTAATGCAAGCAACATAAAAAATGTTGTGAAGAATGACCTAGGGTGGAAGCATTTTGGTTGTTATGCACATACCCTGAACCTGGTTGTTCAGAAAGCTTTAGATAAGGTACAACCACTGCAAGAAAAGGTCAAATCTATTCCGGAACTCTAGCTCTGTGTACATTCTTGGATCCCAGATACAGGAAACCTGGGTTTGCAGATATAACTGCTGTGGAAACAGCGAAGAAATGCACTAGATTGGCTACAAAAGTATTCAGACAAGAAAGACAGCCAGAAACACAGCCATCTGTACCACAAGAAGCAACTTCCAACTGTGACTCGTCAGTGTGGGAGGAGTTTGACAGAATGATTGCCAACACTCAACCACAAGGTAAGGAAAAATTTCAATAAACTAATATAATGGTTATTAATTTACACTTCATGAAAATTATTTTAAAAATTTTTATTCCAGGAACAGACACATCTGGGGCTATAGTGGAAGTACAACAGTTCCTGCAGGAGGCATACTCTCCCAGGACTGCGGATCCTCTGCTGTGGTGGCAAAAACACCGCCATAATTATCCACTGCTTTCAAAAGTTGTGCGAGAGAGATTTGGCATGATTGCATCATCAGTTCCTTGCGAATGTATATTTTCGAAGACTGGTACGTTTGTCAACGAAAAACGCACTAGACTAAGTCCACAACATGTGCGGCAGTTATTGTTCCTCAATGCCATTTATAGCCAGTGGACTGCATCATAGCTTCTGGGTATCATGTTACAGTATTAAAGGCGGTGCAACTGGAGTAGGCCTATGTAAGATATTGAAGACAGTGAATTACAGTGCAATTACTAAACCTGTGATTTTAATTTGTATATAAAACATTAGATGTAATGTTGCTGTAAGAGTGTAAATTTGTTCTTAAATTCATGTACATTCTTGGCATGCTTGTGTATATTTATAAATATCTCCCCAGATAATTTAAGCTACTTATATTCCACTCTAGTGAGGCTATCAATATTGTTTTTAAGTTACATTAATTCAGTTTATTGTGTGCCAGTTAAATCTACGTAGATCATTTAACAAGGATATCTTCTGTTCATACATTAAATCATATTAACTAAGTCAAGTACTCCAATGTTCTGGTAATTAGTTTTATATTATTTAATCTGAATTTGAACATAAAATATTAGATGTAATGTTGCTTACTCTTTAAAAACTCATGTAGGCCTAACCTATATTCTCAGCATGCTCATATATATTTACAGTTATCTCTGCAGATTATACAAGCATATTTTAACTTGGTTTAAATCTGTTACTTATCTCCCCCTCTAGTGAGGCAATGTTAACATCATAAGTTTTTTTTAAATTCAGTTTATTGTGTGTCTGTCATTTAAGGCTGTGTACATTGTTAAACTACGATATTCTATTCATACACTGTATGTGCCCCAATTTCTGATAATTAGTTTTCTATTAGGAATGTTTATATTACTTTTGTAGGCATACTTACCGTAATCTACCAATGTACTTAAATTTCATCCTGTTATTAATACTGGTACCTCTTAATTCATTGAGCTCAATTTGTAAAGGCACACCCCAAAATTATGTGTACAGTTCTTCTGTACGAGTCTGGCTTTTTGGTATTAGTGGATATAATAAATGTTTTTAGCATTGGGAAAGGTTATTCTGTATTAACTGTAAAAACGCAACTGTGCTAATAACAAGTCATTGGACCCACAGGCACAGTCCCAGTTAGGCAGGTTCCCCTGACAATATTATAACTTACGACCGAAAATTTTCTAATAGCCGTTTGGAAAGGTATTTGTTTATGAGCAGTATTAGCGTGTCTCTATACTGGTATCAAGGAGAAAAAGCCAAATTATAATGCAAGAATTACCAGTATAATCTAACCTCAATATTTACTTAATTGTGTAAAAGCATGTTGTTGTTTGAGTCATCAGTCCATAGACTGGTTTGATGCAGCTCTCCATGCCACCCTATCCTGTGCTAACCTTTTCATTTCTACGTAACTATTGCATCCTACATCTGTTCTAATCTGCTTGTCATATTCATATCTTGGTCTACCCCTACCGTTCTTACCCCCTACACTTCCTTCAAAAACCAACTAAACAAGTCCTGGGTGTCTTAAGATGTGTCCTATCATTCTATCTCTTCTTCTCGTCAAATTTAGCCAAATCGATCTCCTCTCACCAATTCGATTCAGTATCTCTTCATTCGTGATTCGATCTATCCATCTCACCTTCAGCATTCTTCTGTAACACCACATTTCAAAAGCTTCTATTCTCTTTCTTTCTGAGCCAGTTATCGTCCATGTTTCACTTCCATACAATGCCACGCTCCACACGAAAGTCTTCAAAAACATCTTTCTAATTCCGATATCAATGTTTGAAGTGAGCAAATTTCTTTTCTTAAGAAAGCTCTTCCTTGCTTGTGCTAGTCTGCATTTTATGTCCTCCTTACTTCTGCCATCGTTAGTTATTTTACTACCCAAGTAACAATATTCATCTACTTCCTTTAAGACTTCATTTCCTAATCTAATATTTCCTGCATCACCTGCCTTCGTTCGACTGCACTCCATTACTTTTGTTTTGGACTTATTTATTTTCATCTTGTACTCCTTACCCAAGACTTCATCCATACCATTCAGCAACTTCTCGAGATCTTCTGCAGTCTCAGATAAAATAACAATATCATCGGCAAATCTCAAGGTTTTGATTTCCTCTCCTTGGACTGTGATTCCCTTTCCAAATTTCTCTTAGATTTCCTTTACTGCCTGATCTATGTAAACATTGAAAAGGAGAGGGGACAAACTGCAGCCTTGCCTCACTCCTTTCTGGATTGCTGCTTCTTTTTCAAAGCCCTCGATTCTTATCACTGCAGACTGATTTTTATACAGATTGTAGATAACTCTTCGTTCTCGGTATCTGATCCCTATCATCTTCAGAATCATAAATAGCTTGGTCCAATCAACATTATCGAATGCCTTTTCTAGATCTACGAATGCCATGTACGTGGACTTGTCCTTCTTGATTCGATCCTCTAAGATCAGACGTAAAGTCAGGATAGCTTCACGTGTTCCTACATTTCTTCTGAACCCAAATTGATCTTCTCCCAACTCAGCTTCAACTTGTTTTTCCATTCTTCTGTAAATAATACGTGTTAAAATTTTGCAGGCATGAGATACTAAACTAATGGTGCGGTAGTTTTCACACCTGTCAGCACCGGCTTTCTTGGGAATAGGTATAACAACATTCTGCTGAAAATCGGATGGGACTTCTCCTGTCTCATACATCTTGCAGACTAAATGAAATAACCTTGCCATGCTGGTTTCTCCTAAGGCAGTCAGTAATTCAGAGGGAATGTCATCAATTCCAGGTGCCTTGTTCCTGTTGAGGTCACTCACAGCTCTGTTAAACTCTGACCTCAAAATTGGGTCTCCCTTTTCATCAGCATCAACAGCCTCTTCATGTTCCAGAACCAAATTATCTACATCTTTACCTTGATACAACTGTTGGATATGCTCCTGCCATCTTTCTGCTTTGTCTTCTTTCCCTAGAAGTGGTTTTCCATGTGAGCTCTTAATATTCATACCCCTAGATTTCCTTTCTCCAAAGGTTTCCTTGATTTTCCAGTATGCAGCATCTACCTTTCCCAGGACCATACAGCCTTCGACATCCTTGCATTTCTCCTTCAGCCATTCTTCCTTAGCTGCCTTGCACTTTCTATCCACTTCATTCTTTAATCGCCTGTATTCTTTTCTGCCCTCTTCATTTCTAGCATTCTTGTATTTTCGTCGTTCATCAATCAGGTCTAGTATCTCCTGAGTTATCCACTGATTCTTAGTTGATCTTTTCTTCCTTCCTAACATTTCTTCAGCAGCCCTACTGACTTCATTTTTCATGACTCTCCACTCTTCCTCTATAATGTTTCCTTCAGCCTTTTCATTTAGTCCTTGTGCAACATGTTCCTTGAAACAATCCCTCACATTATTTTCTTTCAACTTGTCTAGATCCCATCTTTTTGCATTCTTTCCTTTCTTTAATTCCTTCAACTTCAGATGGCATTTCATGACCAACAAGTTGTGGTCAGAGTCCACGTCTGCTCCTGGGAAAGTTTTGCAATCCAACACCTGGTTTCTGAATCTCTGCCTAATCATAATGAAGTCTATTTGATACCTTCCAGTGTCTCCAGGTCTCGTCCACGTATACAGCCGTCGTTTGTGGTGTTTGAACCAAGTATTGGCAAGGACTAAATTATGATCAGTGCAGAATTCAACCAGACGACTTCCTCTTTCGTTCCTTCGTCCCAATCCAAATTCTCCTACTGTACTACCTTCTCTTCCTTGGCCTACCACTGCATTCCAGTCTCCCATCACAATTAGATTCTCGTCACCTTTTACATATTGTATTAAATCTTCTATCTCCTCATATATTCTTTCGATTTCTTCATCATCCGCTGAACTAGTAGGCATATAGACCTGCACTATTGTGGTGGGCATTGGTTTGGTGTCTATCTTGACGACAATAATTCTTTCACTATGCTGGTCGTAGTAGCTTACCCGCTGCCCTATTTTCTTATTCATTATTAAACCAACTCCTGCATTTCCTCTGTTTGATTTTGTGTTGATAATTCGGTAGTCGCCTGACCAAAAATCTTGTTCTTCCTGCCAACGTACTTCACTTATACCAACTACATCTAACTTTAGCCTATCCATCTCCCTTTTCAGATTCTCTAACCTACCACAACGATTCAAACTTCTAACATTCCACGCTCCGACTCGCAGAATGTCCGTATCCATCTTCCTGATGGTCGCCCCCTCTCGTGTAGTCCCCACCTGGAGATCCGAATGGGGGACTAGTTTACCTCCGGAATATTTTACCCGGGAGGAAGCCATCATCAGTACATCATTCATACAGAGAGAGCTGCATGTCCTCGGGAGTTAGTTACGGCTGTAGTTTCCCGTTGCTTTCAGCCGTGTAGCAGTATCAACACAGCTAAGCCATATTGAGTATTATTACAAGGCCGTATCAGTCAATCATCCAGACTGCCGCCCTTGCAACTACCGAAAGGCTGCTACCGCCCTTTCGATGAACCATTCGTTAGTCTGGTCTCTCAACAGATACCCATCCGATATGGTTGTACCTGCGGCTCGGCTATCTGCATCATTGGGACACGCAAGCCTCCCCACCGCGGCAAGGTCACATGGTTCGCAGAGGAGCATTACGAGAGCATTTAAACAGATATAAACAAGTAATCATGTTTAATTATTAGTTGTAGCTCTCAAAACATCACTTCACTGGCAAATACAGTTTAGTTTAATTTATGTTTATGTTAATTCCTTCTGTACAGCAGTTTTTTAAGTCACTATTCACTACTCCACTGTTGGCAGTCCTGAAGATGGTTTTCCATGGTTTCCCATTTTCACACCAGGCAAATGCTGGAGCTGTACCTTAATAAAGGCCATAGCTGCTTCCTTCCAACTCCTAGTCCTTTCCTACGTAGGTCGAGTCATAATTCATGGCAACTAGTTTTTTTCTCGCGAACAGGAGACAACACGGAAAATCTGATATACGTATTTGGAAACATATGGTATGTACTTACATATGATGCCACTGTATGGTGTATATAAACAACAGTGCGGGTCTAAGCATGCCCCCAAGTTCAGTGTGTGAGTGAGAGCATCACAAAATGGAAGTCAACAAGCAGGAGCAACGATCATATTTTAAAATAGTAGTTTTCCGCGGCAGAAATGCATACCAATGCCATGCAGAGCTGCGGGAAACCTTAGGTGGGCATGCCATGCCCTGTAGAACAGTGGCAAGATGAGTGGACAACGGTTTGCTGACAAAGAGGACATCGTAACAGCATTTCGCAGAGAGGTGTCGTACGTTAGCGATACACATGCAGCGAGTGGTATTCAGCGCCTGCCCCACTGCTGGCAATGCACAGTGGAAGCCTTGGGTGATTATTTCGAATGTCTGTAACCAGTGGAGACCTGTCCTTTGTACGTAGTCTTGTGTATTGGCTGTCTATACCATAATAAAACAATGTTTACCAATGGCCTGTGTTCTGTCACTTTCTTACGAGAATCTCCTGAAGTCCAAATTTGTTTTCAGGCACTATGCATAAGTACACACCCTATATTTCCAAATGCATATCTTAAATTTTCCGTGTTGTCTTCTGTTCGCGAGAAAAAAAGTAGTTGCCATGACTTATGACTCGACTCTCATATCCCATTGTCGCCATAAGACCATTAACTGACATTGGTGCGATGAAAATTCAATTGTAAAAAAAAACATATATTTTAGAACAGGGCATGATTGAAATAATTTAGCCAGGGGGATAATCGATAGGTTTCCAACTTCTTTGAAATAATTTAAAACAAGGTAAACTATTGATAGGGAATTTCCCACCTGGGCAATATACCTAAATGCAGATCAGTGTTGATTGATTGATTGATTGATTGATTGATTGATTGATTGATTGATTGATTGATTGATTGATTGATTGATTGATTGATTGATTGATTGATTGATTGATTGATTGATCTATCGATAATAAAGATATTTTTGGGAACCCTAGGTGACATTAAAATACTATAAAACAGCTCTTTGTATGTGGCCAGCCTCGTTGTTTGGGGGTACAGTGCCTGCCTCTTACCCAGAGGCCCAAGGTTCAATTCCTGGCCAGGTCAGGAATTTTTACCTGGATTTGAGAGCTGGTTCGAGATCCACTCAGCCTACGTGATTACAATTGAGGAGCTATCTGACAGTGAGATGGCGGCCCCGGTCTAAAAGGCCAAGAATAACGGCCAAGAGGATTTGTTGTGCTGACCACATGACCCCTCATAATCCGAAGGCCTTCGGGCTGAGCAGCGGTCACTTGGTAAGCCATGGCCATTCGGAGCTGTTGTGCTATGGGATTTGGAGATTTGTATGTGATTGGAAAAACATTTGGACAAAAATCAGTAACATTTGGTTTTTATTTTAACAGTGTAACATTTGCAATCACATTAAGGAAATTACATAAGTACACAGGGAAATTACCTTACATTGTTGACTCAATGTAATAATAAATATATGAATAAATAAGTAAATAAATAAATTAAATGTGTGGTAGTTACATCAAGTATGTTGTATTACAGAGTATTGTTCTGAAATATTGTAACATGTTTCCTGGCAGTGAAATGATCTGCAATATCTGGCCTCTAATTTTACAAGTATATTGCTTATGAAGGGCATAGAGAAATGTGACTTGGTTATCTCTGGCTTAGCTGAAAAAGAACTCAGAATACAGCTTTACGCTTGAGTAGCTATTGTCTCTTGCTCCTTGTCAACTGGCTGGGCGACCTCATTATGTACGGCAGGGGTCTCTTTCTGGCTAGAACGGACGGCTACTGGGGTAGCAGCAGGCTCATTATTGGCATTGCTAGCTGGAGAGCTGCTGCTGCTGATGCTGTTGCTGCTTTCTGTAGGAACGGGAGTTTTTTCATCGCAGTTCTCTTGTATCGTCTTAAAGAAGCTTGTTCGAGGAATGTTATACTTGTCCAACACACCATACGCTTCTTGAAGGATTGTACCAGGAGGATTTCTCTCTCGTGTCATAATCCATGCGTTCTCTGCAAATTAAACAAATACTCTCTATTTATTTTTTTACAAGACAAACAACATAAAGCAGTCTTGGCAGTAGCTTAAGAGCTATTGTGAGGGGCAAAACAAAGTATCTGGACGAATACGGCTTGCTTTTCAAGACACTGGGATATCCTTCATTAATTACAACTTAAAGAAGATTGAACCTTTTATTTATACAGTAGTTACCATATACCTCAACAATTAATAGATTTTTACCTGTGTCAGTACTCTGATCATTTCTTGTTTGTTTTTTTTAATGGTACAGGCTTTTATAATAATTCTCTTGTGGAATTATTAGACAATTTACATTAAATCAATAAAATTAAATTACCTTTCTTTTGTTACTTATATTTGCTATAAGCAAATTAATTATTTCTAGTAGTACATGTTTCATTTCTTGGGAACATCTTCAGCTATGTTACAATGCATAGGTGAAATTACAAAGAATTTTTCTTCTTTTCAAAAAACATCATAAAAATTACCTTGTTATGCTTAAAAACTATATACATTAAAAAAATTAAAAATAATTAAAATCTATGAGGAGGGTTGAGTGGGGGTGGTGAAATAGGAAGGGAAATGGATCGACTTTGTTCTTACCTACTTTAAAACAATTTATTTTCACTTGAACAGATGTTAAGAAAATTTTAGTTTCCAGCACTTTTGTTCACTGTGATGTGTATGTTTCCTAGTTGTTTGTTATTAAAAAGTTTTTGAAAAAAAATTTGTCGATGTTCCATTTTTATTACAAAGCTGTTCTCTTCAGCTGCTCTTTTCCAAGTTAAAAATTGTTTTAAAATAGGTTAAAAACAAAGTAGATCCATTTCCCTTCCCATTCCACTGCCCCACTCAACCCACCTCACAGATTTTAATTATTTTTATCTTTTTCAAATACATATAGTTTTTAAGCATAACAGGGTAGATTTTTTGAGAAAAATAAAAATTCTTTGTAATTTCACATATGCATTGTAACCTAGCTGAAGATGTTCTCAAGGAACGAAACATGTACTATAAATAATTAATTTGCTTATAGTAAATGTAAGTATCAAAAAAGGTGGAAGATTACTTTTATTGATTTAAAGTAAATAAGATTTGATATGGGAAATGAAGCTGATTTCTTGCAATTATTACACAATGATGTTTATGTCACTTTAATTTGATTAAGTGTTGATTTTGAATGCAGCTACACTGAATTATCTTTAAATGTCAAGTTACAGGAATTCTGTGACCAACTACAGTCTCATTTTGGAACTCAAATTCACAAGACCGTTACTCCAAGTGTTAAATGTTTGAACTTTTTAAATGTGTACATATGTGTATTTGTTTTTTTGTATTTTGTAATTTTTAATTATGGGATTCAAGCCCATTTGATTTTAATGATACTGTGTCCGTCTAATAATTTATGGTGAACAGCTGAGGATGGCTGCAATGAACAACCGAAACTAGTACAGTTCGAAGATATAAACTATGTATTGATTAGTTGGAAGAATAAATTAAAATTTGTAAAAAATAAGGTATCTGAAGACGGGAGCCTTTTGTACTATTAACCAAAGGAGCTCTCTCAAAACCGAGTGAATTGGCTGTGCGATTAGGAGGGTGTAACTGCGAGCATGCATTCGGGAGATAGTGGGTTTGAACCCCACTGTCGAAAGCCCTGAAGATGGTTTTCCATCAGTTTCCCATTTTTATACATTTAAGGTCACAGTTGTCCTTTCCCACTCCTACCTCTTTCCTATCCCATCATTACCATGAGACTTATCTATGTCGGTGCAACGTAAAGCCAATTATAAAAAAAAAGCCAAAGAATGAGGAAAATGTGGAACAGGCAAAAGGATGTGACTCACAAACTTGCAATAAACACAAAAAGAAACCATGAAGATTTATTATACCTGATTGTCTTTTCCCATACCTTTCCTTGTATGTAGTTTTTATTGCTTCCTGTACTCACAATGACCTCTCATTGCATTTATCATATTATGCACATGCCCCTTTTCTTCTTTTATTTCTGTCTTTGCACATTCATACAATTCCTCATTCCTATCTATTATATGTCTTAAAATCATTGGGATCCTTGTCTCATCCTGTGTTTTTTTTTTATTTCCTCATTTCTAGTAGATAAGCAAATAGCAGACAGTGCAAGGAAACGGTCGGGCTTGAAGTGGAGGGGAAGTGGTTTGAACAGCCTAGGCATTGCGAAAAGCAGGGGAAGTGGAAACGTCGAGAGGTGAGCAGCCAGTTTTCTCACTGCCGGCTCATGGGCAAGAGAGAGAGTGCTCCTGCTGACATTTGCTGCAGTTGCACAGGTCTCCCTTAATCTAAACATTGTGCTATTAAAACAGATTAAAAGCAGAGCAGAATAATTCATGATGCATGTTTGTGTGTCATTGGTTATTGCGAAAATCCTGAATGTAAACCAACCGTTAAACTGTTCATACCCTAGATACTGAAATGTTAGATGAATTGTAACTATAGAAATGCATTTTCAAATCCATGAGTTCATGAAATCTATTTTAGTGTCAGCTTATGCCAGAGTGAGAGGGGAAATATTTAGTTATATCAAGATGGTGGACAGACTTTGAATGAGTTTCTATTTTAAGTCCCTTTCGTTGTTGTGACCTCCAAAGATCTTTCTTCACTCCTTCTCCTCTGCTGGATGTGACTTAATAATGTTAAGGATCTCCTTTGGAACATTTTCTCCTCACACACTGATTGAAATTTGACGTAGAAGGGATTTTTTAAATCATTCTCTCTTGATTATTTTATTATTTATTTTTCTTAAAAGTGTCTTTGATCCTCTCAAACAATGCTATAGATCCCACTTTTCTACACTTATTTTCAATCCACATTCTTCGATCTTCCCATTGATCATATCCAACTGTTCTTGAACCTTCCTGTCACCTTCTCGCCAAATCATAATATTATCTGCAAATGACAATATGTTCATTTCTCTTCCTACATATGTTGCTTTCTCTGTTCTCATGACTATTACTATTGTAAACAGGATTGGTGATAGAACACTTCCCTGTCTCAGCCCACTAGTTATTTTGAACCAACTTGTCGTGCCAACTTGTATTTGCACACAACTACAACATACCTTGTACATTGCCATGATCATTTTTATTAATCCCTGCCCAAATCCCTTTTTCACCAGACTGTCCCAAACTTCCTCTTAATGGATATTTATTTGATTTTCTACAGTTTACAGAAATACTTTATATACTTACGTGTGTTGAAGAAAGGCACCAAGCTTGAACAGTGCCACAGGACAGCATAGGACTTGTAGTCAGTATCCAGAACTGTGTATTCAGTCTCGATTGGTAAAGGCCCTATATGTTCAAACAGAAGAAACAGACATATTTTAACAATATTAATAATAATAATAATAATAATACACAATAGTGAATGCACATGCTCTGGTCAACAGTATAGAACAGAGAGGAAATATTTTCAACTAGGGAAATGCTTAGAACTTTTATCAACGTAAGTTAAATCCAGATGTTGATGGATTACTGTCTCAGAACTCTCCAATGTGCCTGTCCTTTCAGTGCAGGTGATTTGACTTTATCTATTAATCAATCATCAGTGATCTGCATTTAAGGCAGGTGGCAGATTCCCTATCAGTTGTTTACCTAGTTTCTTCATTAAAATTTCCAAAGAACTTGGAAATTGATTGAACATTTTCCTTGATGATTTATTCCAATTCCTCATCCTATAAATGAATATTTGTCCTCTTGAATTCCAACTTTAACTTCATATTATGATCTTTCCTACATTTAAAATCTGTGCACAAGCTTATTTATCTACTAACATCATTCCTCACCATCTCTCCACTGACAGCTCGAAATGTAGACTGAGACATACTGTCATTTACTTTAACTTGTTTATTTTTTAATTAAATTGTTTTTGCGTATTCTTGGTCTTAGGCAGCCTCCAAGTGAAGGAGGATTTTGAAAATAAAAAATATTTAAAATATCTAATAATTTAATGAAATCAACATTATGCAAAGCTAAAAACTTCCTTCGTAAGTGCTTCTGGAATTTATTCTTCCCTCACGAGGGATATTCTCCTCTCAGCCTGCTTGCAGTCAGTACACAGCCAAACTTACCTGGAAGAACGGAATACTTGACAGACATCTTGCCCTCGTTTTGCTTGCCAAGGAATTTCAGCTCTCCTTCTAAAATTCGCTTGATGCCCGTTCTGTAAAAAGAGACATCAGTTTGAGTCTTGGTTCTTACATCATCATTTTAAAATTACTTAATTCCTATCCAGAGAACATTTGCAGTACACACAACCATGTTGAGGATTTTTATATAGAGGGGATTTTGAAAATAAAAGTAATCTTATATATTTTAACAACTTCATGTATTAACCTGGGAAGAGTTGCATCAAAAAAGCTACGTGATGGGTCGTGCACAGTCCATTTGACCGGGGAGTACAAAATACCAGTTTTTCTTGCAAAACGCATTGTATTGTGTAAGAAAAATGTATCCATGAAACAAAATACTAGCCTTTATAGCAAAACAAGATGTATTATTTAAGGAACACATATCCATGAAACAAAATATTAATTTTTTTGAAAAATGCATTGTATTGTTAAGTAAAAATATATCCATGAAACAAAATACCAGTTTTTAATGGAAAACACATTGTATTACTAAAGATGAATATATCCTTGAAACAAAATATGAGTTTTCTAGCAAAACACATTGTATTGTTAAAGGAAAGTATATCCGTGAAAGATGGTTTTCTGTGGGTTCTATACTCTCCAACATAATGTATGTATACATAGGGTTGTTATGACTAGAGGTTAGAAAGAAGGGAAAGGTCAGATTAGACTTGCAGACAAGCCCCTGGAAGTAATGAAGACATTCAAATACCTGGGGAGTGAATTAATGGAGAATGCTCGACTGGATGCTGAGATTAGTAAGAGGATTCATCAAGCGGGAAGTTGTTTCTATCATAGGGTAAGCAACATGTTATGGGACAAAGATGTGCCAATGGAAGTTAAGGAAACTATATACAAGATGTATTACGCACCCATAACAACTTACGGAACCCGTCATGACAGACCTATCTCACCTCATATCCAACTCCATTGAGAAATTGGACAATGTCCACTGGCGTCAGTCTTTCTGTGCGCTGAGAAATCTCCAATGATATGCCTGTGCCATTACCCTCTACCAATTTGTGCATTAAAATCTCCAAGGAAAATCTTGACATGATGCCGTGGGGATCTTTGTAAGTGCTTGTCCAAGATGTGACCGGAATTTCTCAACTTTGTTTTTATCAGATTCATTGTGGGTTCCCATTTTCATACCAGGCAAATGCTGGGGCTGTACCTTAATTAAGGCCACAGCCGCCTCCTTCCCACTCCTAAGCCTTCCCTATCCCACCGTCGCCATAAGACCTATCTGTGTTGGAGCGACGTAAAGCAACTAGCAAAAAAGTGATGGAAATGCAAATGCAAGGAAGGCGACCACAATCGAGATGGTGGGGAGAATGAAGGATTCCGGCCAGGCTGATGGTGAAATATGGGCGAATTATATACGGGCGTCATTGGTATAGTTAATTCGTGAAACGTCTTTTGTGGGACGAATATTATTCAGTTTTCATTGTCGTACTGCATAGCCATCAACATGTGTGGGAGACAACATTGGCGTTGTTTATTAAGGCTTCGTTCACAGTGTTTATTTTTTTATGGTTTCATATGTGTTCGAAATATGTTCGTGGCTTTACCCATATTAGATTTGTTTTCATCTTTCATGTGCAGTTTATAATGATTTACCATCGATATTTGTTTATCAATTTCCTGATCACAGCAAATAAAGACGTGAAATGAAATGCCCGTGGTCTACTATGTCGATACTTTCTAACTTGACACGTTTTGTTTTATTTTATTTCACCTACACCATTACGCTCATCGTCTTCGTTAACGATGCCGTACTTCATTCTTCAATACTCTTAAAAATCCCAGTGGGAAAATGAGCAGAAACATGTACAATATTTCATGTTATTTTCAAGGCTTCGACTTGGAGTCGCGAGGCTTCATGCGAACCGAGTCCGGTGCTCGGAGTCGATGGCGTCGACACACTCGTTTCCAGGTTTTAGTCGCGCCCGTCCATAATCCAACCCAAACACGCATGTATGTGGATTTGTGTCGGATGCCGAAAGGGGAAAACGTGCTCTCACCGGAGAATATATGGCATTCGACCAATCACGTAGCACTAAAATGTTTAATTCCTCCACTGAAGGGGGAGGCAGCCCTCTTAGACGGTGACGCCGTCTCTCAGGCAGGGAGAGTTGTTCGGAGAAGGTGAGGGGGTTGGCGACCGTGGCCTGTACTAGGACTGTCCCGCCATTCGCCTTAGTGCAGGAGAATGGAAAACCACAGAAAACCATTCTCAGGACAGCCGACGGTTGAGGTCCAGCCCTGTCCCGTCTCCCGAATGCAGAGGCGTAGAGCCGTGGTCACCCCTCCTCTGCTCGGTTGGCTGGTCAGAGTGCAGAGCTGTTGGACAACGGACCAGCCGTGACCCACTCTGCATCTACCGACCTAACACGTTATCCTCGGCAGTACACCCTCTGCTCATCAGTGAGCTGTTGTTTCTTAGCTGCTCACCGGGATTGTAACCCTGCCTCATTCCGGTGCCTCAAGCTGCCGGGGAAACGCGCAGCCTGGCGTAGCCCCACGGCGTTCATGAACGGGTTCGAATGGGCCTTAGCGATCAAGCTATCGTCCTTTTCCCACTTGGGGAACCGTCACGAACCCGAGCCGGCTTACACCTCTCGATTCTCGAAAACGTCTTATCTAACGCGTCGCTATACTCGTGCGGGATGCCGTAGCCTTGTCCATTCTCTGTTGCGGTTTCATTTCCTTGTTCAGCGAGAGCAACTACCCGCCCACGGACGTGAGGTCCTTGGTTTGTCACAGTTGCCGGTTGAATGGCCCAACTGTGTGTAATAAGCGTAGTGGAGGCATCTTTCCCGCTGTTGATACCGACGGAGGGAAAAAAATAACCCCCAATTGGATTC
Organism: Anabrus simplex; assembly: GCF_040414725.1. NCBI lineage: Eukaryota > Metazoa > Arthropoda > Insecta > Orthoptera > Tettigoniidae > Anabrus > Anabrus simplex. The sequence goes on along the minus strand of NC_090274.1, from coordinate 49,917,365 downwards.
GAGCCAGCCACCTTTCCTCTGTGAACCTGAGACCATACCCACTGTGCTACGGCGCTTTACTCAAAGGCACGCCTATTAATCTGCCTGCTACCTTCCACCTCGCTTGTACAGCTTTTTTTTTTTTTTTTTTTTTTTTTTTTTTTTGCTCCGTGTGTCAGGGGAACATGCATGGAAGGCGATAGCGCGGCCGGGTGTCTCATTTGCCGAGAAATATATTGCTTCATGACCGGCTAAGATGATCTAATGCAGTACGGTAGCGATAACCATACCATACTGTAATTTCACTAGAAATGGATTTCTAAAAGTGTGAATTGCCGTAAGACCTTGTATTTAAGGCCATTTACAGGAAATGGTGCTATCTAATTGCTTCCTACACTCGTAGATACTTTAGTTATGATAGCAACTTCTATATGAGTAGGATTTTGCAGCTCGTCCACTTTCTGTGTCTGCAAGCTTAACCTACATACCTTACTGAATTGAGTAAATACATATTTTCTTTCATATTCTTAGGTCATTTCTTGCTCATTCTTAGTCATTCTTGAGGTGCTTTTATCATTTTATATTCATTTTGGCATGTATTAGGTCATCAATATCCGGGCCTTGATTATTATTATTATTATTATTATTATTATTATTATTATTATTATTATTATTATTATTCATAATATTTTTTCTTAATCCATTTACCCTCCAGCGTTGGTTTTTTACTCGGACTCAGCTAGGGATCCCACCTCTACCACACTGGAGCGTGAGACTTTAGATCGGTGGATACAACTGGTAAGGAGGACCAGTACCTCGCCGAGGATGCCTCGCCTGCTATGCTAATAATAATTTCGTATGGCTATTTCTAGCCGGGTGCAGCCCTTGTAAGGCAGACCCTCCGATGAGGGTGGGTGGCATCTGCCATATGTAGGGAATTGCGTGTTAATGTGGTGGAGGATAGTGTAATGTGTGGGATGTGAGTTGCAGGGATGTCGGGGCCAGCACGAACACCCAGTCCCCGAGTCAAGGGAATTGACCATTTAAGGTTAAAATCTCAGACCCGGCCGGGAGTCGAATCCGGGACCTTTTGGACCAAAGGCCAGCACTCTAACCATTTAGCCATGGAGCCGGACGCCTGCTATGTTGAACAGGGGCCTTGTGGGGAGGATGGGAAAAGTGGAAGGGATAGACAAGGAACAGGGAAGGGAGCGGCCGTGGCCTTAAGTTAGGTGCCATCCCGGCATTTGCCGGGAGGAGAAGTAGGAAACCACGGAAAACCACTTCGAGGATGGCTGAAGTGGGAATCGAACCCACCTCCACTCAGTTGACCTCCAGTGGCTGAGTGGACCCCGTTCCAGCCGTAGTACAACTTTTGAAGTTTCGTGGCAGAGTCGGGAATCGAACCCGGGCCTCTGGGGGGTGGTATTAATATAGGAATTGGAAAGATGTTTTTTGAAAACTTTCGCCTAGAGCGTGGCATTGTATGGAAGTGAAACATGGACGATAAGTAGCTCAGAAATAGAAGCTTTTGAAATGTGGTGTTACAAAAGAATGTTCAAGGTAAGTTGGGTAGAGCAAATCGCGAAAGAAGGGATTCTGAATCGAAATGGTGAAAGGAGATGGATTTGGTTGAATTTGACCTGAAGATGAGATAGTATGATAGGACACGTCTTAAGACACACAGCAAAGCCTACTCGAACCTTCTCGCTAACATATTAAATAATACTTTACTTACATTCTGCTGGTAACATGGTTCTGGACTCGTATCTTGCCATCTGGAGAATTGGTGTAGTTCGCAGCAATACAGCGACTGGCTGTCTCGATCACTTGGAACATCCTCTCAGTCTCATACCACATTCCCATAAACTGAAAAAAAATAGATTTCAGATGTAATAGTAGCCTAAAATATTTTCATTCCCTGGCCTGATGGGGTGGGCGATCCTCCTAGAGTGTGAGGTACTCTCTCAGACCACGAGATGTATTGCAGTGTTTTGAGGCGCTGAAAAGGTGAAAAAACAGTGGCCGTGGACTATAAAAAGAACTGTCCTGGCATTCTCCTTAGTAAGGAGAATGGAAAACCACGGGAAACCACCTCCCGAATGCGGTTCTCTAGATCCGAAGTCTCTCTGCTCTGTGAAAGTTTATAAAAGTTGAGTGATAACATATTCTTTTTATAGTACTAGGCCAACCAGTAATAATTACGTTTTTTAGGAAGCAAAAACCATTAATAATAGCCCACATGTATAATTTTTTTTTTTTTTTTTTTTTGCTAGGGGCTTTACGTCGCACCGACACAGATAGGTCTTATGGCGACGATGGGATAGGAAAGGCCTAGGAGTTGGAAGGAAGCGGCCGTGGCCTTAATTAAGGTACAGCCCCAGCATTTGCCTGGTGTGAAAATGGGAAACCACGGAAAACCATCTTCAGGGCTGCCGATAGTGGGATTCGAACCTACTATCTCCCGGATGCAAGCTCACAGCCGCGCGCCTCTACGCGCACGGCCAACTCGCCCGGTCATGTATAATTTAGATAAGTTAAAAATTATTCTGTCCGCCTCCGTGGTGTAGTGGTTAGCGTGATTAGCTGCCACCCCTGGAGGTCCGGTTTCGATTCCCGGCTCTGCCACGAAATTTGAAAAGTGGTACGAGGGCTGGAACGGGGTCCACTCAGCCTCGGGAGGTCAACTGAGTAGAGGTGGGTTCGATTCCCACCTCAGCCATCCTAGAAGTGGTTTTCCGTGGTTTCCCACTTCTCCTCCAGGCAAATGCCGGGATGGTACCTAACTAAAGGCCACGGCCGCTTCCTTCTCTCTTCCTTGCCTGTCCCATCCAATCTTCCCATCCCACCGCAAGGCCCCTGTTCAGCATAGCAGGTGAGGCCGCCTGGGCGAGGTACTGGTCATTCTCCCCAGTTGTATCCCCCGACCCAAAGTCTGAAGCTCCAGGACACTGCCCTTGAGGCGGTAGAGGTGGGATCCCACGCTTAGTCCGTGGGAAAAACCAACCCTGGAGGGTAAACAGATGATGATGATGATAAAAATTATTCTAACTTTAAGGCAATTTTTGTATTGTACTACACTTTAGGATAGGATTGAACTGTACTGTACTGTATCCTATGACCACATTAGGTTGCTGATATATTCAATCTCAAATGCTTACTGACTATTACTTTCACTTCATTTAGAAAAGAAACTATCCTGCCCTTCCACGTGGGCTCCACATGGAAGGGAAGCCTCACTTTACAAGTCTTCGTGAAATAATTAAAGAACGTTAAATTAATCTAACAAACTTATTTGATAGAGCAGAATTTAGTCAAATGCAATTCAATGAATATTATAATTACAGTATGTAGGCATGAACTAGTCCAGTATACCTATATAAACACTTCGTTAATGTGCTGAACGTTGCAGTAAAACAAGGGATAATTTTTAAGACAGTTGAAAAACACATTTTCAATATTTATTCATTCTCACACAATATACGGCGCATAATAAAAAGTTAAACACTTAACTTCAGCTTTTAGAATTTTTACATGTAATTTTATGAAGGTTGAACTTCAAGAAATTAATAAGAAATTTACAAAAATCCACTTAGCGTTTTTCTAAGGGAAGTCAACGAAATGTCCTTGGCCGGAGTATTTTTGGACGAGAGAACGAGAGTGGAGGGGGGGGGGGGTGCCGTCAGTCAAGTCATTTGTCCGGGGCCCGTCAGACATGTCTACGGACGCCGCCTTTTCAAAAACATTTAACGTTATTTCACTCTGTAATTGACTACATAAAGAGATGGACAATTGTAGTGAAGTCGAACTTATGTAGTGTAATATTCAGCTATACAATGTTATCTTTGTTATTTCTGCTGTAAACTTTTTTTTTTTTTTTAATGGCAAATGCTTTCAGACCGTGGCTGCTGTCCAGCAAGCACGATGTTTTCTCTTTAGTCGTGAGGCGCTCGGACTGTGGCAGGTGTACGGGGTGCTGAAGGAGCCTGGAAAGACGATGTGGGCTTGTCAGGGGAAGGAAGAGCGGGGTGCGGGAGGAGCCTGGAAGGACGAAATGGGCTTGTCAGGGGAAGGAAGAGCGCAGGCAGGTGTATGGTATGTCCGGCAGAGCCCTCAGTAGGTCCCTAGAGTTAGCAAGTGTGCGGAGTGCGGGAGGAGCCTGGAAGGACGATATGGGCTTGTCACAGGAAGGAAGAGGACAGGCGGGTGTATGGTCTGTCCGGCAGAGCCCTCAGAAGGTCCCCAGACTTTGCTAGTGTGCGGGGTGCGGGAGGAGCCTGGAAGGACGAAATGGGCTTGTCAGGGGAAGGAAAAGCTGGGTGCGGGAGGAGCCTGGAAGGACGATATGGGTTTGTCAGAGGAAGGAAGAGTGCAGGCGGGTGTATGGTCTATCCGGCAGAGCCCTCAGTAGGTCCCTAGAGTTAGCAAGTGTGCGGGGTGCGGGAGGAGCCTGGAAGGACGGTATGGGCTTGTCAGGGGAAGGAAGACTGCAAGCAGGTGATAGCGCTGAATGGCGCGGCGTAGCTCTCAGCAACATTGCCAACCACTTTACAATGTACTTAAACTTTTTCCCCTACGTCTTACATTAATTGTTGTTAGAGATAAATTCCAAAATATTTTACAAAACAATCAATTCCATTATAAAGAAACCAAAATAAAGATTCAAAATGTAACCATAACGGGACGGCACTATTTTTTTTTTTTTGCTAGGGGCTTTACGTCGCACCGACACAGATAGATCTTATGGCGACGATTGGATAGGAAAGGCCTAGGAGTTGGAAGGAAGCGGCCGTGGCCTTAATTAAGGTACAGCCCCAGCATTTGCCTGGTGTGAAAATGGGAAACCACGGAAAACCATCTTCAGGGCTGCCGATAGTGGGATTCGAACCTACTATCTCCCGGATGCAAGCTCACAGCCGCGCGCCTCTACGCGCACGGCCAACTCGCCCGGTGGCCCTATTTTTAGGGTGGTCAAATTGTTAAATATGTTGTCATGCTTTGAAATTTGAGCAAGGAGAGAGAAATTCGGGAGGGCATTGTTTGTTTTCATGAATGATGTTATTATCACTTGTAATTGTGATCACTGAAACAGTGCAGAACCATAGTAGTCAGGATCGCATTAGCTGCTAGCCTGTTAATGTGCGTGCACAAATGACATTGTAGTGTAGTTAATTAAGTAATTGATGAATCTTGTAGTGCAAACAGATTTCTATTCAGCCAGTGTCGTCGGAGCCGGGCTGAGTGGTTCAGGCGGTTGAGACGCTGGCCATCTGACCCCAACATGACAGGTTCGAACCTGGTTCAGTCCGGTGGTATTTGAGGGTGCTCAAATATGTCAGCCTCGTGTCGGTAGATTTACTGCCACGTAAAAGAACTCCTGCGGGACATAATTCCGGCACCTCGGCGCCTCCGAAAACCGAAAAAGTAGTTAGTGGGACGTAAAGCCAATAACATTATTAGAGTGTCATCGAATTATTATTATTATTATTATTATTATTATTATTATTATTATTATTATTAATCTAAAAGTATCGTGATACTGGTCAGTGAAACCTGGACCGATTGGGGGGGGGGGGGGAGAGAAAGATGACGGTACAGCCCTGCCAGAGTAAAAAGTCACGAATCGCCACTGGCCTTGTTTATTATAAAGTGAATGAAAATAGCAACTTTATCAATAATAAGACATCTGTAAGCATTCACGATATCGTTTTGTGGTCGTCGTCCCTATAAACCGTCATTTCCGCTAAAAAATCCGACGTCCTGCCGGCTCGTTAACGTCGACTCTACTGCGCCGATATCCAAGTTTGCCCTCTTCTCTGCTGCTCTTAAATCTCCAACACACCGGGCGAGTTGGCCGTGCGGTTAGAGGCGCGCGGCTGCGAGCTTGCATCCGGCAGATAGTGTGTTCGAATCCCACTGCAGCAGCTCTGAAGATGGTTTTTCGTGGTTTCCCATATTCACACCAGGCAAATACTGGGGTTGTACCTTAATTAAGGCCACGACCGCTTCCTTCCAACTCCTAGGCCTTTCCTATCGCATCGTCGCCATAAGACTTATCTGTGTCGGTGCGACGTAAAGCCACTAGCAAAAAATAATCTTCAATATACTACAGTAAATACACAACTACAGCTGCGCCAAACCGCCCAGGTGTCACTAAAATGTGGCGCTCTAACCAAAACTGCTCAAAATATGACATAACATTAAAATAAGTCGGAAATATGAATTTATATGGCAAACGGAAACCATTTATTGGTGACGAGAATCACCAGATTTACTTTTTCTTAAGCATGCAAATACAGGCAGGAAATTAAACAACAAAGCCCTACATACAAGCTATTCTTAGTTGCAGGCAATCTTTGTTTAACATACCTTGGTCATGTCGAAGTTATTCATTGGCACATACTGAGGACAGCTTCCCAGTCCTGGGATTTGAGCCACCGTTAAAGTGACTCCTGTCAGCAACAGCAAAACAGATCTCCACGTCATTCTAAAAAACAGATTAAAATTCAAGATAATATCTACAAGAAAATAGGGTGTCAAATTTCCCTGTGTGAAAGAAATCAAATTATCATAAACATATCTTTTAATAAACGAAACTCAAATCGATACAGTGGATCCTCGATATCTCGAACCACCTCAGGAGCTAAATTCTATTTCGAAATTTCGAGATATAGCGAAGTTTTTTAACATGTATAAAACATTATTGAACCATATGTATGTACGGGCTTATGCTGAATACATTACTTTTAACAGTACTTCAAAATATACAAATAAACTCTTATTTTACGGCATCCTTCGCAGGTAACATTCATATAAACCCTTTCAACCGCTTACAGCTGAACTATCGTTCCGCTCAAAAATGATCGAGGTGTGTCCCTTTTCCCTCCATTTGCAAGAACAGCATCATATCAAAGTGGCTTCTTTAATCGTTCTGCTCGGCTGTGGAATGAACTCCCACCACAGATGAAAGAACTACCTCCAGAGAAATGTTGTAAAGAGGTAAAAAGGATGTAGTCTATATATAATGAAACCTTCCGTACTTAATATAATTTTTCTACTGTGTGAATTTTCACCATCCATAAATTGTACCTACAATTGTTGGAAAATAAATAAATAATAATAATAATAATAATAATAATAATAATAATAACTTTAATTATAACCCTTATTATAGTAATTCTTTAGAAGACAGGATACAGTAGTGAAAGAAGCAACATCGTCGCCATAAGACCTATCTGTGTCGGCGCGACGTAAAGCAACTTGGAAAAAAAAAAAAAAAAAAAAACAAGCAAGCAACATACCTCCGTTAACACCTTTGGAAAAAGTATCTTCTGTTTGTTACTGTTAACCTTTCCTCCCTTCACATTGAAACTTCTCGTCAACACCACGCAGCCGAGATTCGTAAATGGAGCTTGTCATTCGTGACTTCGGGGGTTGCTTTCGTACGTGACCGGTAAATGAATTGATACCCGAGAAACAGCAGCGAGGCTTCGCCGAATTTCCGAACACTAGAAGTCTTAGTTTTTCGGTTCCGTCATATTAGTTCCCAGCATCGTTGTAAACTTTTCTTTACTTGTTAACTGTTCCTCACAAACCACAAATGCCGTATTGCACAGTTAATGTTGCACAAAATTCAAGTTATAAAGTATTTTTTGCTTCAAGGGAAGAAATGTCTGCTTCGAGAAATCAGCTTGTTTATGCGACTTAGAATGAAGAGATTCTTTTTTTTTTTTTTAATGGTTATGGGGACGTATGACGGTTTTCTATACATTTGAAAGTCAAATTTATTTCCTGTTCTTCTTATTTTAATGTCCAGAAATGTATTAAATAATTATTTTCATCCTCCTTAGTAAATTTTATATTTTGGTCGAGATTATTTAAGAAGTTTAGAATTTTATCACTGTCATTATGTTTGCTGTCTATTATAACAAAGGTGTCGTCAAGCAGCGACAATGATTCTTCAAGATTTTAGTTAAAACATTTTAAGTAAACAACAAACTTTTATGACTATAATAGTTTCAATTTGAATGTGATTAAATGTTATACTTAGACCAGCCATTTTGACGTCATATACAAGAAAATTGTAATAGTTTCAATTAAATGTGAATAACTGTTATACTTAGATCATAACCATTTGACACAAGATACAAGAAAATTGTGTTTAACCATGTTTTCTTAAAAAATGCATTAATTTTAAGCTTGCTAATGACAAATCAATCATATAAGTTCTAGGTCAGTATTCCTAATTAGCCTTAAGATTCAAAAGTGGCTGAAGATGCTCAGAAAATGAGCGAAACATGTACCATGTTTTTATAATTTAGCAATAAAATAAGGATGAAATCCTAATTTTGTAAGCTAGTTGAGTATTGAATAGGTGGAATAATAAATTTATTGTTTTTACTACGTTGAGAGGTTTCTTATTGAGTTTTATAAATCGCTCGCACTTCTGTAAATGATTTGTGACAATGCTACTTACAAGTGGCTTTAGAAATATTTATAAAAAGAGCTGTGGAAGCTCATCATTACAAGTGTCACATTTTAATTCTCTTGTGAATTTGTCTTTCATGAGATTGGGGCAGTTTAGTAAGTCATTGCACAGCTGCAATAAGAAAATCAGAGACAATTGTCAGAAGCGATACAAGAGATGGCTAGAGTCATTACAGAGAAATAGTGACCTTACATTATCAGACAGATGTATTATTTCATGCTTCAAAAGTACCACGTCCCCCCAGATAATGTTTCAAACATTAGCCTGGTAATTATCGGTTACTATTCGGATAACTTGAAAACCACCGAGCGAGTTGGCCGTGCGGTTAGGGGAGCGCAGCAGCGAGCTTGTATTCGGCAGCCCTGAAGATGGTTTTCTGTGGTTTCCCATTTTCACACCAGGCAAGTGCTGGAGCTGCACCTTAATTAAGGCCACGGTCGCTTCCTTTCCTATCCCATCGTCGCCATAGGACCTATCTATGTCTGTCCGACATATTTTATTATTATTTACTATGCAATTGAATATATTACAATAACAAGAAAACAATTTCATATCAGGATGTCTACCCACGTAAAAGCAACTTGTAAAAACTTGAAAACCACATTCTTCCACTGCTTCAGTGGCATCTAATGTAAATTTTGCCAGCTGCTTTCCAGTTAGCGAATAAGTGAAATATAATGTAATCGGTAGATTATTGTATAAAATGTTGCCTAGCCCTTGAATAGAATACACACTAATTTGTTAGCCAGCTTGACTTCAACGCCCAGTGTATCTCTTTTGACATCTCTCATGCGAAACATGTCTCAAGTTTATATCATACTATCTACGGAATTCTAGGTTAGGTAGTGTACACGTTGTGAGTAAGATTCTATAAAATTGCATAGCTTTTAACGTTACCCAAGAAACGCGACGGGGAAGTCACCATACGTCTTTCCTCGTGTGATCTTCAGTCACAATCAAGTTGGGGAATTTTCATTATAATGGCAGACACTCACTCTCCACCTGACTTTTTACAACCTCAGAAAGACTGTTTTTTCAACTAAAATAATCACAGGTCATTACAATGACGTCAATAGGAGAATGTTGCGATCAAATGAAAAACCACACATTTTCTCACTTTTAACGAACAATACTACGCTTCCAATCGATGCTATCATTCCGTTAAATGTGCACACTGCTCATTCCAGTCAGCGCCTCAGTGTAGGGATCGAATAGCTGGAATACTGGGATGAACCAGTGTGTTACGGCCAGCAGTATCAGAAAATGTATGAACCAGAGAAGTGGCAATCTGAAGAAGAAAGTTATCTAACTCCCCAGCTACTTCCCGCCAATATTCAGGCAGGCTGGTATACTCGGTACGCAGCAGTAACCCCATCTATTGGAGATGAGTGGCAGCAGAAGAGACAAAGAACATTACAACAATGTAATGTTATTGTTGATCAATTTTGTGATGGTGATTATTGTTTTAAGAGGAAGTACTACTGGGCAAGAGTTTTCGATATTGTGGGCCTTCAGATTTAGTTTCTTTCCGATTCTGAAATATAGCTCTTATCATAGTCGGTACAGTAAAACTGAATAAAACATAAATGATCAGAAACTGTATTCTCTATAACCTTTGTTATGTAGTACTTTTCGATAGGACCAATATAAAATAGGTATTTAAAAATTATATTTTAGGCGCCTTCACCTAACCTATCACTTCATCTAAGGTGAAAAAGAAATATTTATAGCCTAGACTATAGTTTCTTATTCCCCGACTCTACATATCGATTTTCATTAAATTCTGTTTGCCCGTTATCTCGTGGCTTGGCGTTGATATGGACTTTAGTAACAAAAACACGAATTCATGAATATCTCTGTTATCATGGCAGGTAGGGTAAAAATGTATAAGACATAAATGATGGGAAATGTAATTATAATTATATATAACTTTAGTTATGTAGTATTTATCGATAGGACCACTAATAACATAAATATTTTAACTTTAGGCCGTGTCCTAAACTACCATTTAACTCAGCGTTAATAGAATTATTTATGACCTAGATTGTAGCGACTTATTCCCCGACTTTACATGCCTATTTTCATTAAATTATCTTCAGCCGTTTCCTCGTAATGCGTGTGTATACATACATACAGCCAGACAGAAATTACGGAGAATTAAAAAAGTGCATTTTTTTTGTTACTCTGGACACTACTAATACAGAAATACCATTCTTTTTTTTTTAAATTTTGAACAATGTACAGACGAAACTCTTATTTTATATATACACAGTTTAAAAAGTAGGGGAACATGTTTTTGAACGTATGCCATGCTCCACAAAACAATACCTCACACCCAGGTATATTGCTAACAAAACCTTTATTCTTTACTGTTGAAGTATACAAAAGAACATCGATGGATTCGCGTTCATTTTCAGAAAACAAACGGAAATGTCCAAAGAGGGGCGAAAACAAAATGATAATAGTCCTCCAGGGTGGATTTGTATCACAGTTGGAGAGCTTCAGTGTGGTGTATGTCCTCCACGAGCATTTATCACAGCTTGGCACCTGTGAGGCATGCTCCGTATTAGTCGATGGAGGTCACGTTGCGGTATCAGGTCCCATTCTTCAATGAGAGCCTGTTCGAGGTCTTGAAGAGTTTGTGGTGGAACAGGACGCCCATGAACACTTCTGTCAAGCTTATCCCACACATGTTCGATGGGATTAATCCTCACTGCTGGCCATTCCATCTCTTGAATGTCCATTTCTCACAAGACAGCTCTGCTGATGCGCGCTACATGAACCCTTGCTTTGCCGTGCATGAGTATGAATTCAGGGGCAACACCGTATGCAGCAACCAACACATGCTGTAGCAGTGTCTGCTCGATGTAGCCTACTCCGCAGCAGTAAGATTACCACGGGCGACGACAAGATCCGTACGGCCATCAATGCTGATGCCACCCCACATCATCACAGAACCATGTCCGAATCGGTCGCCTTCCTGGACAACAACTGGCATGTACTGCTCACCACGGCGTCTCCATACACGTTGACGTCCATCACGCTGTGTCAGGGGCAATCTGAACTCGTCTGTGAACAACACAAGTCTCCATTGGCGAAGTTGCCAGTTGACGTGGGTGCGGGCAAACAAAAGGCGAGCTGCGCAATGTTGCTGCGTTAAACGGGGCACTCGAGCAGGACGTCTGGGTCGTAAGGACACTTCTCTTAAACTGTTCCTTACTGTCTGGTCAGACACCGTGACTCCAGTGTCCCTCCTGAGGTCTTTTTGCAGTTCTCTGGCAGTTGCTGAACGACGCCGCAACGCACAGATGGTCAGATATCGGTCATCCTATAGAGTTGTCATGCGTCGACGACCTAGTTCAACCCTCCTTGTGTACTGGCCTGTCTCATTGTAGCGATTCCACAAGCGTTGAATAATAAGTGACGGCCCTTGCGACTTGAACCTCGTTAAAATGTCTCATGGGATGTGCTGGTTTACGTACAACTTGCTCAAATGACCGCAGTAGTCTGTGTACCTCACAGCGACACACGGACGCACCGCTATTCACTTTGTTTTGAGGGGTCACCAGACTGTTTAATGCATGGCTACGCCTGCAGATGGAGTATAACATTGTTTTGACATACCCTGAGTAGCTAAGGTCTCAAGGTATGCTGTTCGACCATTGGAATCCCATCTATCAAATTAACGTTCACATACCAGACGTTACAAAACATGTTCCCCTGTTTATTTATTTATTTATTTTTGAACTGTGTATACAAATTGTGGTACTACTTGAATACCGGTGTCCCATTGCTATTGGAAAGTTAAATATTACAAAAGCCATAACAAATGTACTAGTTATTAATTATAATGACGGTATTGCCTAATATTTGTATACTGATATTCCATTGCTGTCTTAACGCACGCCAGTGGAACTTAGCCGTAAGATCTTACCCGAGCACAGCCGATTGGCTTCGCATTGTCAGTGGTGTTTCTTCGTGTTTGCTAAATCTTGCCGTCGTCTCGTCTTGCAGTTTTTATTATGTTGCGGAAGCACGGATATACCAAAATGACTTTCTATCATTCTACAGGAGACGATTTTCTTATATGTTTTCAAACCAGAAAATCACTCATGACTAAATAGTAGCAGTATTATAGTAGAAGTGAAACTTCAGAAATATTTAAGTTTCCAGAATTCACAAAGGTATCTGCAGCTTCACAGTAATCCTAGAAATCCGTTTACATCATATATACAGTAACATAAAGATGTCTTTGTCAGCTATATATGATTAAATATTATAAATCTTTCGGCATAAATAACTTCTCTTTTGTTTCATTCTAGTATTAAGAACTGAAATCTTTAGAAAGTAATCTGATTACAGTGAAGGCAGCCATATCTAGCGAAGAAAACTGGAAATTCTACACTTTTTAATTACACGTACAACCAGCTCCATCTTTAGATTGTTCTACAAACTATTTCCTCCAACTTTTTGGCTACAAGCTCCTTACCGTTCCCTACAGATCTGTACATGTATTTACGTAGTTTCTCTCTTAAATAACTTCAGTAGTAATAATAATGCTAATAATGTTTGAGTCAACTGGATGTCAGCTTGCATTCGGGAGATTGTGGGTTCGAACTTGGCTGAACTTGGAGACCTATCAATGTCTCATGATTCACCAGCGAGTGATTCCGGAGAAAATAAAAGAAAAATGAAGCAGAACGGACCGACAGATTTGCCAAAACTGTTTTTCGTATACTCTTTTATTATATACAGTGGCGTATGCTGTGTCCAAGACATGGGCTGCCGCTAGACTTGTTGGTTTAGTGAACGCCAAGTCTTTAAGCGTTTTGAGCTGCAGCCAACGGAGCAGCCTGTTATTATCAGTGCCGTTTCACTGTCCTGGCCTCTGCAACTGTCAATGCTGAACACTTGCTCAGTGGAGATGGTAGCCTAAGGTTTAGCAAATTAAAGTCCGACTTTGTGGCTAAATGTATAGAATGGTTGCCTTTGGTCCGAAGGCCCCGCTTCAGTTCTCACAATCAACCCCCTGGTATTGTTAATTCCCCTAGCTTGGGGACTAGGTGTTTATGACGTCTTCGCCATTCATTTCATCCTCATTTAGGTCACCACCAAACCCATACAAATGCCATGCAAAAAAAAGCAAAGTCAAGCAAAGTCACCTCCGTACAGGCCATGAAGGCCCTTAGAGGAGTGGAAGGTAAAGGCTTCCACCATTGTTAACCTCGGCACGTGATGGGGTAGAGTGGTTAGCTCTACGCCCGGCCGCCTTTGCCCCCAGGAATTAACTTGGTACTCATTTTTGGTGTAAGCTGAGTGAACCTCAGGGCCATATGCACCTCCGGAAGTGGAAATCTCGTTTCTTAAATTTTACGACTTCCTGACGGGAATTCGAACCCACGTCCTTCCGGGCGAACCGAGCACCCCTTTACCGCCTCGGCCAGGCAGACAAATGCCATGCACCATTATTATTATTATTATCATGTCTGGCTCCATGGCTAAATGGTTAGCGTCCTGGCCTTTGGTCACAGGGGTCCCGGGTTCGATTCCCGGTAGGGTCGGGAATTTTAACCTTAATTGGTTAATTTCGCTGGCACGGGGGCTGGGTGTATGTGTCGTCTTCATCATCATATCATCCTCATCACGACGCGCAGGTCACCTACAGGTGTCAAATCAAAAGACCTGCATCTGGCGAGCCGAACATGTCCTCGGACACTCCCGGCACTAAAAGCCATACGCCATTTCATTTCATTATTAATAATAATAATAATAATAATAATAATAATAATAATTTTGAATGTTACAGCTTTATCAGAGGTCGTGCGCATCGTTCACTGGTTTGTTAGCTTCCTCGGAAGATCGGTGATGGTGTCCTACCCATGATCACGGGTTCGATTCCAACCAACACAAGAGAACACTACACCTGAAAGATTGCATTTCATTTTAGCAGTCTACCTATAAAAAGAAAACTACATTACTCCTATAACAGCAGCCCTGCAGTGTCTTCCTACAAGGATGTACTGTAGAAGTAACGGGAGTGAAATATCAGCACTCTGTTATCTATGCAAGTTGCTTTACGTCGCACCGACACAGACAGGTCTTTATGGCGACGATGGGACAGGAAGGAGCTAGGAGTGGGAAGGAAGCGGCAGTGGCCTTAATTACGTACAGCCCCAGCATTTGCCTGGTGTGAAAATGGGAAACCACGGAAAACCATCTTCAGGGCTGCCGACAGTGGGGTTCGAACCCACTATCTCCCGAATACAGGATACTGGTCGCAATTAAGCGACTGCAGCTATCGAGCTCGGTCTGTTATCTATGAGTATGAGGTGAGGAAGTCTAGACGATGAGGAACGTATGGTTGATAGCAGCGGCGATCTCCTGGAGCGAAGCCTAGCACAGCTATCCCCACGGTCCCCGTACCTATAGGACATACATCAGCAAGCCGTGTGATGTGGGTCAAGGGGAGAGGGACGCAGAGCTAGGGCTGCGAGATCTGCCTCAGATGTCATGCTCTCAGAAATACATGCGACGTTTTTTTCTTATTGCTTTGAAGTTTTGTAAATGGCACAATGCGTCAGATGCTTAGATTATAATGTGTTTTAGATTGGCATCGTCCTCATTTGAGGTTTGGGCTTAACCGATAGCCTTGGTAGCCCTCAGTATACGCCACTGGTGATATAGATTTTAGAATGAATAGTTCGGAAAGAGGATACTGTGTAGTGATAGGCAAAAATAAATCAAAAGAAGATTTTCTTTAAAATGAAATGAAATGCCGTATGGCTTTTAGTGCCGGGATATCCCAGGACGGGTTCGGCTCGCCAGGTGCAGATCTTTCTATTTGACTCTCGTAGGCGACCTGCGCGTCGTGATGAGGATGAAATGATGATGAAGACAACACATACACCCAGCCCCCGTGCCGTAGGAATTAACCAATTAAGGTTAAAATCCCCGACCCGGCCGGGAATCGAACCCGGGACCCTCTGAACCGAAGGCCAGTACGCTGACCGTTCAGCCAACGAGTCGGACTTCTTTAAAATGAGTAGACTGAACTCCTCGCTAAAACAATTAGAAGCTACGATAAATTTGCGTACCCCTTGATAGACCCCGCTTACCCCCAGTGGTACCCGTACCACACTTTGAATACCACTGGCCTAGGGCGTCAAACATCCTGAATCCGGACCTGCCCTGAAAGATGGAAGCAAGGTTGGGTTTAACCAGAAAGTAATAAAAAAACAAGTCTTCTTGTTATTCTTAACCAACGGTATCCATTCAAAGAGTGGGCCATGTTCACCTTCCCAATTAGCAGCCCAACCCATAAATCAAACAAGCCGACTTCATGCATAGTCACAGTTAGGTGACACCTTGAGCAATGTTCTGTGACGCCGAAGTGAAGAATCCGGAAGCAGAAGCGAGCAAGCTAATGAACAAGGACACCACACAGAAAAGAAAGATAGTAGTAAGAAGAGTGTAGTGACCTGCAAGAGAGGTCATACGAGATTCCAGTTCCAACAACGGAGACTGGCTAAGCTGAAGATAACGGTTCATCACACTTGTGCTACATCGTACGTGGCTTTGGAGCCATTGCGTGTGTAGACGAGTTGGTCCCCTTAAAACAAGAGTGAAGAATTGATTAAGAATGTGTTTACATTCAAACCTGAGCTGCGATGGTCATAGAGATTTTTATTTCAAGTTGACTAAACTAGTAACCTAAAGACCTTGCAAACTGGGTTCGAACCCCACCATCAATCAAGCACTACTGATCTGCATTTGGAGCGGTCGCCCAGGTGGCAGATTCCCTATCTGTTGTTTTTCTAGCCTTTTCTTAAATGATTTCAAAGAAAATGGAAATTTATTGAACATCTCCCTAGGTAAGTTATTCCAGTCCTTAAATCCCTTTCCTATGAACGAATATTTGCCCCAATTTGTCCTTTTGAATTCCAACCTTATCTTCATATTGTGATCTTTCCTACTTTTAAAGACACCACTCAAACTTATTCGTCTACTAATGTCGTTCCGCCCCGCGTTGGTACAGGTCATGAGATTTTCTTATCATCCAGATTCCGCCAGTACAGACTGGTCCAAACAAAAATGTTCCTTAAGTTTTTCTTTCTTGCATTTCTACATCTATAATCAATGATCAGTGTTTCTGATGCATATTATTATTATTATTATTATTATTATTATTATTATTATTATTATTATTATTATTATTATTATTATTATTATTATTATTATTATTATCTGGTGTGCAGGTTGCGTGCGTATCTCTTATTCCAAGGCCCTGCGTTGATTTTCCGGCCAGTTCAAGTATTTTAATACTGAATTGAGTTCAAGTGGGTTTATTTTTTGCTTTAGGGGAAACAGGGGTAATTATAACATTATCATATACATACCATATGTAGGAAAAAAATTGATAGGGAATTGCATCTTAAGGTTGTTCAGAATCTGTGTCACATTTCATTAGTTAATATTGGGCCTAATTGTTATGGAATGTATAAGTATTTATATTTTAGCATGATAATGTTCTAATTACCCCTGGTTCCCCTACGTCGCACCGACACAGAAATGATGATGAAGACGACACATACACCCAGCCCCCGTGTCAGCGGAATTAACCAAGTATATTTAAAATTCCCGACCCTGCCTGGAATCGAACCCGGGACCCCTCTGACCAAAGGTCACCACGCCATGGAGCCAGACCTCCATACTGTAAAAGATCTCTATTGATCTCCACCAACCCAGGATGAATCGTTTTGAGACTTCTGAACTAGGATAACAAACGTTTAGAGATTTTTTTCAGCTGGCAATCTGAACAGATGAGCGTTAAACGTTATCCTTCTTTTCCGGATTACGCTTGATATCTTTCCAGTGTGGGTGTATATTTCTATAATAATAAAAATACAGTAAAACCTGTCTTTAAACGGACCATATAATAAGCGGAAACTCGCCTTCAACAGAAAATTCCCCCAATCCTTTGAATTTGGCGTAAAATATAATGGAAATCGCCCTGGATTAAGCCAAAACTGTTAATCGCGGAAACTAAAGCCAATGTTCAATCTTCCTAGTGGATCGTTTAGCAATGTTTTAACCATTCTGTTCATTCTAGACGGTCGGTGATGCAATAACAGGTACTGCAAATGGCACGGTACATTCCTTCTTTCCCCCATCTCTTTGTTTCGGGGATTAACTTCTGGGCACTTCTTTTGGCCGCCTGCGCAATCAACGTTGTGTACGTTAGGCTACACTACGAGTAACTGTCTGCCATAATGGAATGCACTACTTGAAAAAGAAGAGAAGCGATTGATCGCAGACTGAAAACTTACCAAGATGTCGTCAGAAGTTAACGGGAGCCACAGCAATTAACCCTTTGACAGAATTATTCAGATACGTTCGTTGCAATTTCTGAGGCTTTGAAGTCAGAAAATCAAGAATAGGACCACTGCAAATGATAAAAGTCTATTTGATTGCTGGACAATGTTAAATATTGTACCAGGAAGGAAAGTAATCAACTTTATATCGTATATTCTGCTAATATTTGACGTATTTTCGAGTGTCCACTCTACCGGTAAGGAAATTGATCTGATCACTTACCAGTCTAATGTATTCTGTTAATGTTTGACGTGTTTTCAAGTGTCTAGTGAAAAATTGATGGAGAATTTACACTATTTTCTAGTACACATTCATTAAGCAGAAAATTGTCTTCAGCTGAAATGTTGTCAGGTCCCTTGCGATTCCGCTGAAGACAGGCTTTATTGTAATAATGGCGTGTATCCTCCGGAGAGGCTTGGTGAAGGTCTTTCGAGTTGTGAGAACGGGACCCTGCTTATGATGAATTCTAATGCTGAAGATCGCACACGCACTCAGCCCCCGAACCACCAGAATTAACCAATAAATGTTAAAATCCCCGGGCCGGTCGGGAATTGAACCAGAAACCTTTTGGAACAAAGGCCAGTGTGCTAACCATTTAGCCATGTAGTTGGACATTATTTGAGATGACAATAATTCATTGCTGCAATTATACTGTGATTAAGCTGGTGAAACGTCAAAATAAACCTCAATGCAGAATATCCTTGCAAAGATGGATATAAAAGGATTTCAGTGGCATCCTTCGCTAAGATTTACAATCAGATGATCAATTCCAGTGATCAGTACCAAAATATGCAATCTAGGAGGCTAGAGTTGGAGAACAGAGAAGATGGGAAGACGGGAGGTCTCGCATGTCTTGAAACAGCAGTAACTTGTGAAGAAATGGCAGGGAAGTGGGCAACATACCGATCGTACATAGAAGCAATCAACCTCCACCCAGCAGAATTCTTTAAAGAAAATTTCAGTGGGTGATATTGAAACAGTTTAATACCACTTCAGTAATTCTTTTCACCCCCCAAGGCAATGCTGTTCCAAATAATCATTTACCGGAAAGATGGACAAAAATCACGTATAAAACTTGCGATTGCTTTGATGATTGAAGATTTTCAGGCATTAGAATAATAATAATAATAATAATAATAATAATAATAATAATAATAATAACAGAATTTACAAAGGCAGGCCAGCAATCTCCCTTTATAAGAAGCCATTACAATTTGGCACTGGATTCGCTGTAAGAAGAAACATTAACTCAATACTTAACTTTTCTTCACCTTTGTTAATGTACATGCTCCCACCAATAACTACAATCGGAAAGATCCATAAATGATGGAAGGCTTCTGGGAATCGCTAGAAGAAACTACAGCCACAATTCCAAAACATCACATAAAAATTCTATTGGGAGATTTTAATGCCGAAATTGATAGAGAAAAGAAATTCAGGACCATTGCAGGATTATACCCAGCGCACAATAGGACCAGTGAAAATGGAGACAGATTAATTGATTTTTGCAACAACAAAAAAATCTCAAATTAATGTCAGCACATTTTCGAGCGCTTCCACACAAAAAAAAAAAAAAGAAAACCTAGAGATCCCCAAATCTTCACTTTGGAGAATTTCAAATAGATCATGTAGCTATTTCCAATAACAATCAAAAATAAATTATGAATGTTAAAGTTAAAAAAAGGAATAATTGACCCTGACCACTATCTATCCTTAATCAAGGTAAAATTTCAACGAAACAGGTCCAAACCCAGAATAACAGAAACTTTGCTCGCCGATCCGGAATTTCTTAAACAAAACACCAGTACTATCATTGAAAGTATCCTTACTCACAATCCTTCGAACTGGGTAGAACTCAAAGACATACTTTTGAAGGCTTCTCAAAATGTTGGCACACCACCCAGGAAACGCAAACATAGGTGGTGGAATGAAACTTACGACAAGGCCATAAGCTTTAGAATTAAAGCCTGGTAGAAATGGAATTTTCATACAACTGAACTAACGTGGTGGGAATTCGCCAAAATACGGAAACAAACATAAAAATCATCAGGTCTGAGAAACGCAAATATGATCACTACATATTGTCATAAATTGAACAAGATTTTACAAAAATCAATACACGTAACTTGTAAAAAAAACTTTCTGAAAAGAATTATCAAATTATCAGGCACCTGGTCTTTGCTTCAAATGCCCGGATGGAATATTAGAAACGAATAATCGAGAAAATTGCAAACTTCTAGCAGTGTTTAAACTGTGAATCCCCTAAAGAACAACTCACCTTTGAGACACCCTCATCTAATCAAGATTCAGAACCCCAATATTGGAAGAAGTCAAAGAAATAATCCATGGTCTCAAAGATAACAAAGCCCCAGGGGAAGATGGCATAATTGCCGAAATGCTGAAGATAGGAGGTGAGAACGTAGCCTGGAAAATCCAATCGATTCTTGAAAACATCTTGATCACTGAATAAATCCCTGAAGACTGGAAATGTGCGCTAATCTATCCACTACACAAGAAAGGGGATAAAATCAACATCAATAATTATAGAGGAATTAGCTTGATACCAGTTGCTTACAAAAGCTTTCCCAATGCCCTGCTCACTAGACTTGAGAAACAGACCATCTAATGGGTGAATACGAGGTAGGTTTCCGAAAAGAACATCTTGTACAGAACAAATCATTAATATATATTTGCTATTTGATTTACGTCGCACCGGACACAGATATGTCTTACGGCGACGATGGGATAGGAAAGGCCTAGGAATTGGAAGGAAGCGGCCGTGGCCTTAATTAAGGTACAGCCCCGGCATTTGCCTTGTGTGAAAATGGGAAACCACGGAAAACCATCTTCAGGGCTGCCGACAGTGGGGCTCGAACGCACTATCTCCCGATTACTGGATACTGGCCGTACTAATCATTAATCTTAAAACTATCCTACAAATACACAAAACCAGACAAACTGTCATACCGGTATGCCTCTATAGACCGTCAAACACTTTTCAATACTCTAGAAGAATTTCAAGTGGATAAAAAACAAATGTATTAGTCAGGCAAACATTAACTGGCACTACTTCAAAAGTGAAATTCCTAAGCGAAATATCCTAGCCTTTTAATATTAACACCGGAGTCCCTCAAGGAGACGGATTATCTCCGCTACTGTTCAATCTCGTACTTGAGAAAGTAATCAGGCCCTGTGTAAAGGAAATTAAAAGAATAACCCTTGGCGGACTACTTAGAGTCCGACTCGTTGGCTGAATGGTCAGCGTACTGGCCTTCGGTTCAGAGGGTCCCGGGTTCGATTCCCGGCCGGGTCGGGGATTTTAATCGCTTCTGATTGGGTGTATGTGTCTGTCCTCTTCATATTCAGACAACATACCTCACTACCAACCACCACAGATACACGCAATAGTGATTACATCCCTCCATATAGGGTTGGCGCCAGGAAGGACATCCGGTCGTAAAACAGAGTCAAATCCACGCAGTTCGCACCCGCGACCCCACAAGTCTGGGAAAAAGCGGTAGGAAAATAAGAATAAGAAGAGACTACTTAAAGACAGAATGCACTTGCACTGTTTGGCATTTGCGGATGACATAGCATTCCTTTCCATTAACAAGCAAGAAGCAATTTATTCAACTGAAAAATTACACGAAATTGCCATCAAATCTCGTATGGGAAAACTCAACACATGGAAAGAGCTTCACGATACTTAGATGGACAACCTATGATAACTAAATTCGGCAAAATCTTTCAGGTGAACCAATTCAAACATTTGGGAGAAATTATTCAGCCCTCTGGTTTAAACCGCGATGCAAATAACGAAAGAATTTCCAAATTACAGAAAGCTTACAGGATCACTTGGAACAGGTTCAATAAAAAATCAATAGGTACCTCGGAAAGCAAAATTAGACACTATAATATAAACAAACCTGAAGCGTTATATGCTTCAGAAACCTTAATCATTGGTGGCGGGACTTTAACCAAAGACATAGAGAAACACGAAAGGAAAATTTTAAGAAAAATGTTGGTCCAGCTTGTAATAGAGGGAATATGGAGGAAAAAAATCATCGCAGGAAATATATTGTGATTCTGGAAAATATGTCTCACTTTTCGGAAAAGACGATTAAAATTTTATGGAGACATTATCGGAATGAAAAGTAACAGAATAACTAAAAGAATTCTCAACCTGGCCCTTTCATCTAAAACCAAGAACAGCTGGCTTCGTAAAATTGAAACAGATCTCCAGGAAATCAACATCTCAAAAGACATTGTACAGGACAGAAGTAAATTCAGAACCAATTCACCAGTTTGAAGACAAACCTAACACCAGAGTCGTTATAACTTGGACAGAAGAACGAAGGAAGAAGCTCAGCGAGAGGATGAAGAGATTTTGGGAGGAGAAGAAGGCCAACGCATCAGCTGACCTGGTTCAATGGAGCTCCTAAGTAGGACATAACGATGTAAATCATAAAAATAATGCCGATATGGCCTCCAGAGAAACCCGTATAGGCGACCTATGAGGATGGGGCTCTACCTGTGATGAACTATAACGATGAAGACGGTACACCCCATTGGAATTAATCAGCTAATGTTAACATTTCTGACCCAGCCGGGAATCGAACCCGGGACCCTCTAAACCAAAGGTCAGAACGATAACCATTGAGCTGGACGATACTCGTAATACTTTCAAGAGAACGCTTGGAGGGAGGCAGGGTTTGACGCTTCACAATGCATCTACCCGTACCATTAAACGACTTATGAAATTTATTCCAGAGACGAAAATAAGAGGGTCTTTAAAAAGAAACTCATTAATATTACCGCATAAAATACTTGGACTCAAGCAAAATCTAATAATGTTCAATACGACAACTTCGTAACCAGCGATTAGATACAGCTTACTGTACTAAAGTTATTTCTTTCTTTCTTTCTTAACCTGTTTACCTTCCAAGGTTGGTTTTTCCCTCGGACTCAGCCAGGGATCCCACCACTACCGCCTCAAGGGCAGTGTCCTGGAGCTTCAGACTCTGGGTCGGGGGATACAACTGGGGAGGATGACCAGTACCTCGCCCAAGCGGCCTCACCTGCTATGCCGAACAGGGACCTTGTGGGGGGGATGGGAAGATTGAAAGGGATAGACAAGGATGAGGGAAGGAAGCGGCCGTGGCCTTAAGTTAGGTACCATCCCGGCATTTGCCTGAAGGAGAAATGGGAAACCACGGAAAACCACTTCGAGGATGGCTGAGGTGGGAATCGAACCCCCTCTACTCATTTGACCTCCCGAGGCTGAGTTGACCCCGTTCCAGCCCTCGTACTACTTTTCAAATTTCGTGGCAGAGCCGGGAATCGAATCCGAGCCTCCGGCGGCGGCAGCTAATCACACTAACCACTACGCCACAGAGGCGGACTAAGGTACTAAAATGTTGGTAATAATATTTAACTTCTTCTTTTTTCCTCTATTAGTATTTTTCACATTAATGGAAATGAGTATTTATGATGAACACTGAAAAAATAGTATCGTAATATTTAAAAACAAATTTTTAAGGGCTTTCTTGGCATAAAAATGACGAGTGTTCAAGTTGCAGGAGTGGACAGTTTCTCTTAAATATTCAGCTAATTGTTACCATTTTTATGAACCCCTTTTTAATTTGTTGATAGATCTCGTGGTTACAGTATTGTGCACTTTAAAGTACATTAATTATTTTTTTAATTTAGTGTTAAAATAATGCACTAAATGTTCAGAATATTTAGAACAGTATTTTTTAATTTTTAACTGAAGAACTTTTCAACACAAGAAAGTGACTGTATGTCATTTTGTAGATGAACTGTGCACATACACACTCAAAAAATTTCATAGATTTTTATTTGGTAGTTTCCAAGTTATCAGGAAAACTATTCTTGAAAATGTATATAACGCCCACCTACAGGAAATAGCCTGACACGGCTAAAATCGATGGTGAATCGAACCCGAGACCCTCAAAAAATTAAGTCGCTAATCTGACCATTCAGCCAAGAAGTTACAATTATAAAATTGTCGTAATGGATGTTATGCATCAGTCCCAACAAGTACATGTTAGTGCATTTTATTTTTAAAGTATTAATTAATTTTGGTAGTGGTTTAACGCCGCACTAACACGTTGAAGATTTTCGGCGACACTAGGATGATACGGTCACTTGCCTGGTGTGAAAATGGGAAACCACGGAAAACCATCTTCACGGCTGCCGACAGTGGAGTTCGAACGAACGTACTATCTCCCGAAATCCGGGTACTGGCCGCACTTGAACGACTGCAGCTATCGGGCTCGGTATTATTATTATTATTATTATTATTATTATTATTATTATTATTATTATGATTATTATTATTATTATTATTATTATTATTATTAAGATATAGACGGACTGAAATTAGGGTTGCCACCTATCTTGATTCAGGTGAGACATCCCGAATTTTCAGAATTGCATACAACCTCGCATGGCAGGATATCAAATTATCTCAAAGACGTATGTGAAATAAATTCTTACTGAGTGTCAACGATATTTATACTGTAGTGAAATTTGTTTATTTTAATGGCAGAATCATACAAAATACAATATTATTAAATATCCCATTCTGGTGCAAAGTGTACTCAATGTTTACCTTTTTAAGAAGTTATAATTGATTATTCAACTTCCATTTAAACATTTCATGCGTTTAGGGGGAGGAGGTGCCTTTGCTGGCAGGACCTAGTGTTTACAGTGCACTATGTCTTCTGGTATAGGCTAGAGCAGTTTTGTTACTTTCATAGATCTGTCTCTGTCTTAACCTTGGCTTTGACAACATAAAAGTGACTGAGGTATGAGGTAATGCCATTCCTTATGCAGTCAGTCCCTGCTATGGATGGTGTGAAAATGTTGCTCATAGTGTCGGTCGATGAAATGCATTTCAGTGAGCTTGGCAGGCTGATATGTAATAGCAACTGCTGACTCGGTGAAGAAAGCAACGGGAAACTACCTCACTCCTCATTTCCCTAGTACCGAGCTCGATAGCTGCAGTCGCTTAAGTGCGGCCAGTATCCAGTATTCGGGAGATAGTGGGTTCGAACCCCACTGTCGGCAGCCCTGAAGATGGTTTTCCGTGGTTTCCCATTTTCACACCAGGCAAATGCTGGGGTTGTACCTTAATTAAGGCCAAGGCCGCTTCCTTCCCACTCCTAGCCCTTCCCTGTCCCATCGTCGCATTAAGACCTATCTGTGTCGGTGCGACGTAAATCAGCTAGCATTTCCCTAGTACGCCTCTTCAGGATGCCTAGGCCATATGTTACAGCTGATGGTGAAACTGTTGAGGATCTAACCACCCCTAGGGCTGAGGACTGAACATACATACATACATACATACATACATACATACATACATACATACATACATAGGGGCAGGAGAAAGACTTATCCTATCATTTTCAGTGTCACTCCTTTGATTTGCCAAAATGTAGCAACTCAGCCGGTGTTCTCCAATGGTATGGAATTATCATTTTCGCAGTGTGTAAGTTTTGTTTATAAATATTTTATTGTGCTCCGTGGATTCTCATTTTCAGTCATTATAATGTTATTGGCTTTACGTCCCACAACTACTTTTACGATTTTCGGAGACGCCGAGGTGCCGGCTTTTAATCCCATTAAGTCCATTTCAGAGACAGTATTAATATAAATATTCTTTTTTTTAAAAAAATGTTTCCGTATAACCCAAATATTGTTCTAAACTTTTACTGAAAATATTCTATTTGTAATTTTGGTCGTCTCCTGTACAACACTCTGTTATAAAATCAAAAATTTGTTTAAAATTTGTAAAATAATTCTAAGGTTTCCCAAATCAAAACAAAACAAAAACAAAACGCAGTTTTAAACAGTAAAAATCTACTTCATCCCAGGATTACATGTCTTAAGGCACCTACCTGAAGTGTTTTGAAGAAGACTGCAGTACCTTGAGAAGAACACACATCGATGCTTGCTCCTGACTTATATATCCTCCATCAGGAAGAATGTAGTGGTGGGGAACCGTACGGAGGTCACCGACCTGTTACCTTCTTCAATGGAGCTGTCAAGTCCTACCTAACCTGCGACCGGTTTTATAGAGCAAAAAGAAACCCACCATTCATTACAGGGGCAGCTTGAATTTTCGCATATCTAATTTTGTGTCTCTGTTTGTATCAGTTAAAGTGTGTAATGGGGCCACTAGGCTTTTATCTTCCTCGCCTGACTTAAATATTAAGGGTAATATAAAATGCATACATACATTGTTAAAACCAGACCTCCTCATATTATGGAGCGAGTGAACGAGAATTATATTTACAATAAATTAATTTTATATGCATTAGGGCCTGCCTGACCGAGGCAGAGTGGTGGGCGCGGCGTGGGTTCGATTCCCCATCAGGAAGCCGAAAAATTTAAGTAACGAGATTTTTTTTTGCAACTAGCTTTAACGTCACACTGACGCAGATAGGTCTTATGGCGACGATAGGATAGGAAAGGGCGAGGAGTGGGAAGGAAGCGGCGTGGCCTTAATTAAGGCGCGCTCCGGAGATAAAAAGATATTTTTACCTAATGCTTGGATTTTCACAAAACTTTGTGGGAATGCTACCTACATAAAAGTAGAGATCTCACGAACATCCCTTTCATATAAAATTAATAGTTTTCCGAAATAATTTTTTCTTTTGAAATTTTAATTCCACCTTTTTCATGAAATTGAATTAACATGTTAATGTTGTTGTTGTTGTTGTTGTTGTTGTTGTTGTTGTTGTTTGAGTCATCAGTCCATAGACTGGTTTGATGCAGCCCTCCATGGCACCCTATTCTGAGCTAACCTTTTCATTTCTACGTAACTATTGCATCCTACATCTGCTCTAATCTGCTTGTCATATTCATGCCTTCGTCTACCCCTACCGTTCTTACCACCTATACTTCCTTCAAAAACTAACTGAACAAGTCCTGGGTATCTTAAGATGTGTCCTATCATTCTATCTCTTCTTCTCGTCAAATTTAGCCAAATTGATCTCCTCTCACCAATTTGATTCAGTATCTCTTCATTCGTGATTCGATCTATCCATCTCACCTTCAGCATTCTGCTGTAACACCACATTTCAAAAGCTTCTATTCTCTTTCTGTCTGAGCTAGTTACCGTCCATGTTTCACTTCCATACAATGCCACGCTCCACACGAATGTCTTCAAAAACATCTTTCTGATTCCGATATCAATGTTTGAAGTGAGCAAATTTCTTTTCTTAAGAAAGCTCTTCCTTGCTTGTGCTAGTCTGCATTTTATGTCCTCCTTACTTCTGCCATCGTTAGTTATTTTACTACCCAAGTAACAATATTCATCTACTTCCTTTAAGACTTCATTTCCTAATCTAATAATTCCTATATTACCTGCCTTCGTTCGACTGCACTCCATTACTTTTATTTTGGACTTATTTATTTTCATCTTGTACTCCTTACCCAATACTTCATCCATACCATTCAGCAACTTATCGAGATCTTCTGCAGTCTCAGATAAAATAACAATATCATCGGCAAATCTCAAGGTTTTGATTTCCTCTCCTTGGACTGTAATTCCCTTTCCAAATTTATCTTTGATTTCCTTTACTGCCTGTTCTATGTAAACATTGAAAAGGAGAGGGGACAAACTGCAGCCTTTCCTCACTCCTTTCTGGATTGCTGCTTCTTTTTCAAAGCCCTCGATTCTTATCACTGCAGACTGATTTTATACAGATTGTAGATAATTCTTCGTTCTCGGTATCTGATCCCTATCATCTTCAGAATCATAAAAAGCTTGGTCCAATCTACATTATCGAATGCCTTTTCTAGATCTACGAACGCCATGTACGTGGGCTTGTCCTTCTTGATTCGATCCTCTAAGATCAGACGTAAAGTCAGGATTGCTTCACGTGTTCCTACATTTCTTCTGAAGCCAAATTGATCTTCTCCCAATTCAGCTTCAAATTGTTTTGCCATTCTTCTGTAAATAATACGTGTTAAAATTTTTCAGGCATGAGATACTAAACTAATGGTGCGGTTGTTTTCACACCTGTCAGCACCGGCATTCTTGGGAATAGGTATAACAACATTCTTCCGAAAATCGGATGGGACTTCTCCTGTCTCATACATCTTGCACACTAAATTAAATAACCTTGCCATGCTGGTTTCTCCTAAGGCAATCAGTAATTCAGAGGGAATGTCATCAATTCCAGGTGCCTTGTCCCTATTGAGGTCACTCACAGCTCTGTCAAACTCTGACCTCAAAATTGGGTCTCCCATTTCATCAGGATCAACAGCCTCTTCATGTTCCAGAACCAAATTATCTACATCTTTACCTTGATACAACTGTTGGATATGCTCCTGTCATCTTTTTGATTTGTCTTCTTTCCCTAGAAGTGTCTTTCGATCTGAGCTCTTAATATTCATATACCTAGATTTCCTTTCTCCAAAGGTTTCCTTGATTTTCCTGTATGCAGCATCTACCTTTCCCAGGACCATACAGCCTTCGACATCCTTGCACTTCTCCTTCAGCCATTCTTCCTTAGCTACCTTGCACTTTCTATCCACTTGATTCTTTAATCGCCTGTATTATTTTCTGCCCTCTTCATTTCTAGCGTTCTTGTATTTTCGTCGTTCACCAATCAGGTCTAGTATCTCCTGAGTTATCCACTGATTCTTAGTTGATCTTTTCTTCCTTCCTAACATTTCTTCAGCAGCCCTACTGACTTCATTTTTCATGACTCTCCACTCTTCCTCTATAATGTTTCCTTCAGCCTTTTCATTTAGTCCTTGTGCAACATGTTCCTTGAAACAATCCCTCACACTCTTTTCTTTCAACTTGTCTAGATCCCATCTTTTTGCATTCTTTCCTTTCTTTAATTCCTTCAACTTCAGATGGCATTTCATGACCAACGAGTTGTGGTCAGAGTCCACGTCTGCTCCTGGGAAAGTTTTGCAATCCAACACCTGATTTCTGAATCTCTGCCTAATCATGATGAAGTCTATTTGATACCTTCCAGTGTCTCCAGGTCTCGTCCACGTATACAGCCGTCGTTTGTGGTGTTTGAACCAAGTATTGGCAAGGACTAAATTATGATCAGTGCAGAATTCAACCAGCCGACTTCCTCTTTCGTTCCTTTGTCCCAATCCAAATTCTCCTACTGTACTACCTTCTCTTCCTTGGTCTATCACTGCATTCCAGTCTCCCATCACAATTAGATTCTCGTCACCTTTTACATATTGTATTAAATCTTCTATCTCCTCGTATATTCTTTCGATTTCATCATCCGCTGAACTAGTAGGCATATAGACCTGCACTATTGTGGTGGGCATTGGTTTGGTGTCTATCTTGACGACAATAATTCTTTCACTATGCTGGTCGTAGTAGCTTACCCGCTGCCCTATTTTCTTATTCATTATTAAACCAACTCCTGCATTTCCCCTGTTTAATTTTGTGTTGATAATTCGGTAGTCGCCTGACCAAAAATCTTGTTCTTCCTGCCAACGTACTTCACTTATACCAACTACATCTAACTTTAGCCTATCCATCTCCCTTTTCAGATTCTCTAACCTACCACAACGATTCAAACTTCTAACATTCCACGCTCCGACTCGCAGAATGTCAGTATCCATCTTCCTGATGATCGCCCCGTCTCGTGTAGTCCCCACCCGGAGATCCGAATGGGGTACTAGTTTACCTCCGGAATATTTTACCCGTGAGGAAGCCATCATCAGTACATCATTCATACAGAGAGAGCTGCATGTCCTCGGGAGTTAGTTACGGATGTAGTTTCCCGTTGCTTTCAGCCGTGTAGCAGTATCAACACAGCTAAGCCATATTGAGTATTATTACAAGGCCGTATCAGTCAATCATCTAGACTGCCGCCCTTGCAACTACCGAAAGGCTGCTACCCCTCTTTCGATGAACCATTCGTTAGTCTGGTCTCTCAACAGATACCCATCCGATATGGTTGCACCTGCGGCTCGGCTATCTGCATCATTGGGACACGCAAGCCTCCCCACCGCAACATGGTTCGCAGAGGAACATGTTAATATAAATTCGTAATTGGGTAGGTAATACTTCTTTTAAAAGCACTACGTATCGATTTTTCTCTGCATAATTTATATAAGGAGATACAGTATATCGTACTAAAGTTTATGTGAAATGAAATGGCTTGTAGTGCCGGGAGTGTCCGAGGACAAGTTCGGCTCGCCAGGGGCAGGTCTTTTGATTTGACACCCGTAGGCGACCTGCGCATCGTGATGAGGATGAAATGATGATGAAGACGACATATACACCCAGGCCCCAGTGCCAGCAAAATTAACCAACGATGGTTAAAATTCCCGAACCTGCCGGGAATCGAACCCGGGATCCCTGTGACCAAAGTACAGCACGCTAAGCATTTAGCCATGGAGCCGGACTAAAGTTTATGTAATTTTTACGTTCTAAAATTTTCGACTTAAAAATCCCTGCTACTTGAATAACTTCTACAATGAAAACTTCCATATGCAGGTTTCTTAATATAGTTGTGATACATATACCATACAGATTTTGTTACATTTGGCAGAATATTATGGGAGGAAATGGGATTTATATATAAAATTACAAATGGCAAACAAAGCAGTATTACAGTGATAAATTGTTTGAATTCAGCGGAATAACTTCGTGACAAGAAGAAAGAAACTCAATCCTTTTAATTTAGAGTAGATCGGGGGAAGATGCCCAACTTAGTGTTTTGAGGTCAGAAGTTTCCATGAAAATTGAGAGTTCGAGTTAGACATAAAACAAGTATATTTTGCTGAGTGTTTTCTGCATATAGACCGGTTAGCAATGCCAATCATTAGTAATTTTCTGTTTTAAACTTTTATTTATAAAGACATGTATTTAGCAATCTCACCCCGAGCATCGGGGTAAGATGGTAATTACATCTGGATGAGTTTTGACTACTAGTTTTATACGATAAGATATCTATTAGGTTCAACCTTTTCAATACTAATTAGTTACATGTTTATGTTACAAATACCTTTTATTCAACTTTGGGACCGGTTTCGACATACACTGACTGACAGAGCAAATGCAACACCAAGAAGGAGTGGTCAGAACTTTATGCCAATTGCAGGGTAGACTGACGTCACTGAGGTATGCTCATGATGTGAAATGCGCCGCTGTGCTGCGCACGTAGCGAACGATAAATGGGACACGGCGTTGGCGAATGGCCCACTTCGTACCGTGATTTCTCAGCCGACAGTCATTGTAGAACGTGTTGTCGTGTGCCACAGGACACGTGTATAGCTAAGAATGCCAGGCCGCCGTCAACGGAGGCATTTCCAGCAGACAGACGACTTTACGAGGGGTATGGTGATCGGGCTGAGAAGGGCAGGTTGGTCGCTTCGTCAAATCGCAGCCGATACCCATAGGGATGTGTCCACGGTGCAGCGCCTGTGGCGAAGATGGTTGGCGCAGGGACATGTGGCACGTGCGAGGGGTCCAGGCGCAGCCCGAGTGACGTCAGCACGCGAGGATCGGCGCATCCGCCGCCAAGCGGTGGCAGCCCCGCACGCCACGTCAACCGCCATTCTTCAGCATGTGCAAGACACCCTGGCTGTTCCAATATCGACCAGAACAATTTCCCGTCGATTGGTTGAAGGAGGCCTGCACTCCCGGCGACCGCTCAGAAGACTACCATTGACTCCACAGCATAGACGTGCACGCCTGGCATGGTGCCGGGCTAGAGCGACTTGGATGAGGGAATGGCGGAACGTCGTGTTCTCCGATGAGTCACACTTCTGTTCTGTCAGAGATAGTCACCGCAGACGAGTGTGGCGTCGGCGTGGAGAAAGGTCAAATCCGGCAGTAACTGTGGAGCGCCCTACCGCTAGACAACGCGGCATCATGGTTTGGGGCGCTATTGCGTATGATTCCACGTCACCTCTAGTGCGTATTCAAGGCACGTTAAATGCCCACCGCTACGTGCAGCATGTGCTGCGGCCGGTGGCACTCCCGTACCTTCAGGGGCTGCCCAATGCTCTGTTTCAGCAGGATAATGCCCGCCCACACACTGCTCGCATCTCCCAACAGGCTCTACGAGGTGTAAAGATGCTTCCGTGGCCAGCGTACTCTCCGGATCTCTCACCAATCGAACACGTGTGGGATCTCATTGGACGCCGTTTGCAAACTCTGCCCCAGCCTCGTACGGACGACCAACTGTGGCAAATGGTTGACAGAGAATGGAGAACCATCCCTCAGGACACCATCCGCACTCTTATTGACTCTGTACCTCGACGTGTTTCTGCGTGCATCGCCGCTCGCGGTGGTCCTACATCCTACTGAGTCGATGCCGTGCGCATTGTGTAACCTGCATATCGGTTTGAAATAAACATCAATTATTCGTCCGTGCCGTCTCTGTTTTTTCCCCAACTTTCATCCCTTTCGAACCACTCCTCCTTGGTGTTGTATTGTCACTGTCAGTCAGTGCATAAGCAACGTAACAGGAAGGATTGCAACAACTATTGAGGTATCTCACTGATCAGTATACAAGGCAAAGTATTCACTGAAATCTTGGAAGGGAGGGTGGCTGAGAGTAAGTTGATTGAAAACCAGTGTGGTTTCAGACCAAAGAGGGACTGTCAGGATCAGATTTTCAGCATGCGCCAGGTAATCGAAAAATGTTACGAAAGGAATAGGCAGTTAATTTAAGTTTCGTAGATCTAGAGAAAGCATTATGTCAGAGTACCGGAGGAAAAGATGTTTGCCGTACTGGGGAACTATGGGATTAAGGGTAGATCATTAAAATCAATCAAAGGCATTTATGTTGACAGGCTGGAGTGAGAATTCTTAGTAGAATGAGTTCTTGGTTCAAGGTACTTCCAGGAGTTAGACAAGGCTGTAATCTCTCACCTTTTTTGTTCGTAGTTTACATGGATCATCTGCTGAAAGGTATAAAGTGGCAGGGAGTGATTTAGTTAGGTCGAAATGTAGTAAGCAGTCTGATCTATGCTGGTCTTAATGGCAGATTGTGCCAAAAGCCTGCAGTCTCAAATCTTGGAACTTGAAAATAGGCGCAATGAGTATGGTATGAAAATTAGTCTTTCCAAGACTAAATAGATGTCAGTAGGTAAGAAATCTAAGAGAACTGAATGCCAGATTGGGGATACAAAGCTGGAACAGGCAGATAATTTCAAGTATTTAGGATGTGTGTTCTCCCAGAATGTTAGTATTGTAAGTGAGATTGAAGCAAGGTGCAGTTGCGATAAGAATGAAGTCTGCCGGACGATACTATCTTTACATCAACTTTGCTTTATGGGAATGAAAGCTGGGTGGATTCTGCGTATCTTATTCATAAGTTAGAAGTAGCAGACATGTAAGTAGCGAGAATGATTGCTGGTACAAATGGGTGGGAACAGTGGCAGGAGGGTACTCGGAATGAGGAGATAAAGGCTAATTTAGGAATGAACTCGATGGATGAAGCTGTACGCATAAATCAACTTCGGTGGTGGGGCCATGTGAGGCGAATGGAGGAGGATAGGTTACCTAGGAGAAAAATGGACTCTTATGGAGGGTAAGAGGAGCAGATAGAGACCAAGGCGACAATGGTTAGACTCAATTTCTAACGATTTAATTATAAGAGGTATAGAAATAAACGACGCCATAGACTAGATACAAATAGAGAATTGTTGTGGCGTTTAGTAAATTCACAGAGGCTTGCAGACTGAACGCTGAAAGGCATTGTTACGGGGATACAGAGGTTTCACAGAGGTCAATCAATCAATCAATCAATCAATCAATCAATCAATCAATACTGATCTGCATTTAGGGCAGTCGCCCAGGTGGCAGATTCCCTATCTGTTGCTTTCCTAGCCTTTTCCTAAATGATTTCAAAGAAATTGGAAATTTATTGAACATCTCCCTTGGTAAGTTATTCCAATCCCTAACTCCCCTTCCTATAAATGAATATTTGCCCCAGTTTGTTCTCTTGAATTCCAACTTTATCTTCATATTGTGATCTTTCCTACTTTTATAAACGCCATTCAAACTTATTCGTCTACTAATGTCATTCCACGCCATCTCTCCGCTGACAGCTCGGAACATACCACTTAGTCGAGCAGCTCTTCTTCTTTCTCTCAATTCTTCCCAATCCAAACATTGCAACATTTTTGTAACGCTACTCTTTTGTCGGAAATCACCCAGAACAAATCGAGCTGCGTTGGAAGGTGCGTACATTATACCAAATTACAATTTAAAACTCTAAAATTCTAAATTGTATTTTTTTTTTTTTTTTTTTCAGATTTTAAACTTTGTTAAACAAGTAACAGTTGGATAGTCAGAAGGGGAGCTCTTAAGCTCTTATACAAATAGTTATTCAAATAAGGTACAATAAACGTAATGATATTTAAGTTTGGCAGCTCAAACGTTACACTACCTAGCTCGATAGCTGCAGTCGCTTAAGTGCGGCCAGTATCCAGTATTCGGGAGATAGTGGGTTCGAATACCACTGTCGGCAGCCCTGAAAATGGTTTTCCGTGATTTCCCATTTTCACACCAGGCAAATGCTGGGGCTGTACCTTCATTAAGGCCACGGCCGCTTCCTTCCCACTCCTAGCCCTTCCCTGTCCCATCGTCGCCATAAGACCTATCTGTGTCGGTGCGACGTAAAGCAACTAGCCAAACGTTACACTGTTATCAAGGGCACTACTGCTCCAGTCAATTACAAGTCAGGAGACTGGGCTCCAAAATTTACAAAGTTAGAAAAGAGGGTCTTAGCCCCACAAAGTTACTTAACACATGGGTGACGGGCCCCGAGAAATCTCGGTTTTATTCACGACATTGTTTTCGGTCTTCCTGTGACATCTTTTGACCATATCTTAAACTATTTCGGACGTGCACATTGAGTAGAATAAATCGTAGATGTATATCTGCCACTTTTCTTTTATTCACGACCTCTTTTATTCTTTGATTTGGTTTCGAAACATCGACTTTCTTTCTGCCGGTTCAGTCAATGACACGATGGAGCGCCCGCGGAATACGGTGTTAGCTGACGACGATATTTTAGAAGCATTATATGCCGATGATCGTTCAAATGGAAATAGTCTAATGAATTAGTAGAAAGTGAATGTGAGAGTGATAACGGAAGCGATATTCATGCCTCTACAGGCCGTAATTTACCTAGTGTACTTATTTATTCAAGTGATTCTGACGACGACAACGATGTAAACATTAATGATGTGTTAGGAATTGACGCTGAATATGGTTTTTAAAGGCAGATCCACTATTACTAGGGGCATTGGAAAGTACCCATACCAACTTTAAAGATAAAATATTGACTGGTTTAATATTTATTTACGTTTTTGTAATCAAGTGCACCCTAGTATGCTTAGAAGAAAAATGTCCGGTCCACAGGGTATGTGACAAGCTCAAGCATCCGGTCAGCAATGTGTTAATAGGCTACTCTCCAAAATTTACAAGCTTCAAGCCGTTGAAAGGCACAAATCAACTTTTACCTTAGGTTAACAACAACCAGTTTTCACTGTTTTATTCGCTCGACAGTCTAGGTTACGTCTGAATAGTTAAACATCAACAGAGGCAATAAGTGCCTATTCTACACGGCCTTAGTGAAAAAGAAAAGGTTAAAGTTGTTGGCCGAAAATCAAAATGTTATGAGGCAAACACTTGCACTTAAATACACTAGAAAATACATAAAATCCTATGTGGACTTACGGCCCAATGTTACAGAGGCTAAGCCTATACTGCGGAGGGGACTAGATGGAGAGAATGTTCTAAGTTACAAAGAAGAGATAAATGTTAAAGTTTACGAAATCGTAGTCACATCAAGACCAAGTTGAAGGAGAATACAAGAGGGTTCACCACCTCTTTATTCCCTAAGTTAGACTAAGGTCTTAGACCTGCTTGAAAATGTAAATGTTAAGATTTACATTATGAAAGAATTTTGAAACATTTCCCTTGAGTAGGTTTCTGAGACTATTATATGATTAAAAGATGTCTGCCATTACCTTGAGCTGGAGGGCCTTCCGGAGATGGGCGAGGCGTGTGCCCTGCCTCCTCTATGAACACACTCTACTGCTGGACTGGAGCGATCTAAAGACAACATGGCCCAAAAGGTCCCAGCTTTTATAGCGGAAAGGAAGGTTCCAGAATTCTCTGGGCCGAAGCCCTGGACACACCCACAAATACCATTGGATAATCAAATAAATATCAAAAATTCCTGATTGTTCGAACATTTATTCTCCGTATACACACTTAGAACGGAGCCATGAAGATGACAATACGGCCTTAAAGCGCCCCGCTTTTATAGCAACTCACTGGGAGGGAGGAAGGAAGTTGAAGAACTCTCTTGACCTAGGCAGAATGCCTGTACTCACCCGCAATTTTAATTGGCTAGAAAAATATACACAAAAATTTCTGATTGGTTAATAACTTAATAAGTTAAAGAAGAAGGAAGCCGTCGTAGTGCTGACAACCTCAGCACATAAACACAATTCACAAACACTTAAGGTTTACCACTCTAGAAAATTGAAAATTCTCTTAACAATTAATTGTCCGTCCCCCCGCCCGAGGAGGCACATATGCCGATAGTAGAGAGATCTAAAGACTAATGATCCAAGTATCTTTAGATACATAGTTCAGGGTTCACAGTACAGATGACGTTCTAGAAGGCGCCGCAGTTCAAATGGATGGAGAAGGTGAGATATTTGGTCGGGGATACAACTGGGGTAGGAACCAGTACCTCGCTCAGGTGGCCTCATCTGCTATGCTGAAAAGGGGCCTTATGGAGGGGGGGGGGGGGAATGGGAAGTTTGGAAGTGATAGAGGCAAGGAAGAGGGAGGGAAGCGGCCGTGGCCTTAAGTTAAGTACTATCCCGGCATTTGCCTTGAGAAGAAGTAGGAAATCACGGAAAACCGCTTCGAAGATGGCTGCGGTGGGAATCGAACCCCCCCCTCTACGCAGTTGACCTCCTGAGGCTGAGTGGACCCCGTTCCAGTCCTCGTACCATTTTTCAAATTTTGTAGCAGAGCCGGGAATCGAACCCGGGCCTCCGGGGGGTGGCAGCTAATTACACTAACCACTATACCACAGAGGCGACAGTAATAGTAATAATAAAATAAATGCAAAAATTAGACATGATCAAACTGTAATTAGACCTGAATGTAGTAGAATGTTTAACACACAGCCTGCTTGAAAAACTGGCAATTAAGGAAACGAGGCTTATGCGAAAAATTCTTGGTCCCAACCTCATAGATGGTGTTTACAGACTTCGGAACTACTTAGAAATATACCCCGACACTGAAAGGATGTCAAGCGCAATCCGGAAAAGAAGGATAACATTTTACGCACATCTCCTCAGATTTCCAGCTGAAAGAATCTGTGAACGTTTCTTGTCCTACTACAGAAGTCTCAAAATTATTCCTCCTTAGTTGGTGGAAATCGATAAGGATCTTTTAAAGTATGGAATCACAGAAACAGATATTCAACTCCGAGCATCACTCAAACTGAAGCATTCTGATGCATGGAAGAAAGCACACTCCGAAAGGATGAAAACTTGCTGGGCCCGCAAGAAGACAAATAGTTGAGATCTCGCGGTTCTCAGTAGGGATGGGACAAATGGTTACTTTTCAGTATCATGTTCCTGTGTATCCGTTACACTGTAGTATTAGGTTGAAGTATTAGGATATAAAAGTAACATAATACAAGTTGCAAGTCAATTTTTGGGAGGAGCATTCCTTATACCTGTTGTCTCTTGTAGCCCCTAACCGCACCTTAGTAAGTACTTATAAATAGCAATACTATAACTTCATGTCGCTTCCTTCTCTCCCACTGTCCCCTTCACTATCTCGTCACTCACATTCTTAACTATTCCTAGAAAAATGTTTGCAATGACCCATTTACATTCCGAGAACCAATACCTCGAAACTTTCAAGTATGAAAAGCGCCGGGGCTGCTATGTGCATTCGTAGATGTCCAAGGATCTGTAGTTAAACAGACACTAGGGCCAGACTTTATTAAATATGTTGATGAACGAGTACCATATACACTTCAGATGCCGCCGGAATGGATCATGAGGTAATAGCCCTACCAGGCAAGACGTAAGCAGAGTTTAATCCAGTACTTTTTTGTTATTTGTTTTTTTACGTTGCACCGACATTGACTTATCTTACAGTGACGATCGGATAGGATAGGACAGGACTAGGACGGAAGCAACCGTGGACTTAACTGAGGAACAGTTCCAGCATTTGCTTGATGTGGAAATGGGAAACCACCGAAAACCATCTTGAGAACTGCCGGCAGTGGGGTTCGAATCCACCATCTCACGAATACAAGCTAACAGCTACGTAACACAATCCGTGTAGCCAACTCGGTCTGTAAATCCAGTATAAAAGGCTCCAAAATCGTCTTTCTGGCTTGCCCAGGGTCGTTTATTCTTCTATATATATCACTCCTCTTTTGTTCTGGTAAAAATTACGATAGCAGCTTTTCCTGCGCTGCCTCACAGGTTGCAGTCGATGGTGAAATTTCAGATTCACGTGATGGGACTTGCGATAGCTTTTCACGACCTAATAGTTGAGTACCGTGCACATTATCAGAACTATATGAACCAGTAGAATTTTTAATTTAAAAATTTCTAAGAAACCGTTTTTCTGTAATTGAGTTTATGTCCACATCAATCGTACCGGATTTAATATTACATCTACTCACGTCCAGAACACGGAGTGAAACTTGAGATGCAAGGTGGAAAGACCACGCTTAATTGTTCCGAGGAACTAAGCTACTGTATGTATTACCACTAGTAAGCCTAATACAAAGCACTTCGAATAACTAAAGAATATCTGTAACCGACCAGCAAGTAACAGGGTAGGAATATCAGTATTGCCACTAAACTGTTACAAAGGTATCGCTCGCGCCTGCGCAGGAGTGCACGCTTAAAGCGAGCTACTATGCTCCCTAATACCCGTTAGCCAATCAGAAACTCCCTACCCTTCCCTTGGTTTCGCTGAGACAGTTACTTTAGTATTAGGGACTCCGGAGGAACATAATATTTCTGGAACAGCTTACTGTTATGGATTAGGATACAGTATCATGTTACGACATGTAACTCCCATCTCTAGTTCTCAGTGGTCCTAACGATGAATAAAACTAATCTTTCCTTCTTTCTTTCTTAATCTGTTTACCCTTCAGGTTTTGGTTTCTCCCTCGGGCTCAGTGAGGGATCCCACCTCTACCGCCTCAAGGGCAGTATCCTGGAGCATGAGACATTGGGTCGGGGGATACAACTGGGAAGGAGGACCAGTACCTTGCCCAGGCGGACTCACCTGCTATGCTGAACAGTGAGGAATGGGAAGATTGGAAGGAATAGACAAGGAAGAGGGAAGGAAGCGGCTGTGGCCTTATGTTAAGTATCATCTCGGCATTTGCCTAGAGGAGAAGTGGGAAACCACGGAAAACCACTTCGAGGATGGCTGAGGTCGGAATCGAACCCGGGCCTCCGGGGATGGCAGCTAATCATGCTAAACACTACACCACAGAGGCGGACAATAATAATAATAATAATAATAATAATAATAATAATAATAATAATAATAATAATAATACAAAAGTACTCGTCCGATATTCCAAGCGTGCAGCGAATGACACACTGTGGACGCTGGCGGCTGCGAGGTGATGAGTATTCCACTCTCACGTGTCACTTGACGGTGCTCACGGGGTCATTCTTGGTCATTGATCCCCACAGTTCCACTAACTATTACCCTGTCATGAATCACTCGCTTCTTCGAATAGAAACTAGAAAAATTACCCATCGGACTTTCCCGGCACCCTTCCAGTAAACTTGGATGATGGTTCATTTTAGTAACAGGTCTCCTACTTCTTCTGAAATTAATTGACCCCGTTCACTTCACAGTAAAAGTAGTTTCTCTTCCTGTAAACGTCTTCTTAAACGAAGTGTTACAAATTATAAGGTACATACAGTGTGCTTTAAAAACACTTATCTCTGAAGTTACCCTGAGCGGGGGGAAAATTCTTATAAGTCGGGCTGAGTGGCTCAGACGGTTGAGGCGCTGGCCTTCTGACCACAACTTGGCAGGTTCGATCGTCGCTCAGTCCGGCAGTCTAAATTCCGGCACCTCGGCGTCTCCGAAAACCGTCAAAAGTAGTTAGTAGGACGTAAAGCGAATAAGGTAATGGTTATTCTGCCCGAAGGCAGGCCCGAACCTCCGCAGAGGTGTTCCTGAGCCGGAGTTTACGAGCGGTAGGGTGGCCAGTTCCTTTCCGCTCCTCCATTCCCTTACCCCCACCAACAGCGCGTGGAAACCCATCCGACTCCTGACCACGTCCAATGTTGATTAACTTCGGAGATCTCACGGGATCCGGTGTTTCAACACGGCTACGGCCGTTGGCATAAAGCGAATAATATTATTATTACATTCATATGTCCGACTCGTTGGCTGAATGGTCAGCGTACTGGCCTTCGGTTCAGAGGGTCTCGGGTGCGATTCCCGGCCAGGGCGGGGATTTTAACCTTTATTGATTAATTCCAATGGCTCGGGGGCTGGGTGTTTGTGCTGTCCCCAACATCTCTGCAACACACACACCACACATAACACTATCCTCCACCACAATAACACGCAGTTACCTACACATGGCAGATGCCGCCCACCCTCAACGGAGGGTCTGCCTTACAAGGGCTGCACTCGGCTAGAAATAGCCACACGAAATTAAATTGCATTCATATAAGCCAGGCTCTAATCTCAACATTTACCTTCTTCTTCTTCTTCTTCTTCTTCTTCTTCTTCTTCTTCTTCTTCTTCTTCTTCTTCTCTTCTTCTTCTTCCGCTTTCCCCACACTTGTGAGTTCGCCGGTGCGAATGTGTCGCACATGTGGATTTGGCCTTATTTTACGGCCGGTTGCCTTTACTGATGCCAACCCTGTATGGAGGGACGTGATCACTATAGCGTATTTATGAGGTGGTTTCTGGTTGTTTTTTTTTACAAGTTCGTCTCCGTCACACTGACACAGATAAGTCTTATGGTGACGATGGGACCAGAAAGGCTAGGATTGGGAAGGAACCAGCCGTGGCCTTAATTAAGGTACAGCCTCTGAATTTGCATGGTATGAAAATGGGAAACCACGAAAAATCATCTTCAGATCTGCCGACAGTGGATTTTGAACCTGTAGTGACAATCATTTAGCTCAGTTTCGAACGGGATTTTTTTCTCGAAGTTAATAATAGGCTTATCAGTTGTGCGGTTTGATGTTTTTCAAACTTTATTTGAACAGCTTTTTTAAAAATTGAATTTTGTTTGTATATTTTTGTGTGTTGAAATCGAATAACTTATTGTAACGGAGACCGGTATCGGTTAGTAGTTTTGTACTTACTGAAAAATTAAACCAATTAAAGTTGAACCACAGAAGCAGTCAAATAATGAATGGGAGAAGACTTAACAACTTGTGACTTGCAGATGATATTGCTTTACTGACAAATGACTTCGATGAGCTACAAACCTTAGTTACAGATTGGAATGTCAGTGGGTTGGCTTTCCAAAACGATAAAAATGTCCAGTAAATGGGTCCAGGCTGGGAATAGTGAAAATTAAGGACATCCCATTAGAAGAGGTCAGTGAATACATCTACCTTGGCCAGATTTAAAATATGAAGAGAGATATAAAACCAGAAATCTATCGGCGTATGAAGCTTGGATGTCATGCTTTTGAAAGGAATGCATCAGTTTTTATATAAAAAATACCGGAAAATTTGAAGAAATCAGTTTTTTATCAATCCATTCTTTCTGTTTTAACACAGGGTACCGAGCTGGATAGTTGCAGTCGCTTAAGTGCGGCCAGTGCCCAATATTCGGGAGATAGTGGGTTCGCTGTCGGCAGCCCTGAAGATGGTTTTCCGTGGTTTCCCATTTCTACACAAGGCAAATGCTGGGGCCACTTTCTTCCCACTCCTAGCCCTTTCTTTTCCCATCGCCGCCATAAGACCTATCTCTGTCGGTGCGATGTAAAAGATAATTAACATGATATGGTTGTGAGACTTGGACACTAAACAAGTTTGCGAAAGGGCAATGTTGGTCTATACAAGGAAATATAGGACTGGTCGAGTTGGCCGTACGGTTAGAGGTGCGCGGCTGTGAGCTTTCATCCGGGAGATAGTGGATTCGAATCCCTCTGTCGGCAGCCCTGAATATGGTTTTCCGTGGTTTCCCATTTTCACACCAGGCAAATGCTGGGGCTGTACTTTAATTAAGGCCACGGCCGCTTCCTTCCAGCTCCTAGGCCTTTCCTATCCCATCGTCGCCATAAGACCTATTTAAAATAATAATAATAATAATAATAATAATAATAATAATAATAATAATAATAATCGTATGGCCTCAGCTACCGTGTGCAGACATTTCAATTTGACGCCATCTGGCTGTCTGCTCGTCAATTTCGACGTTCCGTTTTACTCTAGGCCCGCTAGATGGCAGACCGAGTAAACCGAAACTCTCTTGGGCGTCTGTGGCTGAGATTTAATGAATTTTGTCGGGTAAACACCAAATGTGTCACCAGAGATCTTTTACATGCCGACATCGTACGACATGGGAGTGTCGAATGGACTTTTTTCCGCCCTTCAAAAATCCGACTACCTCTGCCGGGTTTGAACCCGCTATCTTGGGATCCGGAGGCCGACACTCTACCACGTAAAACCACTAGCAAAAAAAAAAAAAAAAAAAAAAAAAGGAAATATAGGAAACAGCAGTTGACATCCGATCGATCACTAAGGTTAAGGATATTTTGGAGATAGTTTGCTCCTTAAAACGGCAGGAGGCTGTCCATGTTGCACGAATGATGAAAGATGGACGAAGCTAGAGTGCTGGAATGGAGTCCGAAAGAACATCAGAGGCCTAGAGGAAGACCACCCGACAGATGGGACAGAGTTATCAGGAAGATTGCAGGTATCACCTGGCAGAGAACCGCACAAAACTTACCACTTGGAGAAGACTGTTACAAGCCTATTTGGAACCATGACTTAAAGAGGCCACGTCATTTAATAATTGATTTGGCTGATAGTAGTAGTAATGAATAACCCATTTGTTTATGACCTATGACTTGACAGTATATTACATTATGTCTCCCTGCTGTAATTAAACGTAGATTAAGTTTCTAGCGATATCACCCGACGCTGCTCGGGCACTTTATTGATTTATTACTTCTAGATGTTTTATTACCTGTCAATTATTTGCCAAGCGAATTCTTGTACATTTCGTTATTGTGACGTTGACTGATACTACATTCCCTTTCAACCCACGCCCAGAGGGATGCACAAACATAAATCCATAATCTTGGCCATATTGGACTTTTTTCACCCTTTCTCAATCCCTATGCCGACGGGGGATGAACTTGGACTTAAACTACAAGCGGAGTGTCACTGTTCATCTCGGCGATCCCGAAACCTATGGATTCGATTATTTTTATATGCCACTCCCTCCCCACCTCCACCCATAGGAGTGGTTTACCCCCACAGTGCTTTTCTTCAGACAGTCATGTGTGTAGTAGAATCTCTCCTTGGTCTTG
The DNA here is from genome assembly GCF_040414725.1 of Anabrus simplex. Classification (NCBI taxonomy): domain Eukaryota; kingdom Metazoa; phylum Arthropoda; class Insecta; order Orthoptera; family Tettigoniidae; genus Anabrus; species Anabrus simplex. The sequence continues at coordinate 49,873,952 of NC_090274.1, read as the reverse complement.
CCTACATTTACGCACGTGCCTACTTCCAACGGCAGGCCTGTATTCTACTGTAGAATCCTTGAAATGACGTTGCATTTGTTAGGTCTGGTAATTTCTTCATCCGATTCCTAGACCGAGGTAGGGTTTCTCCATAAGGGTTGGTTTTAGGCCCTTAACACATGATTTTCGGGGCCCGTACGGGCCTTACCGAGTTTTTTTTTTTTTCGCGTCATGAGGCTTAAAATGAGCTTTGTCTCGTCCTTGTGCGACAAAGTCTACATTTCGCCTACATTGACCTATGTTAATGTGCCAAAGGGCCTAAATGTAGGGAAATGAGAGGGCTGTTAAAATTTCTTGTAGATGGGCTTACTCGCAGAGTCCTTAAAGGTAAGTACACAAAATTTGGTTTAGGTTGGTGAAACGGTATCGATTTGTGTAAGGAACAAACAGGCTGACATACATTCTGCTTTATGTACATTAGTGTCCAAACGTTAAGCATAAGTTACGAGTAAGCGGGCAACAGGAAATAGACCGCAAATCGCACGACATATGCACCTACCAACCTTACGTGTTCGCTCTGTATGAGAACTAGCGGCGTAACCGCAAGGTAAACACAGGCAGTGCCTGCGCCCCATGTTCCCTAAGTTGTGTTTACCCTGTTATAGTGTGCGGAGTGTAGCCTCGTGGTGAACATGACAACATAATGGCACAACGACGCCATTTGGACCCCGTTTTGCAGAGTAGAATACTCGGCCACCTGGAAGCAGGTCAGACACAGACCAAAGTCGCCGTATCCTTGAATGTGCCACAAAGTGTCATTTCCAGGCTTTGGAGACAATTTTGAGACACATGAGATGTTAATCGTAGGCCAGTACCAGGTCGACCAAGGGTAACCACCCCACATATCTGGCCTTAACCGCCCGACGAAATCGGAGTGCACCTGCTAGACAATTGTCGGCGGAGCTTGCAGCCATCTCAGGGGTTGCCGTTTCCCGGCAAACTGTGCACCGGAGGCTCAGAACAGTAGGGCTGTTTGCCCGACGTCCAGCGGTATGCGTCCCGTTCACTACAGCACAGAGACTGTGGAGCCGTCAACATCGAAACTGGACCATGAATGAATGGAGACATGTGCTCTTCACAGATGAATCCCGCTTCGGTTTACAGAACGATTCCCGTCGCACATTAATCTGGAGAGAACCGGGTAGCCGATACAACCACAGGAACATCGTGGAACGGGACCAGTATGGTGGTGGTGGCGGAGTCATGGTGTGGCGCGGCATCATGTTGAATGTCCGTATGGACCTGCACATCTTCATGGGTGGTCCGAAGAACACTGTTAACGCTCGGAAATACAGGGATGAGGTACTGAGACCACATGTTCGACTCTTCAGAGGCGCGGTTGGTCCAGACTTCCTATTAATGGACGATAATGCCCGACCGCATCGCGCTGCTCTGGTGGATGAATTTCTGGCTGGGGAAGACATTCATTGCATGGGCTGGCCAGCGAGGTCTGCGGATCTGAATCCTATAGAACATGCCTGGGATGCATTGGGGAGGCGAAATGCATCCCGTCAGCCTCCACCAAGGACCCTCCAAGACCTTCGCATTGCCCTTTCGGAGGAATGGGATCGAATGCCACAAGAGCTCTTGGACCATCTGATAGAGAGCATGCCACGTCGCTGCGAAGCATGTGTGGCCGTTAGGGGTAACTGTACACTCTATTAACAGCATATTTTGTTGTGGAAGATATTGCCAAGTTTTGTTAGTTGTTGTCAAAGGTGTACCTTAGCTATCAGAATCTTTCTGACTCTGTTTTTTTGGACAAATTGTGTGACATATGGTGTGAGAGTCAGCTTCCGTTTGTTCAGCAATCCGTCTGATATTCCTATCAGGCGGTATGGCCTCGTTTAGTGATTATGCTTAACTTTTGGACACTAGTGTATATAGAAGATATGGAATCATAGGGACGATTGCAAAAACGGTGTTTAGACGATGTCTACGGTTAAACAATGCCTAAGTATGGCTGCCGCATTGCAGAGACGTTATTTATCACTTTGACACCGTCTAAAACCGATGTTCAACCGGTAATGTTTAAACACTGCCCAGAGCACTGCTTAACCTGAAATGAGAGGAGTGAATCACAATAAGAGGTTATGTACCATGAAACATGTAATTTGTATTATCATGTTCAGACGATTCCGGCGGCCTTTCTGTGGGTCGCCCGCTGTTAAATCGCAGCAATTCATTTGACATGTACGGGGAGATAGATCTTAAAATAAGGTTTCGCTTTTCAAGAGACTTGTTTCTTGAGACTCACAAAGGGACAGTCCGGTAACTGTCAACTTGAATACAATTCTTGGCAACCGATATATGTTATTATTAGGGCTCGGATGTTTAGGAAAAGTCATAACTTTTTCTTTGCCTCTATTTCCTTGCCTGTTTGGATTTTGGTGCATATCAGGTGATTATCGTCACAATTAAGTGATTTTTATTTGGCATATAAATGCATATTTTGGCTATTTTTGTCATAAGGTCATATTTTGAACTATTTTCGCAGATGCGTCATATTTCGGTTATATTTTGGCGGCCTGACGACAGCTGTAGCTGTGCAAAATCATCTTCAACTTACTGAATCCGAAGTAGTGTTCATAAAACTGCTTCTCGGTATCACATCTGCAGTTAATACAAGCGGAATACTCTGCCTCTTCTATCAAGATTGGGTAGGAATTGTTTTCGAACAGTTTGTCAGAATGTCTGGCATATATACGGTATATAGTCGAACTTTGGAATTATATCGAGTGCAATTACTCGCTTAGAAACTGCTAGCTCAGAAATTCATGCAAGTATTGAAATTCAGTGCAACAATCACATGGAATAGTTGGCGAGAGTGTAAAACGGAATTAAAACACTCTCGGCAACTATTTTCGAGTCATATTTTGTAATTTTTACGTCATATTTCGTCACTTTTGAGGTCATATTTCGTCACTTTTGAGGTCATATTTGCTTGCTTATTTGGGCTATTTTTAGGTCTTAAACATCCGAGCCCTAGTTATTATATACAGAGTGTAATTTCCATGGAATTATAGGTCACTTCGCCTACATACATATCAGAGATACGTGTCCCGATCGTCAGAGGGCTGTCACATACATCAACCGGGAGGGATTCACTTATATTTACTGCCAAGCAAACACACATAATAGTGAAAACTCAAAAGTAGGTTGTATGTGGTTTTTATGTATATAATCGTGTAAGTTTTCGCCAACTATCAGATAGGAAAAGGCAAGTGGTGGTGATGGTGGTGATTATGTTTAAAGTTTTATGTATATAATCGTATAAGTTTTCGGCAACTATCAGATAGGAAAAGGCAAGTGGTGGTGATGGTGGTGATTATGTTTAACGTTTTATGTATATAATCGTATTAGTTTTCGGCAACTATCAGATAGGAAAAGGCAAGTGGTGGTGATGGTGGTGATTATGTTTAAAGAGGAGGACTGGGAAAGAAGAGCCGCGGCCATAATATCAGCCCTAGTATTTGTCTGGTGTAAAAATAGGGAAACTACGGAAAACAATCTTCACTAAGTGCGGCCAGTATCCAGTAATCGGGAGATAGTGGGTTCGAGTCCCACTGTCGGCAGCCTTGAAGATGGTTTTCCGTGGTTTCCCATTTTCACACCAGACAAATGCCGGGGCTGTACCATAATTAAGGCCACGGCCGCTTCCTTCCAACTCCTAGGCCTTTCCTATCCCATCGTCGCCATAAGACCTATCTGTGTCAGTGCGATGTAAAGCAAATAGCAACAACAACAAAAAACAATCTTCAGGGCTGCTGATGATGCGTTTCGAACCTACGATCTCCAGAATGCAAGCTGCATCTGTATGGGCCGTACAACACACTCCGTTACACATTACTATTGCTTACTCTTCCCTTAGTCGAAGCTACCGTATTTATGAGTAGATTACACTCACTGTAACAACGCTATAATCAAAGCTACGCTTCCCCGTACGGTGGAGTGTCGCTTTAGTGTCGATAATATTATATATTGAGATTTTATTTCCACCGAAAATGATACTCTTAATATGTATGTGGGCAAGTCATGTTCATATTTGAGTAATGTGTAGGCATACAAACAGCTGACTGGCGTTCGGCGCGTGCACCGACGAATTTCATTGGGTGCGACAAGCAAAGAGTTGCATGAAAGATACCTCTATCTCCATTTTCAAACCAACATTGAAACTTTAAACGATGTCTAGTTAAAAACCGACTGAACACTGTTTATGCAATGGAAGATCGTGCTTGATTTAGACGTTGTTTAGGTAGACGTTGCCTAATGTCTAAGGCTTAAAACTAGTCATCGTTTCTGCAATCGGCCCATAGGTTTTACATTGTATTTGAAGGGGCACGAATTTTTATGTTGACAGGCGCGCCAGTATCACATCCGCTACACCCCTGCTGCTGTTAGCTCGAGCCAACTCTACTGAGAGTTCCAGTCACGGAAATAATTAATATTGATGGAGCCAATTCAGCTCCTTTTTCCAATCTCCTGCTTGACTCCCTGACCAATCTCAAGGTACCGTTTCCTTGTCACGGATCACTGCGTCTTCCGTTACTGGGTCAGACTCTTCGATAACTTAAAGAGGGCGTGGCCATCAATAGGCAGCCCTAGGTAACACACATAAAGAATACAGATTAGATAACGAGAAATGAGTTACACTTAAAATGAAGTTCTAGGACAGGGGTATCCAACTTGTGAGGGTTCGAATACCACATTGGAAACCGTAGGCAACATCGCGGGCCATAATTAAATAATAGGCCACTGTTCGTAAAATGCTGGTATTAGATCGGAGGTATCCAGTCTCCGAGCCAGGTTCTAAGGTTAAAATCTCCGACCCTGCCGGGAATATAACCCGGGGCCCTACGCTGGCCATTCAGCCGTGGAGCCCGACGGGTGGGGGTAGAGGGGCGCAAATGCCCAGGGGCCCATAAAATGAATTACAAATAAAACTTTAAAGTTTAAATAAATGTAAATGCCAATGAGAATACAAACTTTCGTTGTTTAAGAAATGTACAAGTGAAAGGTTACTCCATAAATACACCAACTGTATAGCAAAATTACACCAATTTTGTAACATATTTGTCGGTAGAAGAGCACGAGGAAGGACATCGAGCAGATGGATTGATCAAGTTCTTGCGTACCACCGGTCTGACTCTTCAGCATGCTTTAAGAGAAGCTGAAGTCGTCAAAGTTGGCGCCGCTTAATCAAGAATATTGTGTGAAGTCAAATGGGGTCACGACGCTCAGCAACGAGTTACACGACTTATCACGATGACGAAAAAATATGCACCAATTTTGCACCAAAGTGGCACCAGGGTTACTCCACAAATGTACCACAATGCTCGCTTTTAATGATACACCAAAAATACACCAAATTTGCAGGAAGATTACATCAATTTTGAACTATGTTTTTGGGGGTACATGCAAAAGAATATGCACTAATTTATATGCCAATAAGAATACAAACTTGTGTTATTTAAGAAGTGAAAGGTTACTCCATAAATACACCAACTTTATAGCAAAATTACACCAATTTTGTAACACATTTTGGTGGGTAAATACAAAAAAATTTGAACCAATTTTGCACCGAAATGGCACCAAGGTTACTCCACAAACGTACCACAATGCTCGTTTTGAACGATGCACCAAAAAATACACCAGCTTTACACCCAGATGACACCCAGTTTGAACCATTATATTTGTAGGGGAAATACGTAGAAAACTGCACAAATTTTGTACTAAAATGACACCAAGGTGATTCCATAAATGGACTCAAATCCTTGATGTAACTTTGGAGCATTTTTGAAGCAAATTTCGTTCAAGAATGGTGTTGACAATAAAGAAGTTTGAAAGCAAAACTTTGGTGTATTTTTGGCGCGATCATGGTGCAGAAACTGTCTGATTAATGTACATCATTTTTGATGTAACTATGGTGTAAACTGTCACTTCTCTTGCACCAACTTTGTTGGTGAAAAAATGGTGTAAAATTAATGTGATAAAATATCTGGTGTAATTATGGTGCATTTTCATTGGTGTTAAATCGGTGCATACATTGTCACTTTTTGCACCGAATTACCACCACAAACACACGTTTGCACCGATTTTACACCAGTATTACATCAATTTTTTGGTACAAGCTCCGCCGCCAGGAGCTGATAATCAGGTAAGTCTCAGTTATAAAATAACCTGAACGTTCTGGTCTAAAATAAGTGAGGGGTTGGGGGTACCGGGTCCCTGACCCCTCAGTTGCTCTGGTGCCCAAGAAACCTTTCACCGGGCCTGTTGACAGATTTCAATTATCGGACGTTTTAATCTGGCCGTCACAAATGTTCACCAGGTAGGCTGAATTCAGAGAATAATTTATACTTGAAATGCATTAGGCCAATTTTCATATTAAATTTGGTACACCGGGCGAGTTGGCTTTTCGGTTAGGGGCGCGCAGCTGTGAGCTTGCATCCGCGATATAGTGGGTTCGAGCCCCACTGTCGGCAGACCTGAAGATGGTTTTCCATGGTTTTTCTCATTTTCGTACCTTAATTAAGGCTACGGCTGATTCCTCCCCGCGCCGGGCGGGTTGGCCGTGCGGTTAGGGGAGCGCGCCCGTGAGCTTGCATCCGGGAGATAGTGGGTTCGAACTCCACTGTCGGCAGCCCTGAAGATGGTTTTCCGTGGTTTCCCATTTTCACACCAGGCAAATGCTAGGGCTGTCCCCTAATGAAGGCCTCGGCCGCTTCCTTTCCATTCCTAGGCCTTTCCTTTCCTATCGTCGCCATAAGATCTATCTGTGTCGGTGCGACGTAAAGCCACTAGCAAAGCTTTGATAACTTCACAATTTACGTAGATTTAGTCTCAAACAGCATGAACAATCACGTTACAAAGTGGAACGGAAGACCCACGGATGTACGGAACTACGCGCCAGATGAGGTAAATTACCCAGAATGATCAGCTTTACCAGCAAATGGCGAGACATCACGAGATTTCCTTTTTTGAGGCTCAAAAGAGAAAAAATATAATGGTGCCACTCTGAACTTCAGTGGCACTCAAATCAAATAAGGATTTTAAAATATTTAGAGACAAGAAAAGACAAACGCTCGTTTCATAATACGGGACGCAAAATTTTCACTTCAAATACGAGATGTCCCGTACAATACGGCACAAGTGGCAATCCTACCTGGGACAGTCTCAAAAACTTACGAGCCGGCGCACTTCTCCTTTGAATGGATAAATGCCCACCCTACCCAGTGTAGCTATTTGAAAATGTAATCGGAAGTGTGCGAGAAGTTCCCTGTTATGCCTAGTTTACATGATGCCAGTTGATGAGACAATTGGCTTGACGAGCATTGGCTACATGTGAACACTTCGGTCCAGTTGTCTAGGCAATTGCCCTCACAACTAACTAGAGCCAGCTGCAATCCCCACCACCCGGAGCTCAGTATTGTCGGGCGAGTTGAAGCCGTGTAAACTGTTAATCAATCAATACAATCACTACTGATCTGCATTTAGGGCAGTCGCCCAGGTGGCAGATTCCCTATCTGTTGCTTTCCTAGCCTTTTCCGAAATGATTTCAAAGAAATTGGAAATTTATTGAACATCTCCCTTGGTAAGTTATTCCAATCCCTAACTCCCCTTCCTATAAATGAATATTTGCCCCAGTTTGTCCTCTTGAATTCCAACTTTATCTTCATATCGTGATATTTCCTACTTTTATAAACGCCATTCAAACCTATTCGTCTACTAATGTCATTCCACGCCATCTCTTCGCTGACAGCTCGGAACATACCACTTAGTCGAGCAGCTCTTCTTCTTTCTCTCAATTCTTCCCAACCCAAACATTGCAACATTTTTGTAACGCTACTCTTTTGTCGGAAATTACCCAGAACAAATCGAGCTGCTTTTCTTTGGACTTTTTCCAGTTCTTGAATCAGGTAATCCTGGTGAGGGTCCCATACACTGGAACCATACTCTAGTTGGGGTCTTACCAGAGACTTATATGCACTCTCCTTTACATCCTTACTACAACCCCTAAACACCCTCATAACCATGTGTAGAGATCAGTACCCTTTATTTACAATCCCATTTATGTGATTACCCCAGTGAAGATCTTTCCTTATATTAACACCTAGATACTTACAATGATCCCCAAAAGGAACTTTCACCCCATCAACGCAGTAATTAAAAGTGAGAGGACTTTTGCTATTTGTGAAACTCACAACCTGACTTTTAGCCCCGTTTATCAACATACCATTGCCTGCTGTCCATCTCACAACATTTTCGAGGTCACGTTGCAGTTGCTCACAATCTTGTAACTTATTTATCACTCTATAGAGAATAACATCATCCACAAAAAGCCTTACCTCCGATTCCACTCCTTTACTCATATCATTTATATATATAAGAAAACATAAAGGTCCGATAACACTGCCCTGAGGAACTCCCCTCTCAACTATTACAGGGTCAGACAAAGCTTCACCTACTTTAACTCTCTGAGATCTATTTTCTAGAAATATAGCAACCCATTCAGTCACTCTTTTGTCTAGTCCAATTGCACTCATTTTTGCCAGTAGTCTCCCATGATCCACGCGACAGGACAGTAGCTGAATATTTATTTTGTGCCAGTTCGCTTGTGTCAACCGAGAGGTGCAGCCGCCTGCGTGGTCTTGATAATTTAAATACTTTAAGTTTTAAATTATTTGTAAGCTGTTCGCGTAATTATAGCTCCAAAGTAGGGTGACGATACTAACGTAGTGACGGGACTATCGAATGAAAAGTACCGAATTACTCAATAGTCGTCAACTACCGTCACAACCGATTGTATCCGTTTGCATTCGGCTTTTCATTCGGATCGCAATTTCCAATTGTTTCCATTAGTCAGCGCTGAAATCGGCCTTCACTTTCATTATGGAGTGAAGTCAGAGTCATTTATTATAAATGAATAGATATCTGACTCAAAGTTGTATAACGATAATGACGAATGCACAAACAGGCCGACAGATGGTGCTGGACAGCAACACGTCAGTGATGCCGCATGAGACGGTATAAAAGGAACTGTCGTGAGAGAGGGCATCAGATATGCCTGCAATCGTGACATTACCAGAATAGGCACTGTCAGTGAAGCTTTATTTACTTCATTTTTGTGTCAATAAAACCCCATGTCATGCCAATCATGTGTGTCAATCATTACCCCTCCACCTCCAATGTTCCGTGAAGTATTGCCTCATCAAATATTAACAAACCTTTTAGTCACCCTGTACATTTAATTTACCCTTTTGCAAAGTAATGAATTCCATGTTGTGCACTGCTCGATGACATTAAGCAGAATAACTGAGTAAAGATCATCGTTATACTTCAAGAATATGGTGTGTGTGGTAGGGTGATAATTCCTGTTACCAATACATGGGTTAACCCAATTTAAAGGTGGGTGGACAAACCCTGATGTAATTAAGTTGCAGTCTTGCAATCTTGCAGTACTAATCTTCATGTAAAATTCTTTTAATATGAAGCGACCACCTTCACCAAAGAAATAAAAATAGAGTTCATAGGAAAATATATTTAAATTAAGCAGAGTTACTGAGGTCCAGCTTAATGAAAAATTAATGTAAGTTACAATACATTAGGAAATTTAAGATTTGCGTACCGCAAGAGAAGGCGAGATCTCTAATGGAGCACAGAGCTCCTGGACAACACGTCCGCTCTACATGTTGCTGAAGACAGAATTAAGACACTCTGGGATACGCTTCCCGAAGGTAGCCCACGCTGGATGGTGTAACCGGAAATGGCACAGCCAAATTAATGACCAATGACTGCACAGGAGTTACCTTTCGATTTATTTAAACCAATCAATAATGGACCAACTACATTGGTAGTATAAATTTATTCATTCGGGACAAATATTTCAGGTTCCCTGTGGAAATCAACATCTATATCACCATGTACTGTACGTGTCGATTTTTCTGGGACTTGCACGAGATACAGTCTTCAAGAGGTTTCCTAACAAGCGTCCAAATAAACATTTAAATTTGATCAACGATCAGTCAATACTGATCTGCACTTAGGGCAGTCGCCCAGGTGGCAGATTCCCTATCTGTTGTTTTCCTAGCCTTTTCTTAAATGATTTCAAAGAAATTGGAAAATTAGTGAACATCTCCCTTGGTAAGTTATTCCAATCCTTAACGCCCCTTCCTATAAATGAATATTTGCCCCAATTTGTCCTCTTGAATTCCAACTTGAAGCCACCGGCAGTGCCAGTGCACTATGAGAGACTTTGTCTCATTTTCAAAAATTGATGCCTGCCTGGCCATCAGATTATATAGATGTTGATTCCCTATGGGAAAGTAGTCTATGCAGTGGCCTCCACGGTATGCACTAGCCATGCGTCTTGGTAGGTGTGCTATTTACCAACTGATGAGCCTAACTTAGCACACTGGGGCGAAACGCTGGCAACCAGGAATGAGTTAGCTGGAAAATTTATATTGTCCAATAACAGACCAACTACATTGGCATCAGTACAAGGTGTCCCACAAATTTAGATGATAAAATTTAATACAATTTTAAATGATCCAAAATTGACTTGAACTAGGTCAAATATATAAACTCTCGCAGCTCACGTCCCAATAACCAAAGGGGACCTGCCAGATATTCGATATGGTCGATATGGTCATCTTCCATATAAAAGCTTATAATTCTGAACATTGTAAATTTTGAGCCAACAGACACCCACGTCCACAGTGGCCTAGCAGGAAATTCAAAAATAGTCACCAGTATCTGGCATTCAATGTGTTAATGAGTGATGTATACAGTAGAACAGTGTGTATTCATTGTGTTGTGCCATGTGAAGCATTCTTCTGTTACAAAGTGCTGCTTTTGATCCATTCGCAAATTTCTTAGTGTTCTCCCTCCCCATAGGAATACGGTACGTAATGTAGTGAAGAAGTTCTGTACCACTGGGTCCATTCTAAACAAGAAAACACTCAGAAGACATACTGTTTTAACAGAGGAAAAGCTTGATGAAACAGGAACTCTCTTGGAAAGAACTCCAGCAAAATCCCTGTTGCATCTCACCATAGAAGCTGATGTGTCATTAACTTCTGCCCACAAAGCAAGAAAACTGTTAAAAGTCAAACCATACAAATCCACTGCTGCCCAACATTTAAGAGGACCTAACTGTTTTGCTAGGGTTTGGTACTGTAACTGGTTGCTTTGGTTAGTTAATGGTGGGTATGTTAACCCAGAAATTTTATTTTTTAGTGATGAGGCATGACTACACTATGTGGCCATGTAAATAGTCAAAACATTTCCTGCTGGAATGCAGAAAATTTGTACCAGCTGCATGTCCATCCACTTCACAGTGTAAAGATAGGAGTTTGGTGCACAATACGAACTTGCAGAATTATAAGGCCTATATATTTCCATGAAAGAATAAATGCTTACCGATATTGTACTGTGATACAAATATTCTGGATTTACTTTGTATATCCCCAGTACTTCATTCTAAAACTACCTTCTTCCACTCTTGTTCTTCACATACTGGCCGCTTCTTAGTCAATCACCCACTCCCCTGACGTCAATTCTGTTTCTCGTAATTCCCAGAATGAATTCACCTTAATATAAATACGTGCCACTGGCCTAACTCAGAAGCTTGAAAAAGAGCCCATTCCCTGCTGGAGGTGCGAGCACATTATCTTGGACAGAGCTGGTTCTCTGCTCCTTCTACTGCAACTATTTACCAGGTGAGACACAGAGAGCAAATCATGTGAGATAAATACAATAAAAACTTTACGTTTACTTTACGTTTTGTAAACTTGTCAATGATAGAGAGTTTAATGATAACATGAATCAGTAATGATGAAAATAAAAAAAATACAAGTATTAATATAATGGAAAACTTATGTACTTATCTAGACTGCCGTTGTCATCAAACACTATTTCAGGACTGTGGTCATGGAAAGTTTTGGGCAAAGCACACTGCTCGTGGAGAGGGGAGGGGTAGCATGGGAGGGGCCTTGTGGAGCGTTGTGGATCACTCCTATTCGATGAAGAGGTGAGTACACTGTACCGTGGAGAGGGGAGGGGGGAGTATGGCTTCAATCTTAACAAATCATGTGAGATATCTTCTCTTATTATTCTATTTGTCATTGCTGACAAAGTTGGAGGAGTCGTCGACTTACAGGCCATTATTTTTCGTTCTGTGTCAATATATAGACCTCATTCTCAGGCCATTCTTTCAAGATCTGATGGAAGAAGAATGCTTTAATGGTTTCTTCATGCAAGATGATGTGGTGGCATGCACTACTGGTCTATGGAGATAATACAGGAAGTTTTTGAAGATCGTGTGGTTAATATCCAACTAGATTTCCTGAATTAAATCCCTGTGGTTATTACCTGTAAGAGATTCTCAAGGTAAAAGTGTATGTGAACAACTCTCACACAAGAGAAGAGCATCATGAGAACATTGCACAAGTTATTTCAAACATCACACAGGCTGAGATTCGCCGAGTGTCTGCAAATCTGTTTATGAGGTGTCAGGCATGTTTGACAGCTGAAGTACAACATTCTGAACATCAAATGTGATGCCAGTTAGTTTTTAGAATAATAATTTCATAAGAAATAGCTTTCGATAAATGTAAATTTCCGCGATGTAGTGGGGAGGAAAGGTGTGGTAGTAATGTTTCGAACATCGCAGGCTTCAGGCTGCTGATGGCGTCTGAGCCGGTCAGGTGATTGCGGCTAACAGTATATGTAGGAGTCATGCTGCTGAGAAGAGCAATGTCCAACGAATCACTGATACCGCAATACGGGCACGGCGACTTATTGTAATTTAATAAGGTAGTGGACTGTGTTGCAGTCGTACGGAGTTTCAATCCAGGACTTAGTGCCTTCAAGCACTGGCATCTGAAGTATTTGTAGGAGTATTGTCCACAGGACTATATACATATGTGTGTGTGTGTATTGCCTTTATTTGCTGTTTGTTCAATGTTGGTGATACCACGACAGCTGATATTTATTCTAGACTGTAAAAGTAATGGTAAAATGCAGTTTGGCAAAAAAAATTAGAAAACAAGTACCTTAACCATTGGACATTCAAGTGGATATCTGGTAGGTTCTTCTGTTAACATTGTGTCAGTGTAAGTAAGCTTATATGGATTTCAGTATGAGGACTATTATATTTTATGCTATGTTACCTTTTCCATATGAAGGATTGTAATGTATTTGTACTTTAATTGCAAATCAGTTAATAAATGTGTTGCATTGGAACTTTAATATATCACAAAAGGCATGTGTTATACTGGCTAGAGACTGTCAATTTTCCAGCCATGTTGTGCTCTGAGTGGCGCTGCGACCAGCGCTAAAAATAAAGACCTGAATAGCCAAGCACACCGCTGTTTTCCAGCTTGTTCTTTTAGTTATGCCTTATTTATGAATAACATAATTAATATGAACAAATATATGGCAAAAACCAAGAACACGTAGAAAGATACAGAAAACCCTTGATAGCTATCAGTAGGGCCCGGATTTTTATGTAATATCAAAGTACAAAATATACTCATGTTCATAAAAAACAGAACACCTTGAAAGACTAGAGATAGGAAGTTCATATTCACAGGGCATGTTCATTAGTATGTTCTGCAGAAATGATTGACATTTCAGTCACCTAGGTTCAGCATATGTCCTGTTGCCTAGTAGGCACTGGGTCCTCCATGGGCTCTGGTAACTTGCTCCATGCGTGATGGCATCGACGCGTATAAGGCTGGAATGGCGGCCTGGGATATAGCCACCCATGCTGCATTCACCTGCTTCCACAGTTCATCTTTGGTGGTTGGCATTGTGTCACAGCGCCGCACCCGTCGTTTCACCATATCCCACACATTTTCGATTGGCGACAAGTCCAGTGATCTGGCGGGCCAGGGCAACAGTCTGACATCCTGTGACAACAAAAAGGCATGTGTTCATGCAGCAACATGTGGTTGAGCATCGTCCTGCTGAAATGTGGCGCCTGGGGTGTCGTGCAGAAAACGTATGGCTACGGGCCGCAGGATGTCATTCACGTAAGTCAAACTGGTCACAGTGCCCTGGACACACACCAGGCCTTCAGTTGGCATTGTATGTCTTGTGTGAATGCAGTCAGTGTGATGCCTCTCCCCCTGTCTGTGGAAAACCAAAATGTGGCCATCATTTTCAAACAAACAGAACCTGGATTCATCCGAAAACATTACCTGCTGCCAATCCTCTCCCCAGTGACATTGATCCGCACATCATTGCAGTCTAGCATGTTTATGCACATTAGTCAAAGGTAGAGGTAGAAGTGGACGATGTGCCAGTAATCCGGACCATAATAAACAGCAATGGACGGTCACTCCTGATAGTGTACGATGTGTTACATTGTTCCACTGTTGTGCCAGAGCTGAGGAGGATGCAGATCTGTCCCGCAATGACATTCTGATGAGGCGTCAATCTTCTCGGGCGGTGGTCTGGGTGGTGCGACCAGACCCATGTCGTCGTATTCTATGGCCTTCTGTGAACCATTCTGTACACACCTGTTGCACTACTGACACACTTCGTCCCACACGAGCAACAATTTCCCACATGGACTTGTCATGTTCCCTCATGCCAATAATGCACCCTCTTTCAAATTCACTCATTTGACGGTATGGTTCTCGCGAGGCATCCTGCACGTCTGCTCAAGTCACACTGATCCATTACTTTCAGTTTATAGCGACAACGAGAGCCGCAGGCACATTTTACCAGTCGGTGGTGGTGCGCCGAAATATCGATGTGGACCTACCTGAGGGCCGACATGGTTCAAATGCTAATCGTTTCTTCAGAATATACTAATGAACATCTCCTGGGAATATGAACTTCCTATCTCTAGTCTTTCAAGGTGTTCTGCTTTTTGTGAACATGAGTGTACATAAAAATGTAGTAAATATCAGTGAAATATGTAATTAAATATGTAATAGTATTAATGCACTAAATTTACAAAAAAATTCTTTTGTTGTGATATATGGTTATGAAATAAGACAATAAAATTGTTTTATATACCTCCCAAGTCATCATTCTTGTTTTGAATAATTTATATAGTCCCCTGCTTTCTAATTCTGACAGTATTAAATAATAAAATTAAAGGCATACCATAATCAATTCAAATATTTAAAAATAATGTTATGCACTAGAAATTGCAGAGTATTATTATTTACATTTTATGGCCTTCATTGGACCACTCTAGCCAACTTCATACAAATAATTTTGCAGTTTCCTGTCAGCCCAGTACTTCTTCATTCTCTCAGATCTTATCTTTCTTTCTTCATTGGAAATCACCCTTCCTATTGTCTATTTGTTGATTCTGGTTTGTTTGTGAGTTTCCTGATTTTGTCAGTTTTGTTTCTTAGTTTTTCCACTGTGATTTGTAGTTCATCCATATCTTCCTTAATTTCTGTAATCCACCTAATGTTGCACTTAATATTCCATAAATTTTCTACTATTCTCCTGATGCTCCGGTTCTATGGTGTCCTGTTTAGATATCCTAAAAATAATATGCATTTCTTCCTGATTTTGCTAATTACTGGTTCTATTTGCCTGTAGGCTGTTTCATTACTGCCCAGTGTCCTTCTTTTTGCTAGGATTTGTTGATGCATGCTCTAAAAATGTTTCTCTCTATCTTGAATGAATAAACCTACAACCTGTTTTCCAGTCAGTGATCAGGTCAGGGATGGAATGATTGAATGAAGCCCCATCTTGCAGCAAGGATAGGAATTGTGCCAGCTGCCGAAGCCTGTCACACTCCTCTGGGGCAATAATTAATGACTGACAGATGAAATGAAATGATAGTGGAGAGTGTTGCTGGAATAAAAGATGACAGGGAAAAACGGAGTACCCGGAGAAAATCCTGTCCTGCCTTTGCTTTGTCCATCACAAATCTCACATGGAGTGACTGGGATTTGAAACATGGAACCCAGCAGTGAGAAGCCAACGTGCTGCCGCCTGAGCCATGGAAGCTACCTCTCTATTTGTCTACTTGTGCAGTGTTAGTTGTTTTGAAGATGGTTTCACTTGCATATGTTATTTCTGGTTGAGTGACTGTTTTGTAGTGTTTTAATTTTGTTGCTATTGACAGGCCCTTTTTGTTCTAGGTATTCTTAGTGACATATTGTGCTCTGGTCAATTTATTTATTCTGTTATGCTATCTTGGCTTTTCGTTGAAGTTATGATTTCTCCCAGATATTTAAATTTATCTACAATTTTGATTTTTTGGTTTCCTATGGCAATTTTGCATATTATACAGAGTATATCATACAATGTATTGTTGTAGTTAATTTCATGTTGCCCTCATGGCCTGGAAAGTAAACAAATTAATGTTACTGGGGAGTACAATGTCAAATGACGGAAGTGCCAAGGTTGAAGTGTTGAACATGGTGCAAAAAGGATCGAACTTCTTCCTTCAAGTACAAAACGTAGCATGGGGCAAGAGAGTTCCTCAGTGAATTAAACAGACCCTGTTTAAGACTTATCTCCAGCCCATCATGACGTGTAGTCTGGATAGTTGCATCATACGTAAAAGAGAAGTAAGTCAACTGCAAGCTGTTGCAATGAAGTTCCTTAGATCAGCTGTACAGAATCACTACTGATCTGCATTTAGGGCAGTCGCCCAGGTGACAGATTCCCGATCTGTTGTTTTCGTAGCCTTTTCTTAAATGATTGCAAAGAAATTGGAAATTTATTGAACATCTCCCTTGGCAAGTTATTCCAATCCTTAACTCCCCTTCCTATAAACGAATATTTGCCCCAATTTGTCCTCTTGAATACCAGCTTTATCTTCATATTGTGATCTTTCCTACTTTTAAGGACACCACTTTGCAGTTGCTCACAATCTTTTAACTTATTTATTACTCTGTACAGAATAACATCATCTGAAAAAAGCCTTATCTCTGATTCCACTTCTTTACTCATATCGTACATACTGTATGTATAAGAAAACATAATGGTCCAATAATACTGCCTTGAGGAATTCCCCTCTTAATTATTACAGGGTCATATAAAGCTTTGCCTAGCCTAATTCTGTGAGTTCTATTCCATGCCATCTCTCCACTGACAGCTCGGAACATACCAGTTAGTTGAGCAGCTCTTCTCCTTTCTCCCAAGTCTTCCCAGCACAAACTTTGCAACATTTTTGTAACGCTACTCTTTTGTCGAACAAATCAAACTGCTTTTCTTTGGATTTTTTCCAGTTCTTGAATCACCTAATCAGGTGAGGTGCCCATACACTGGAACCATACTCTAGTTGGGGTCTTACCAGAGAAAGAGTAAGGGAGATGTACCACAGGAGTGTCAGTTATGTAAAAGTAAGAGGAGAGAGAACAGACTGGTTTGAGGAAAGAAGTGGATTAAGACAAGGAAGTGCTCTCTCACCTTTGCTCTTCATTGTAGTAATGGACGAGCTAATGAAAAAAGTGGCAAGGGAAATTGGGGAAGGTAAAAATGAAAGTGATTAAAGGTTTATTGTGGCTTGCACTCCTTAAAATGGTTCAGAAATGTATTCCCTCGATCACTAAAAATTCAACTTGTTCAGTAATTATTATTTCCCATTTTTGACTACTGTGATGTAATTTTTATGGATATAACAAATGAATTAAGCTTGAAACTACAACACACTCAAAATGCTTGTCTTAGATATGCTATGGATTTACGGTATGGCGCTTGAGTTTCTCCCTACTATAAACAGTTATCTTGGTTACGACTAGATGATAGGTGTAAACTACATTCAAATACTCTTGTGTACCAGGTACTTTCGGAAGACATCCCTGCTTATCTCTCCAGCAATTTTCGTCACCTTGGTTCTTTACATCTCCATGATACTCACTCATTGTCCCTCCTAGAAATACCTGTCCACCGAACAACCACATGCCATCGATCATTTACTATCACTGTTTCGGGATGATGGAATGCTCTTCCCAAAGACATCAAGGATGCTGCATCAAAAAGTATATTTAAAACCTCTTACCAGCAGTTCCTCATTAAGTGCTTCCAGCAAGGTACCTGTATGAATGGAACGAGTGATTGTGTGTGAAAATGATATGAGATTATTGCACAATAAAATAAAATATTGGATTAATATGGTAATTTAAATTAAATTAAAAACATCCATATTGTATTTACGAAGTAGAAGTAGCCTAAACATAGCTAGTAGTAACTACAGTGTTTAACTTAGATCTAGTATTGCAAGGATACAATTAGTTAAATTTCATTTAATATTTTTACTAAGCTTACTAGTATTTTTACGTTCCTATTTCTTTCGTTGTGTATTGAAATTTTTTTCAAATCTGTATTATGTAGGCAGTTCCTTTTTCTTTCTTCCTTCTTTGCGTGTATATATTCATATTTTTGTCTTAAAAATTAGTGTTATTTGTAGTTCTTAGTATTTTAAGTTAATCATTGTCATTGTATGAAATAATAATATGTGTGTGGTTAAGTGTAAGAAAGGGCCAAGAGTCCTAACTTTGCCGTAGAAAATAAAGACTTTATCTATCTACCTATTTTTTCTTTTCTTTTTTTTCTTTTTTTTTTTTTTCAATTTGGTTTACGTTGCACCGACACAGATACGTCTTATTGCGACGATAGGATAGGGAAGGGCTAGGAGTGGGAAGGAAGGAACCATGGCCTTAATTAAGGTACAGCCCCAGCATTTGCCTGGTGTGAAAATGGGAAACCACCGAAAACCATCTTCAGGGCTGCCGACAGTGGAATTCGAACCCACGATCTCCCGGATGCAAGCTCACAGCCGCACGCCTCTAATCGCACGGCCAACTCGCCCGGTGGTGGAACATTTGACCATACCTTTTAAGTATATGTACGACAATACGGGCTTTATAATGAAATTCATTTTATGCAATCTTCTGACAATACCATAAACCAAGAAAGAGGCAATAGAATACAAGCTGCATCAAAATTCTACCACTCCGTTCGTCAATTACTTTGGGATGACTCATTTCCCCAACCTTGCAAGCTCATGTGTGTACAAAACATATCTTGTACCAATTCTAACATACAGACTGGAAGCAGCAACGTTGATCAGATCTGAACAAAGTCGCGTACAAGCCACTGAAATGAAGTTCCTTCAGTCATGTCTTCAAAAGACAAGAAGAGACAAAATAAGGAATTAAAGTATTTGGCATCAACTTGGATTGGACAGGAGCCTGTTGGAAACCTTAGAATTAAGCAGATTATGATGGTATGGACATATGAGAAGGATGACTCAAATTAGGACCCCAAGAGAGGAATATTGTTGGTAAGAGACCTGGAGGGAGGCCTCATGATAGTTGGGAAAAGCAAATTTTCAAAGACCTTGCCAAACATGATGTAAATTGGCAGCAAAAGGTAGAACATAAGCCGTGGATGGACAGGACAAACTAGAAGAGGCTTGAAAACACCTGCACCAGGCTTGCTGGAGTGGAGAATCGATGAAGATGATGATATTATTAATAATAATATCAAACCCTTCTAAGATCTGGAAGGATTTGTACTTGAGTCATGAAGTCATCCAATATCTCCTTCGTAAACAAGACCACAAGAGATTGGAATAAATTACCTGCAACAGTCTTTGATAGATTCCCTTCCGGTATAAAAACTTTTAAGAAGATCATTAGTGCTAGTGAAAAGTAAAAGTTCATAAATGATGGACTCTGAATTTGTGATTACCTACATATTTTTCAAAGTCTGACTGATTTTCACTTTCTCCTGTTATACAGAGACTATGATGGATGATCATCATCATCCTTCTTTAACCGTCTCCAGTCACCTTGGTGCGGTACACCAGCGTTCTTTATCTTTGTCCATCCAGGTACATTTCTTCCTTCTCAACTTTACCATTCCACTCCTCTTCCTTCCAGGTCCTGCTTTACTTGGCTGATCCACCGTTTCCTTGGCCTGCCTTTAGGTGCTTTGCGAGCCAGACAGAACACTGTGTTGTTATTACTATTATAATTATGACTAATGTTATATTACCATAATGATGATGATAGGTTATCCCTATCACATCTATCCAGGAATTCTTGCTCTCTTTCCGGCTTGGTCTTCATTGGAAAATTCTAAGTTCTCATGGAGGGAATTAGATATTTTTCACCAATAGAGCATGTCAAAAACAGATCAGATGTAAGGCTTTTCAGGCGTTTGCTCTATTAACCAGCGTTTCGCCCTGGTTAATAGAGCAAACGCCTGAAAAGCCTTATATCTGATCTGTTTTTGGTCTTCATTCTCTATATGAGATTCTTGGACAAGAAGTACGTCTACTTTATATTTTTGTAAGAGCCTTGAGGTATATTGGCATTTAGACGTACTGATGCCTTCTATGTTCATCTGACCAATACGGATGTTCTGTCCTAGTTTCAGTGTCTGGTGGTCCTCAAAGGACTGTTATTTGCTTTTGAAGTATTATCCATATGTATTATGGCCAGGAGATCAACAACTGTTGAGAGTTTGGCCACCAATGAATTATTGTTGCTCGCTTAGCACCACCCGGGGGACACGTGTAGGGTAAAGAGGAGGTAGTTCCTACGGACATGATCATCTGCCTCAACATACATGGAAAACTGCCAACAGGATTCGTACAAACCATGGAGTATGTAATTATTTCCTCTACAAATGAAACAAAATTTCTGATCCATCTTGTGTTTGTAGACTGATCCCAAGACCATCCAACACATTTAGCAGCAGTGCAGTCATATTCGGGTGATCTGAAGAACTTTCTTACGTTGACTCCAGATGCTGTTAACTGGATAGACAAATTAACTCTCAGTATATAAGTGCATACATTGTCATTGTATACTCTGTTTTATGTCTAATTGTAATATAATGCCCCAGTTAATTTATTATATAATTTATATATTGTTGTATATTTCAATATGTTGCATACACTAAATAAATAATACATTTTTTGTAAGACTATTGTTATTATTATTTATACCTCATTGTTACAATTGATATTTGTGACTAAGATTATTATTATTTTGAAAATACAGTGGTTTAATTTAATTCTGAATTGACTAAGTTAATAGGTTTTTATTAATGTTTTCTCATATTTATCAACAGCAAAAGTATTATTGGAAATATCTGTAATATCTAATGGGTCATCACCATTTTTTTTACATCGAGTTGAGCCTCTATGGACTGCATGGTAACAACCGACTTCATTTTAGTGTCTAGGTCTTGTTCTTGTTCCGGCTTTGACTTCCTGCCAGTATCTTCTGAGCCCAGTGACAAGTGCCTGTTTATGCTCTTCAGACAAAGGTCCTTTCCGTCTTCTGGAAGTTGATGCCATTTTGAAACCTTGATAGTTGTTCACCAATCTTCTGAATGCGTTCCTGTCATGAATTTCTTGGTCTGAAATACCAATCTGCCTCAGATCTTTTTCGCATTCCTGGAACCATCTCAGCCTTGTTGCCTTAGATTGAATAAAATTCCATATTCTTTTTGTTAGTCGATCATCAGTCATCCTCAAGAGAGGACTGTAAAATAATAGCCGTCTCTTCTTAATTGATGCTGTGAGAGGTTCTGTCTTGCTGTACAAATCCTCATTTGGTCTCATTCGCCATTGTCCATCAACAACCCACCTATTACCTAGGATTTTTCTTAGTATCCTACGCTCTCTTTTTCTCAGCTGGTCAGCTTGACCTTTACTACTTAAGGTCAAAGTTTGAGACGCATATAATCCCTCAGGTTTTACAACTGTGTGATAGTGTCAGAACTTGGCCCCTATAGTCATAGACAAAGAATATCTATAGTAAAAAGTCTATGTGCATAGGGGTCATCACCATTATTACTTTTATCTTCGTTTGACATCCATAATCAGTATATAGTAGTTTATTCATTTCAATCTATTGTGTACCTACTTCTTTTTGGAATGTGCATTTTATGCTGCCACCAGTTGTAGACCACTAGTAGCAGAAATAAATACTTACCTAGTTAATAATTATCACTACAAGAGATCACTGTTTGGAGAGGAAATTATCCTCTAAAATCCTTCTAGCAATATTTCTATTCATTATTCTAAAGCCCTCTACACACAGGGACAGTAGACTGACAAAAGAGGACAGTAATGGCTTCCATTGTGATGTTCTAGTGGCAGCCATTAGCTAGTTTTTGAGTGGATGTGGTGAGTGCAACATTGTCAGAGGATGTGTGAGAATATGGAGGAGGTTGATGAAGAGTACAAAGAAGCTGTTCATGAAACTGTAAGTGATATTGTACATTAGGGAAGAGCTTCAAGAATTATTAATCAAAAATAGGGTACGTAGAAGTTGTTAGTTCCCGCTCCACTTCCTTTTGATTCACTCACTTTCAGGAGTTCACCTCTGTACGTGGCCTTTACACGGGCGACAACTGCGACCCCTAGTCCTATTAATTCACCCTTTAACTTTATCATTGAACTCTCCCTCTTCACCTTGTTGGCATAATCAGAATGACAAACGTTCCATAGTAGTTCATAGTTTATGTAAGTTTCTAAGAATGTACCGATATTGCCCATACTCCGTTTTATACTAGCAGTTGGTTTTGTCTTCACTTCTTCAGATTGTGAACATATTTGGCAATGAAAGTAAATAAGTAAAGTAAATCACAAACGTAGTTCCTCCTTCAACAGATTCTAATGCTCTACTGGCGGCCAGTACCTTTTAAGACACGTCTAATAATGGCTGTCACTAGGTCATGTGACTAAACTCAAACATGCTTGGAGGGGCTGATGACCTTCGATGTTAGGCCCCTTAAAACAACAAGCATGATCATCATCAAATATGCTTGAGTTTGGTGGCCGCCAGAAGCCAACTGGACATTGAAGCTGAAGTACCCCTGCACACGGGGACAGTAGAGGGATGATTAATAGCGGCCAACACAGGCTAGTACTACAGTCCAGCTGCTGGCTGTCTGGCCCTGACAGATTGTGATGTAAAGAAAAAAGAGAGGAGAGAACAGTATTGCCAACCTGTGGCGATTTGAAACTATAGGTATAACCTTGAAAACACTGTTATGAATTTACAATGTGCTGTATGATTTTAATATTAAATCGCTGAAACCAACACCCTTCGTCAATTTGATGTTATTGTTTTAATTAAAGTTATTTTACCACAAAGAATACTAAGAGTTCTGCTAGTGGTAGAATAATTGTCACGGTTCGCAATGCCTGATGTCACTGGCGCACCAGATTTAAGATTTAACAGCAAGCACCAATCACTGTTAATGTCGCCACGAGTCCCTTGTACCGCTAGTGCGGTGATGCCACTTCTTTGAAGAGAAATATGTGGCCTCAGTTGCTATCTAGCTGCATGAAGTGCATAATATGTTCACAGCGTGTGTAAGCCATTTGTTTTTGTTATTGTGATGTGGCCAATGGATCATCGGAAATAACTAAGCAAAAAAACATTTCTCATAAGAGCCAAAGCTGTGAATTTATATACCGGCTACATGAATATTTTGAGAAAGAGTGTGTTAACGGTGGGCCTCTTCTTACAGCTTATAAATCTCATATTTTGTCCTGTATTATCGGAATGAAACTTAGAACATTATCAGAATGAAACATGTTGTATTTAGTATACACCTAGAGATTAAGCTGGATTATGCTCACAAGAAGTCAAGGTATGCATTGGAAAAGCAAAAAGTGTGTTCCAGAAAATGAGTAATGTGTTTAAAAGCTACAATCTAACTTTAGGGACTAAAATCAGACTTCTGCACTGTTATGTATTTTCTGTTCTTTTAGATGGTGAAGAGACATGGACCTTAAATAAAAACACAGAGAAGAAGCTGGAGGCCTTTGAAACATGGCTTTATAGGCAGATCCTGAGAATATCTTGGATCCAGAGAATGACAAATGTGGAAGTAATGAGAAGGATGAACACAACACCTCAGTTGATCAAGATAGTGAAATGCCGAAAGCTGCAGTATCTGGAACATATAATGCGCAATGCAAATAGATACAACCTACTTAAAAAAATACTCCAGGGGAAAATCAACAGCAAAAGAGGTCCTGGAAGAAGACGAATATCTTGGCTTGACAATCTTAGAGGCTGGTGCAATATGTCATCAGTTGAACTGTTCCGCGCTGCCACAAACAGGACGAAAATAGCCATCATGATCGCCAACATCCGAAACGGATAGGCACCGAGAGAAGAAGAAGAATGTCATGTAAACAATAACTAGCTATAAGAAGTTGACAAGTATTGAAAGGTGGGAATCTTGTTATAACTTAACCTTAGTTAGGGCCTCTTCTTCCTGTTACAAAAGTGGCTGATCGAGTTTGTGATGCTTTAAAAGTAGGTAGGACAACTGCGAAAAGTGTAACAAAAGGAAAGTGACCAGTGGATCTTAATACACTTTCTGAAGTGCTGCGTATTCTCGAAAAACGAAGACCAAGACATTGTCCCAAGACATCACTAGATGCATTTCAAAAGGAAGCGATAAGTGACATTTGTAGTTATTACTTTGAGGAGGGAAGTTCCCATGCCTGATAAACTACTTTCCTCTTTGAAAGAATCTCACTTATTCAGTGGAGGAAAAATCTGTTTAAGTAAAGTACTGAGAGAACTTGGCTTACGTTGGAAGAAATTTTCAGGGAGAAAAGCTGCGATGGAGAGAAGTGAAATTATATCATGGTGAGGTAGATTTTTGAGGGAAATTCTGAAGACTCCCCCAGATAGAATGGTGTGCTTAGATGAAACATGGGCAAACGCCGGACATTCTAAAGCGATAGCCTGGACAGATGAAACTGTAGCAGGGACCTTCAAACCACCTATTCGGAAGGGAAGTAGGCTTATTTTAATTCATGCAAGTGGCGTTAATGGATTTACTTTGGGAACTAAGCTTCTTTTTAGATCAAAGAGCACTCGTGATTATCACAAAGAAGTGAATGGGATTACTTTCACAATGTGGTTTAATAATGCCTTGCTATCAAACGTAAGTCCCAATTCCGTAATTGTTATGTACAATGCCCCCTATCACCCTGTGCAACTAAACAAAGCACCGACAATGAAAGACAGAAAAGATATCATTCTTCAGTGGTTGGTGGGAAATAATGTACTGGGGATATCTGCAGATATACAAAGTGTAAAACTCCATAAGCCTAGATTTTGCACCTACGAAGTGCACTCCATCGCTACGGCTCAGGGTCATAGGGTAATTAGGCTTCCTCCTTACCACTGCCACTTCAATGCAATCGAGTTAATTTGGGCACAAGTGAAGGGATATGTTGCCGAAAATAACAAATCTTTCCATTTCACTGATGTCAAAAGCTGTGCATGAGGCAGTCAAACTTGTTACAGTGAATGTCGAGTGGAAGAAATTATTTCTATGGTTAAGGATGATAGCAGTGACTCCAGTGACATTAGTGACAAGGACGAAGACACCAATATTTTTGGAGAGTGTGGCTTATTCCCTATGGATTACTTACTGGGAGTACATACTTTTTTCATTTTATTGCGATATTTTATTATTTTGGCACTATTTTTCTATGAGTATGTTGAAGTTTTATTGTAACGGCGATGTTTTAATTGCCACAGTGATACTATTTGCAGGGTTTTATTTTAATTACGGTGATACTATTTACAGAGTTTGGATTTTAATGTTGTTATTTTATATGACGCCTATAGTCTACTCTTATTATTTTGACTGAAATGATTTGTTATTATATTTATGCTGTTTTTGGAGTGTGCTTAATTTTGACTGGAATGTTTTGTTATTATATTTACGCAGTTCTTGGAGTGTGGTTAATTTTAATTGGAACGTTTTATTATTTTGATTACACTATTCTTGGTTCACAATTATTTAAAGTCTATCAGGTTCCACCTTTTCAATACTAATACAGTGTTGTTTGATGATATTTACAACATTATTTATTACAGTACATGTTTCGGTGCTCTATTATGTCACCATCATCAGCTGATTTATAAAATGTGAAAAAACTTGGCGATCTAAATATTAAACAAAATATTGTCATACTTAACTCATACATATACATATTTACTTACAACGGAATATTGGTTAAATCCTAAACATCTATTATGTTATATTAATTATCCTTAATATATAACAAGAGAATTCTTGTAAGTCATGAGTATAAAATTTTTCTCATCTGGTTGACGAGTTGTCTTTACATTCCTTAATGTCTGTGATTCTATGCTCTCGTACTGTCTAATTAGCACTTAAAATTGAGGAATTAAAATTGCATGCAGTCTATTTGATGTTAAAATGTTCGTTTCTTTTGTATATTAGCTGCTTTTGTTGGATAAAATTCATTATATATAATATAATTGTTGAAAATTGAGCCGTCTTCTTATATTTATTAAGTACTAAAACTTCGTATTTTTATTGCTTTATGCGTGGTTGGAACTGTAATTAATTTGTCCTGCTGTTGTTAGGCGGACTTATCTTCTCAGTTCAATGGGAACCCTCTAAGGCTGTGTACTTCGCGTGACGGCTACCGCGCGATGAGCTAATATACAAAGGAAACGAACATTTTAACATCAAATAGACTGCATGCAATTTTAATTCCTCAATTTTAAGTGCTAATTAGACAGTACGAGAGCATAGAATCACAGACATTAAGGAATGTAAAGACAACTCGTCAACCAGATGAGAAAAATTTTATACTCATGACTTACAAGAATTCTCTTGTTATATATTAAGGATAATTAATATAGCATAATAGATGTTTAGGATTTAACCAATATTCCATTGTAAGTAAATATGTATATGTATGAGTTAAGTATGACAATATTTTGTTTAATATTTAGATCGCCAAGTTTTTTCACATTTTATAAATCAGCTGATGATGGTGACATAATAGAGCACCGAAACATGTACTGTAATAAATAATGTTGTAAATATCATCAAACAACATTGTATTAGTATTGAAAAGGTGGAACCTGATAGACTTTAAATAATTGTGATCTCAGTTCAATACGGACAAATAAGATGAAGTTCCTTACCTATTCTTGGTTTTCAATACATTAAAGGTAATTTTCGCATATTTCCATACGGATTTCCATCACATTAACACAGAATCTGATCTATGTATGCATGAAATATTTTAGGAGTTTGCGTTTGTTTATATCGCACGGTTCAAATTCGGCAACACTGTCTGAGAAACGTCAGGGCTGGACAGCCAGTGGCCACCACTACTATCCCCATGTGCAGGGGGCTTAAAGAAGCAGGGATTACAAACGGAGGTGAAAGTAACGGTTTACGTCACATCCCATAGTCACATTTGACTGGTTTGTTTAACTTACATGACTCACCTTGCATGAAAAGACTAAAAGAAAAAGAGTTATGGTGTATAATGGTCACACGAGTTGAATAATATTAAGTATGAAAGCAAACCAAATATACGGTACTACACAACAGAATTATTTATCTTCACAAATTCACTCACAAGTAATGGGAATATTTTCAGAAAATATTTATTTCATAAATTAATCATAATTGTCTTTTTAATGTCTTTTTCTTCTTTAACATTCACTCACAATCGAGAAAAATTACAATCATACTAAGCTATGTACACAACACCATACACAAAAATGTATACAAACTATAGTTTTCTTTCCACTAAAATTACATTATTTGAGTTCTATCTTACAACTTACTCTCACTAAATGAGATTTGTTCATCATCTTATGCTCGAAGCTGAGATATATATAAAACTGGTTAATCTAATTACCCAGAACACATTTTTCTTTTTTTTTTTCTTTTCTACTTAAACTATTA
This sequence comes from Anabrus simplex, assembly GCF_040414725.1. Lineage (NCBI taxonomy): Eukaryota > Metazoa > Arthropoda > Insecta > Orthoptera > Tettigoniidae > Anabrus > Anabrus simplex. The sequence continues at coordinate 49,846,187 of NC_090274.1, read as the reverse complement.
GCTTCGAATTCATTTCACAAAGCAGAATCCTTATGACATCTTGGAAACAAAGAACATGTTGTCTGTAAACTTTGTTATCGTACAAAGGTAAACTCGGATGACTATCGGCAACAAGAGAATGAAGCAGATATTTCTGAAACGTTGGTAACATCTTGTTGTATCCTGCAAGTAACCAGAGAATGCAAAATATAAAATAATGAGTCATTTAAAAATTACAATATACTCATAAGACAAATTCAAGACCTATGGAATTGTAGTTAGAAGCTGTTTTTCTTTTTTTAATGTGGCACTTTTGCCCATTTACATATAATTTAGAAATAAAAATGTTCGTAAAGGCAGTTTCATTACTAAATATTTAGTAATATAGTGAATGCAAACTACCATGACTCATTGCATTGTTTGCCTCTGTCTTCATTACTAATGAACTTCCAACAAGATGGTTCCATTTTTTTGCAAATTATAGTCAATCCAGTTTCAGTGAATAAAACTTGTTCTACAAGCAAATTACTTATAAACTAATTCAACTCAACGCCTCTGGAGTATGAGGTAAACTAGGGTGTATCCCTTTTCAGAAAGCAATATTTATTAATAAATTAACAAGCACGAATTGACCAGCTGCAGCATTTCAGAGCCATTTTAAGTACTAAAATGTCACAAAGATCAAAACAAATAAAAGTTGAAAAATCAAAACAGTCAACTATGAAGACATAATGATGATACTAATAATGCCAGCTCCTTGGTGTAAGGATAGTGTGCTTCCTCCGTACTTGGAGAAAATGATTCTGGTGCCAACATCAGATAACCTGGCTAGAAGGTCATGAATCTGCTGCACCAGTGGATGTTGCAAGAAACAGGTGTTAATGGACTGCCCCTGGGTTCAATCTGATATGAGAAGCAGTGGCCCGCTTGTGGATACCAAGCTATAAGTCTGAGGACGTCATCGCACTGATCCAAAATCTGCAAGCCATCAGGTTGGGCAGCAGCTGCATTGGCAAGCCAAGGCCCTTAATAGTTGCAACCTTTTGAAATTGTGCCATTCAGGTGACCTGCAAACCTATTGCACTCTCATCTATCAGTGAAGCGTAACTTTACTGGATAGTTAATATTGTTGGATGGACAAAGTTTTGAAATTTCTGTGATTACAACAGATGTCTACAATAATTATTGCAAAGTGTGTCATGATTGTTGCCAGCTGAAATGAAGCTTTCAAATCTGCCTTTGATACACCAAGGCAGATTTTACAGAAATAATATTTGATTGTGTATATGTCGCTGGAAGATTTCCTTGTGCTCGATTTATTTTTCTTTGTTTCCATTAAAACAATCATTTATTTTATTTTTAAAGTGAATTTTTTAAAATTCTTTGTCATTCCTGGCAGCCTCACTATTTTGAGGAAAAATGAGGTGACGATGTCATAATCAGGGTTTAAGCATTTCCCATTTGATGAACATGGGCACATTTTGGACTCTCAATTTCAGAGCACTTATTAAACAATGCTTTTCTTTTTCTTAATCTTTTAGTAATGATCTTCGAAGTGTGGAATCAGTAATGGTTTTATAATTGTGAAGGCCTTTTGAGAACAACACAATGTTTTTAATTAGTTCCAGTTTTCAATTTCAAGAACATTTTATAAGTAGAATTATAAGTGATGAAAGAAAATAGTATAGAAAATTTGTTTGTAGTTTTGCTATCCATGGCAAGTATCAGCTCTATGTAATTAAACAAAAGGGACTTTAAAGGAACAATGAAATGTTGAAATAATTCAGAAACTTAAGATACCAAATAAATTTGAAAATTTGGAAAGAATCATTAAGCAATAATTCTTCCAATTAACAGAAAGGCAAGACTAGCATGAATGATTTAGATGAATTATAAAATGTTGCAGCTAGTCACATAGTTATTTACACATGCACGCACACATCTACGCAAACGCACACACACTTACGCACTCATTACAACTAAACCCTGATAACAAACTAAAAACATCTTTGGTGCAAATAAAATATCCATTTGTATTATTATGTTGTACGCCAGCTAGTTCTCTCATCACCTAACATATTAGTGCCCATATTCCATATAACTCAAACAGAACTTCACCAGAAGAATACAATGAGGAAGAAGACGGTGGTTGTGCATATGGACGATATCATCGAAAGCATAACAGTAACATTAAATTTGTGAAGACACAAACTAGCAACTCAGTTATATGTAATATGTAAAAACAGATGTGTTTAATGCATAATTTATAGTGCCTGTGACAATCTACTCAGGGCATATCCACGATGATGTTACAAATTTTCAGGGATGATGAGGACGGCAAATGGATCAGTTTGAGATAAGGAACCGTAGCCCGGAAACGTTCAAGTAAAAAGTTATTAATAAACTTCTTTCTCCCTGCCTAAATGCAGCAGTGTACACAGTGGTGCTCAGACATATACTACCCACATTCCTGTAACACATCTCATGTACCCTTCGTCAACGGATGCGATTCCAACATGATGCAGCCCCAACTCACTTTGGACTGAGGGTTCGTGAATGCCTGGTTCAGAAATTCCCTGAATAGTGGATAGGAAGAAGAAGGTCCTATTTCATGGCCTCCTTGTTCACCTGATCTCACTCCACATGATTTCTTCTTGTAGGGCCATATGAAAAGCCTTGTGTATGAGACACCTCTCGAGACTGAAGAGGATCTCTTGGTAAGAATTTTCCCTGCCTGCAACGCTGTTCAAATGACACCGGGATATTCAAACGGGTACGACGGAACTTTGTGCGACTATGCCATGCTTGCATTGAGGCAGGGAGGAAGCTGTTTCGAACATTTGTTGTAAATGGAGCAGCTTGTGAAACTTGTGCGGGTAAACGGACTGAAATGAGTAGAATTTTTGACTCGATCGTTTCCGGAATATGGTTCCTTATCTCAAAGTGATCCATTTTCTGTTCTCCATCATCCATGAAAGTTTGTAACATCATCATGGATACACCCTGTATGTATAAAATAAGAGTTTTATCTGTACATTGCTTGGAATTTGAAAAGAATGGTATTTCTTTATTGATCTTGTCCACAGTAACAAGGAAATGCATATTTTATTTTTCCATTATCTCTGTCTGTATGTATGTTCGCTCATCACGAGAAAATGGCTAAAGAGAATTTAACGAAAATCAGTATGCTAAGTTGGGAAATAAGGCACTACAAACTAGGCTATAAATAATGTTATGCACACTGAGTGAAATGGTAGTTTAGGGGAAGGTCTAAAATGTAATTCTCAAAAATCTATGTTATTAGTAGTTCTATCGATAAATACTACATAACTAAAGTTATTTCAAAATTCCAATATAATTGGTCCATTATTGGACATTATAAAATTTCCAGCTAACTCAATTCTTGGTTGCTAGCCTTTTGCCCCAGTGTGCCAATTTGGGCTCATCAGTTGGTAATTACACATGTACCAAGACGCACACATACCGTGCATACCGTGGAGGCCACTGCATAGGCTACTTGGATCCACTAGCAGTGCTAATGCTCTATGAGAGAGCTTGTCTCATTTACAAAAATTTATGCCTGCTAGGCCATCAGATGATACCCTGAAATATTTGTCCTCCATATTACGTACTAGCCATGGGTCTTGGTAGGTGTGCTAGTTACCAACTGATGAGCCCAAATTGGCACACTGGGATGAAGCGCTAGCAATCAGAAATGAGTTAGCTGGAAAATGTATAATGTCCAATAATGGATCAATTATATCAGAATTATGAATTTACTCATTCAGGACAAATAATTCAGGTTCTCTATGGAAATCAATATCTGTAACCAAAGTTGTACAGAAATAAATTTCTGATCATTTATGTCTTATACATTTTTACCGTACTGGCTATGATAACAGAGATATTTGTTAATTCCGATTTTTGCTGCTAAGTGCATCTCAGCTTTGAGCCACGAGAAAATGCGAGAACAGAATTTAATGACAATCAGATGTAATGTTCGGGAATAAGGCACTACAGTCTAGGATATAAATCATTTTATTTGTGCAGTACAAAATGGTAGTTTAGGGAAAGGCACCTAAAATTTCATTTTAAAATACCTATGAAAGTCCAAGAACCAGTAACTAGCTCTACAGACTTAAAAGAGAGTCACTTTGGAGATTGTTTCAGCAACTTTTTAAAAGGCTTTGTACATCTGTCAGTATTTTTTCAATATTAACCCAATACTTGGATCTTTTATTACGGAAGGAGGAGATCAAATCAAGATGAGCAACATTGAAAAGAAATACGAAACTGCAAACAGCCCGAGACAGCAAGGAAGCGACTACGAAGAGCACTATATGGTTGAGCATTGTTTTTGTTAACAGTAATTTGTACAGCTGAGTTTTACAATACTATGTTTGTATCCACAGTTCAATCTTGCACTTAAATATGACTCAAGTAGACAGAGACAGACTTGAAAATTTTTTGTTGAGTCAATTAAAAGTTCTCTGAGACAGTCCAATTTCTTCTTCCCCATGCTCATCTTACACCAGCATGTTAAAACAATATAACACTTGAACATAGTAAGTATTTATTAAAGATCAATACATGAGTGAAAGTTTGGAAATTATGATTGCCTACAGAATAAATAACACATTATTTTAAGACTATACAGTTATTATACACAAATTTCATCACAGGGTTTAAAAATGCCATTTCGGTGGGAACATTTGTCTTACGACATTTTATACCATAATTGTATAATATTCACAACACAATGGAAAAACAATATATTGAGAGTTCTGTTTGCTTTATGATTAGATATGGGCACTATACTTAACTCTATTCAACCAACCAACATAAATTTTATTTACACATACATTTTACTAAAAACTAAAAAGTTTTGAGTCACACTGAAAGAAACACAAAATTTAACCCTCTCATGCACACAAATCTCACATGAGGTCTCTGTTAGGTGTCTTATTCGATGCACCTTTTGGTACTTCCCTTTAAGAAAGTATGAAAAGCAATGACTCCACACTCCACTTGAGACCTAATCTGAGGTGTATTACAACAGTAATTCCACCTATATCCAAGAGATGGAAGGTAAAAACATTGTCGTGGCCCACGAACTGTTTTAGTTATACCACACATACTAAGCTACTGAAGTATGTATACCTATATAATGTATGTGAAATCGACAAGTAAAGAAAGTCTTCAATAGAAGGAATATTGTACTTACCAATGACACTATCTTTTTTATTGTCATTTTCTTGAAATGTTCAAAGAAAATGGACCTGTATTTCTTTAAGAAAATGTGGTTGTATTTTGTAAGCTTTCAATAAATAAAATATTGAGAAAAATGTATATTTTGCTTCATGCATACACAAGAGAGCTAACAGTTCATTGGCATTCTCAAAAATGTTAAAGCATACATCAAAAGATACTCATGCCAAAGTAAATATCTGTACTCAACCCGATGAACTTGGATGACAAGGCATACCCATTTGGCTCATGTGGCCTACAATTAAAGTGACGAGGTGAGCCCGTGTCTTGCCAAGCCTCGCTTATCTAATTATAGTGTGCCTAGTTTGTCGCAGATAGCTCTTGTGTTAAGGTTTTCGAATACTAAAAGTTTGGGATGAAGGTAATTTTTAAAAGATTTCCCTTGCTTTGATCTTCACAGCACGTGCACAGGGTGATTCGGAAATACTACACGTTCCTTTCAAGCCATTAGCCATTACAGCAAATAGCATTTCTCAACATGACGAGTTAGTAAAATTAATGAATAGTGTTTTAGATAGTGATTTGGAGGACAGTGTAAGTGAAGGTCTTCAGGAATTAGAAGACGATAGATAATTTGTATGAGGAAGTGTTAAGTGTAAGTGAGCCAAAAATTATCGCTAATAACTTGGAGGGTGATCATGAGCATAACTTGCGCACCAGGCTTTCATAACCAAAACATGTACATGAGTAGATAAGCAGAGAGGATAATCTTGTCATTCACCCACTTCAAAGCAAATGGTGGCATTTCTGAGTTTTTAATCCAAGAAAGATGCAGTCACAGCTTCATCAGAGCTTTTTAGATTATCTCAACCTGTTATTTTCTGTAATTGCTACAGAAACAAAAAATTATGCTCGGAAGCAGCTTTCAGATGAGGATAAGAAAAAGTACAAATATGACGAAAAATGGTTTGACGCAAAGGAGGACGAAATAAAAGCGTACTTCGCTTTGTGTATCCTGGTGTCCCAGAAAAGAAGTGAGACAATGTGGCAGTGCAAGAAATGCTTTATTTCTGGGCTGAGTGGCTCAGACTGTTCAGGCACTGGTCTTCTGACCCCAATTTGGCAGGTTTGATCCTGACTCAATCCAGTGGTATTTGAACGGGCTCAAATATGTAGCCTTGTGTCAGAAGATTTACTTAGCACTTAAAAGAACTCTTGCAGGATTAAATTCCAGCATCTCAGCATTTCCAAACACCATAAAAGTAGTTAGTGGGATATAAAGCCAATAACACTATTATTATTAACTCCACTATGTCTGCCAAACTGTTTTCAGATCTATCACACAAAAACATCTTATTAGGTGAGCTCCTCCATTGGGATTTATATCTGAGCCAGTGTGACATGGAGGGGTATTTAAATGAGAGTCAATTAGGTTAATGATTGTTATTTGTTCATCTCTAACGTTTAGACGACCTACTCAAAAATACTCATTCTTTCCTTTTGTATACTCTCCTTGCAGTTTATTTTTCTATGGTTGTTTTGTATGATTGGCAATATTCACTATAAGCGAATTGATTTTCAAAATTAATTGTTTCTGGACCTTAAAATGTCTTTATAGAGTAATAGGACCCACGTTGTCCAGCAACTCATGAGTTGAAAAATTTAAGGAGAAGGGAATATTATTATTCACTTCTAAACAAATTAATCCCCATGGGAACAAATACATTTCTGTTTTACATTTTTCTAATTTCACAACATTATTGGTGTTATTTTCATTTCATTGTCAATGAACTGTGTTTCTATCAGTGCTCCTCCTCATATTATAGTCTACATTACTACTAAAGATCGAATGAACAACTTCACAACCAAGAGAAGAAGAAAAGGAAGAATAAGAAAAAGAAAATGTATCTTGTTTTTCAAGTCAGCTTTCCTAAGTTGTTTTAGAATTGGGACGGCATGGTCATGGCTACAAATTGTCTCTAGAATGAATAATATTGATCTTTACAACACCGTTTTCCTAAAAATAGACTGCAATATTTTCTTATATATCAAATACAGAATTATCAAAATATTCCTTTTAATTGTATAAATATAACCATGTATGAAAATGTACACAAATGGAGTTTTTTTCATATCACAGCTGTATGTGAAAATAATATTTTTTAACAGAAACTAAGAAAGAAAGTAAGATCTCTAATATAAATTTGGTTTATAAATAATAATTCCAAAAAACAGTTATTCTATGTTCCAGCTTTGCTTCACTGTAGCAGCAAAAGAGCAAAATATTAATTTGTGACAGGAGTTTTATATACGTATCAACATTTGTTGGTTTACATAGTTTGACTTCTATAGTATCTACAATCTACTGCAAGGAGTTTACTTTGTCGGTATTATTAGCATTATCCACGGTGAAATGATGTGAAAAAGTATTATTGACACAGGAAGAGCATTAGGAATGCACAAAAGACCATTATGAAAACTTGGAGAGCAAGTTCAGAGAAATGTTCCCTTTTAGAAAAATGATCAAAGATAAACACATTGAGGTTTTGCTCACTTTCATACTTCGGACTGGCCATTTTTCAGTAATTTCAGATTTTAAAATTAAATACTAGTTTTGGTCTTGAGTTTCCCATGTCTAGTCTTAGAATCCTTTCCTAAGTATCTAGGTGCAGGTTCCCCAGAGATGAAGATGGGGTCAAAGGGGATGGACCTTCTCAATTTTTTTTCAATTGTATCTTAGAAAAGGTAATTCGAGAATGAAGAAAATTGCTGAACAAAGAAGTGGTTTTGATTAGGCCCCAAACACAAAAGAGTGTATGTTGATTATCTGGCTTTTGCAGACAACTCAGCCATATTTTCCAACAACATCAGTTCAGCAATCAGGAAGATAAACCTTCTTAAAGAAACAGCAGAGAAAGTAGGAATACAAATCTCCTTTGAGAAGACAAAATACATGACGAACATCAGTGATGGTCCAGAATGGATGTTAACAGACCATGGAAAGATTGAAAGAGTCGAGAAATTTAAGTACCCGGGTGAAGTAATCCAAGAGAAAGGGCTAGAACAAGAAGCGACCATTATCTGCATCCGGAAATTAGAACGAGCGCTCCAATTCATTAAAAACATCTATAATAAGAAGATGCTGAGTTTTGGAGCCAAATTAAGGTATTACAGGACTGTTGTTAGACCAGAAGGTTTATATGCTTCGGAGACACTGTGCACGAATCGAAAAGGACAAGTTAATCAACTACCGTACTTAAAAGAGAACGCAGGCTAGTGCGGAATATCTTGGGCAACAGATGGGTTGACAGGCAGGTTTGACTGACATCCAATAAAGAAGTATACAACAAGGTGGAACCAATTACAACAACAGTTTAAGATTGCTGTTTTATGAGCACATATTCTGTATGAATAATGACTGGCTCACAAAGAAAATCTGAAATTTTCTAAAATCAAAGGCATTTAAGTTGAGTTGATTCCAAGAGTGTGAGAAAGATCTGAGGGAGGTGGGCACTATGGAGGGTAAAATCAATGACAGGGTTAGTTTCAAAAGGATGATGAAAAGCTATCAGGATTTTATGGTGGAGACAGAACCCAGAAGATGGAGAGGCCCTTTACCAGAGGAACAGAAGAAAGCGCTGATCGATGGGCTCAAGAGGTACTGGCAGGATGAACAAGACACAGACACTGAAAGTGAGAGTGGTTGTTAACACGCAGTCCATAGAGGTTCAATACGAAAAACAAAACAACTAGTTTTGAACTTATGTAATTTTTTGTTTCACTATACTCATACTTCATACCTGTAGAAACTGTAATACAATTGATAGATCCACTACCATGGAAATAGTGGATTGAAGTTAGTAAGTTTTCACTTTTTTTTTAAAGTTCAACTGATAACCTTAACTAATAAAGTATGACTGATATTGAGTGTATCTGGCTTTTAGGCCATTCAGAGTTATTTGTACAAGAGATAAATCTATGTAATAATTAGTACATAAATATTATGTGTGACCTGTTAGGTCTGTTCAATTGGTATAAATCGCTGTTGTCGCACGGCCGCCTTTACGTGCACACTGCTGTAGGGTCGACACAGCTCGGACACGATTTGGAAGGAAGAATATGATGTGTAGAGCTGCAGTTTGCTGCCATCTATATTTATTTTTTGAGAACTGTATGAACCATATCTTATACTGCAGTGCTGATCAACACACGTAGTATGTTTGTTTTGTAGTAACAACGATAAAAACCAGAGAACGTACGCTGTGTCGGCTTTGTTCTCCACAATAAATGACACAGCCCGTACGGGTTTCAACCTCAATGTGTTAAAAGTTTGTTTTGGAAAAAAATGTGGTACATTGGATTTAAGTGACCCTCATAAAAAGTGTGGAGAGCAGTTCAATTCTGATAATAAGTGATTATTTCTGTCTCACAGTTTAATAATCACATAACTATTTTGCAGGTATTACTTGTTTAATGCCCTTTTTATCCTTATAAAACAAAGAAGAATTTGTATAGTCAGTGAAAATCACAGATACAATAAATAAAAATCTCTGCCACTACAAAGAAGCAGGTTACGATCTATAATTTTTCATCTACAGCTGGAATAAATCATAGAACAGTAAAGTAAAGCTCATCCAAATTCTTTATCTCACCAGCCGCTCCAAGACTGCCCACCACCAGAAATAAAAGAGGGAAGAAGATGAAGAAAATAAACTGAAAATTTATGTCTAAAAAGCAAATATTTTTCTTTACCAGCATATCATTTTTTAAAGAAAATGCTGGTGATTCCCTTTTGAGTAGTAATTATACATAATGACTGACTGTCTTCGGGCAAAATGGCAGTGATTGTTCGGGCACAAGCCACTCTAAATACATTGGACCCAAGTTTCTGTAGTATACAATATAAGGCAATATAGTAAGTCACATTTATAATTACTGTATACACAGATTTAACATACTGGCATATGTATGTCCATGTTAATTATTTACAGAAATCACTTTTATATAGAATAAACTTTACTTTTAAACATTCTTAGAATGTTTCTCTTATATTCTTGAAAAATAAGTTCACATTACACTTGTATTTGCTATCTGTGTATCAGCTGGTTTTAAAGTAGGAAGCACTGATTCAAAATTTGTTACACAAACATTTTGCATTATTTTTCTTTTGAATAATGCTTGTACTCATGACCACTAAACTATGTAGCAAACATACCAGGAAATAATAACAGTAATGGTGAAAAATCACACAAAGAAAGACACAATATAAAGTCAAAGTTAGCATGGGTACATGTTCCCAATATAAAATTACTGTCATCAGATTGTACTTATATAGTTACTCCATGGTAACTTTGTTCACTGGAATTTAAAACAAGGTTTTGTAGTAGCTCCATGGAGACACGGAGATTAAGCACAGAAAAAAAAAGGAAGAGAGATTAGATGGTATGGTATTTGCTCTGTTGCTATGGAGACATCAAAAAATAAGTTTGTTGTTGATTAAAAGAATATGGAGTCAGTTTCAAAATGATTGCAGTTTACAATTAATAAATGTTACAGTAATATTGATGACCCTGATGTGATACTGTGAGAAAACTACAACCTGTTCTTGTACAAGTGAAAACCAAGAAAAATATATTTGTGCACAAAGACTTGAACTCTTGTTCACGCCTATGCAGTGGCCTCCATGGTATGCACTAGCCATGCTTCTTGGTAGGTGTGCCAACTGATGAGCCCAAATAACATACTGGGGCAAAATGCTGGCAACCAGGAATGAGTTAGCTGAAAAATTTATAATGTCCAATAATGGACCAACTATATTGGTATTATAAACTTACTCATTTGGGACAAATATTTCAGGTTCCCTGAGGGAATCAACATCTATATCATAGCCATAGTAGGCGAGAAGGAAAAAGGTGCAAAGAAACAACTCAATAACATAAGCAAGAGGGCCAGAAGGGTAAGGCTAAGGATCGTCTTCGAAAATACTAAGACTCTGAACACCACTAGTGATTGGAAAACACCAGAAAGCACTGTGCAGAAGGTGGAAAAGTTTAATTAACTTGAAGAATATGTAACAGGAAGAAACAGGACCAATGATGGGATAAAACAGAGGGTGAAAAAGTTTAGGACAGGACCTTGTGACCAGAGAAGTGTACAATGAAAGAAACATATCAACAGACGCAAAAGCTCAGGCACTACAAGACAACAGCGAAGAAAATGGCCGAGATGATGACACTAGGAAAGCATGGGGCAGAGCAACGTGAGAAAGATACTCGGACCAAAAAGAGGTGAAAGATAGGAACGAAGATCAAGGAATGAACTGTACCAAAACATGCAGGTGATCTCAGAAGAAATAAGACTCAAAAGAGCAAGATTTTCTGGACATGTGATCAGGATAGACATGGAGAGTATGGGGGACAACAGGTAGGACAAGCGGAAAGACGGGAACTAAGTGGGTTGTTGAACTCCGGAAGTACTGGACTAAGATGGAGATGAAGGTGGAAATAACAGAGAACTGGAGAAATAAATATACACCAAACAATATGCCAGAGCTCAATGACCAAGAAAGGTACAGGAACAGGATAGTGAAGAGCCAATAGGGAAGACAAGAGAAGAGGGTACTGAAAATATCAGCTGATGAATGAGAGAGAAGGAGAGAGGGATGAAGAAGTTCTGGGAGGAGAAGAAGGAAACCCAAACCATGACAAAGCTGCCCATTGTCCGTAACGAAAGAAGAAGGGAACCAACAAGTATCATGGCTAAGGGTTCCATTACTTAATTCATACAGACTAAGACTTAATGGTCTTGATTTAATGAGTGACTTTTCACCATAGCAGTACAGTATACTATTACAATTGCTAATGTTTATTCTGAAATGTTCTACAAAAAGACAAGAGTGTGCTGAATATGAATATTGGTTTAATCCAATGTTGATAACTGAGATGTATCTAAATTAAATAAATTTTTTAAATGATAAAATTGATGATAACTTTTAAGTAAGGACCTTTAGTCAATATTTCTTGAAAGCCTCTAAATTTGTAAATCTGCACTTTCACAATGACTCCCAACATCCCTTTCACACAGACAGACACCATCTGTAGCCACGTGTGAAGTAAGATTAGTTACCAAATATTTACAGCAAGAAATATGATGTAAGAGGACTTTCATTGCCAGATGAGAGATGGTGAAGCTGTGTTTATCAAACGAGGTCGGAAGAGTGTGCATGATAACCCAGCTATCTGTGCAGTCACAGTTCACAACTTCCACAATCTCATTGCAATTTCCATAAGTTTCAAGATTAGTGCTATATAAAATTTTCTCAAAAAACTTGAATTTCAGAAAGCTGTGCTCTCAGTATGTTCGAAAATGGCTTTCCAAGAAAAAAGGAAAAAAATCCAATGTTGAAAATATCCTAGGGATATGAGCTACGAATTTTAGGTAAAGAAAATATAATAAAGTATGAGAATATATTCTTTATTTATTCCTAAAAATGACAATCTTTTTCTTGATCATCGTTATGTGGTCAATTAGATTAGCAGTTTGCCTTTTCCTACCTCTACCAGCGTTAATATGAGTCAATACATTGCTTCACTTAAGCACCATCACGAGCCCTAATGTGAGTCAATGCAGAGTTTCACTTAAACCCTTATAACTACATTCGGTGGAGATATTTTTCAAAAAATCAAAAAACGCCTGAGGGTATGGAACCAAGGAACATATTACAGAAAGAATTATGTAAATAAGTTAATTTGGCTAGGATATGAATAAGAAAGAAAATGGGTAAAGAAACAAGCGATTTTAGGCTGTTTTTCCAGAACTGCATTTAGACCGAGAAGTAATTTTCAAATATTTTTTTTTTAGTTTGATAGAGCTATCCAAGACTCACAATTTAAAACCCTTCCAGACCCTTTAGCCCTTCAACTTTTGGAACAATTGAAATTGCTTAAGTTTACATTTTTCGTAGTATGCTAAGAGATGTTTTCGACATTAAAACAAAGAGATATGCCAATGCTTTTAAATTCCAGACCACAAGAAATGTATCAAATTATTGGACCACACCATCAAAGTGGACCAGACATGAGTGTCAGGTGTTAACTCTTGGATCCAAGCACCAATCAATGAAGTGGTAGCAGGCATCATCACCAATGAAAATGAAATTAAAACAGATATCCTCAATTCACAAGATAAGGAGAAGCATGTTTTAGGACAAACAAAAATTTGGCTGGTGGCCTCCACAGAGCAAAAGGAAAAAAAATAATCTAAATACAGTTGTTTTGTATCAGACTTGAAGAAACTTTGATGCACATTCAATGGCTTGCTGTCTGTTGGAGGTTTGTTGGTTCACAACAATACAAAGTCTCAAATCCAAGTTCCCATTAAAATTTTATAGACTGGCAGTAATTGTATCACTGCCCTACCTGAAGTCTTGACCAGTTCCAAGGATAAATGGTTAGCATGCTGGCCTTTGGTCACAAGTTCGATTCCCGGCAGGGTCGGGAATTTAAACCATAATTGGTTAATTCCGCTGGTACGAGGGCTGGGTGTATTTGTCGTCATCATCATCATTTCATCCTCATCACGACACGTGGGCCCCTAACGGTCGTCAAATCAAAAGACCTGCGCCTGGCGAGCCAAACTTGTCCTCAGACACTCCCGGCACTAAAAGCCATACGACATCACCATTGCACCTGAAGTCCTGATTTTATACCTAGTGATAACCACATCTTCCTGTATCTTATGAGGCAAGCATTTCAACAGCAATAATGAATTGAAAATGATAATTCAGGTAGGAATGGCAGAGTTTTTATGATGAGAGTCTACAAGAAATTACATTTAAGAACAAATCTTAAAATGAGAAAATTTTGTACAAGCTGATCTTGTAACTTATGGAAATTGCAATGAGATTGTGGAAGTTATCAACTGTGTTTGCACAGATAACTGGTCTGAGTGTTGGTTATCATGCACATTCTCCCGACCTTGTTTGATAAACACCATTCAGCATCTCTCATCTGGCAAGTATCTGAAGGTATGTTTAATCTAATAAAAAATAAATTACAGTACCTCAAAATATTTTGTAGTTCATGTATTTTTACAAAACGGTCCTTACTTAGAAAGATACCCCTCATAAGTTGCAAAAACAATTTGAGAAAATAACTAAAGAAATGATTGTTGGATGAATTGAAGTTTAATTTACAGGTGTCTAATAAATAATTTCCTTATCGATGAGCAAGCAATCTAACCATAACAGTAAGTTTAGACACATATGTAAGAAAATATTCACTGCTTATAGAAAGGAAAGCTCCTACATTTAAACTTGGCCAAGAGCTATGAAAAGATTATCCAATACAGTTTGCTTGTAGACAATAATTTTTGGAAGAACACAAATCATTATTCTTAAAATTAAAGATACGATATTCAACTGAAGGTATAACATTGAAGTTTGAAGGAAAACCTTGTTACATACTCATAATCAGCATCACAAAATCACCAATAAACATTTTAAATTGATGTCAAATTTTCTTGACTGGTAATTAGTACAAAAGTCTTTGTTTATAAATGGCTTTTGAAACTGGATACCGTACTTGTAAGTTTTTCATTTCTCCGACGTTTAGAAACTGAAAATGTGACTCTTTCTTTAATTTATATCTGTGATGACAGAGCTAATAGTTCCAAACAGATATCAAAACTGACTTCCAGAAGAGTCGAACATTTTCTGTTCAGTTTGTTAAGAATATTCAGAACTTACCTAAGATATTCTTGAAATTTAATTTCAAAGATCTGCCTTGTATTTTAGTCAACTTGAAAATCCTCATTCTCACTGCTGTAAAACAAAGGCTGTTATTTGAGTATAAGATAGCAAACCACAAGTCTACAGAGTGTCAAGGATAATTCCATAACCTTCAACATATATTCCTGAAGGCACAAGGAAGAAAGTTATCAAAGGGCTGAATATTGGTGAGGTTAAATGTTTGACATCTTGTATCACATATCTATATAACCTCCAAATAGTGCAGAATAAATGTTGAGTTATTAAGGGTAGTCGCTTATCACTACAGCTTACATATGTTCCGTGATAGTTATTTCACGCAAGATATGGAAAAATTCCAGCCTCCCTAAAACTGAATGTCAATGCAGCACATTCAACCAGGTTGAATCCCAGTTCGCATATTCAAATGAAAATTGAATCATGTGCATCACGTTCAATCTGTCAATTCTGGTGGATTCTGAACCACGGAACCCAGCGGTAGAGGCCTGCACGCTGCCTCCTGAGCCACGGAGGCTCTAAAGAATTTTGTAAATAAGTTATTTTGGCTAGAATTTTAATAAAAACGAAAGCAAGTAGAGAAAAAGGTAATTTTAGGCTGTTTTTCTGGAAATGCATTTAGGCCGGAAGTGATTTTTCAAAATTTGTTTCTTTTTTAGTTTGATAGAGCTATCCAAGACTCACAATTTGAAACCTTCTGGGCCCTTTAGCCCTTCAACTTTCAGCACAATTGAGGAAATTGCTTTTTTTATGTTTTTTGTAGTTTGGGGATCCCTACTTTGTATGTTAAGAAGTGTTTTCAACATGAGTAATATTTATGTTTATCTCTGTTTAATATTTAGGAACTTAAATTCAAGCACTTATCTTAATAATGTCCAGCATACTGGAGTGGAGTTCCTAAATACCGTATTTACGCGAATAATCCCCGCACCCTAACTTCAGGTAGGCTTATTTTGAAAAGAAAATGCCAACATTGACGCAAATAAATCTCGCACCCCAGTTTTGTGCCCCATTTTTTTTTAAAATGTGCGGCTATTATTCGCGTAAATACCCGTATTTACGCGAATAATCCCCGCCACCGTATTTACGCGAATAATACCCGCCACCGAATAATCCCGCACGCTAAATGTAGGAAGGCTGATTTTGAAAAAAAAATGTCAATATTGACGCAAATAAAACCCGCACCCCAATTTCGTGCCCCAAATTTTTTTAAAAAATGTGCGGGTATTATTTGCGTAAATACGGTATTAAACAGAGATAAACATAAATATTATTTCTAAATATTTGAGCGTGACTTGATAGAATCTGATGATGCTCTTTTAAGAACGAAACGTATCATTCTATGTTTTATAGTGTGTATTTTTATCCCTTGTTTAATAAATGTTTTTTACAGGTACATTGCGGTACAATTTATATTTAACCTGTATGTTTGACAGATGGAAGAGCCTTTAAGTTACATTTAGACAGCAAGATGGCGTCAAATTAAAATGTCTGTACACGGTAGCTGAGGCCATACAATTATTAGTATTTTTTCCAGTCTGGGTCCAGTGAAGGAGCTAATTTCTAACTTTTATATTCAACAGCCCCATGAATGATAGACAACAGGTCAAAACAGTTTTGTAGATTTACTTCTCCAAGGCTGGAATGAGCTGATCATCACCAAATTAATGGGATTTCTATTGATTACAAATTCACACAGGAAAGAATAAGCTAAATGGTTGCAGGGACTTGTGCACAGAGGTTTGACTGCATAATGAATAAAATGAAAATTACCATTAATAATATAAATTAGCTCTTGTAACACTGAATTACCGGTACTGAGTCGAAAATGCAATTTTTATTGCTCTTTTCTTGAGGAATATACTGTTGAAAGCTTTGTAACTATACAGTTCACACCCTGAATAATACACCGAGGATTAGAGTTCCATTATCAACTACAGCAGAGAGGGTGGACAACATAACTGCAATCCTAACACCTGAACACTGCATGTTTAGTGTCATTGAGGTGGGGTTTATGAGACAGAACAGATCTTCTCACGTGGATAATATAATATAAATACCTATACAGATATCACAGGAAATAACACAACACTGTGTTAAAATATTTAGATTACAGTATTCAGGTTCATGAAGTTTCAGCTTTTTGTTGTCCACCCTGGTTGAGTTATTCATGTAAATTCTTACTCAGGAGGAGGTTGTTGTGAGGTCCTGAGAGATGTCTGATGAGCTCTTGTAGGGTCTCAAAAGACAGATGACAGAAGCAACAGTTGAAACGACCTTCACCTCCGTCACTGATGACATTGCGATGAACTGAACACAGATGCTTCAGAAGATGGGCCTTCTGTTTGAACATCGCAACACAAAGTCGACATGCGAATGGCTTTTCCCCCGTGTGAACGCGAAGATGTGTCTTGAGATTCCAGCTCATACCAAATTGTTTGCCACAATACTCACACCTATATTCGCGAACTGGAACTGATTTGTTTGAGGATGTCGAACCAGAGCCAGTATTTGTGGTGAAGCTACCATCACCTGGACCATTTCCTTCTCCAGGACCACTGCTTAGAGACAAGAACCCACCTCCACCACCACCCTCATCGGCACCACCAACCACTTGCGCTTGGCATAGTGCCCACGTTCCCCACGGTCCACTTTCACCCGATCTAGCTGTGTAGTCTACACTCTGAGCTGTTCCGTCACCACTCGGCGGACGATACTTAACGGCTACATCCTCAGCGTGCTGGGCAGACGCCAGCGTCGTTCCCAGTTCTTGTGCTGAAACCTGTAACGGTCCAGCTGATGGAGGAGTTGTTGATCCTCGATCAAGATATGGAGGGGCCGATACAGATAAAGGATGAGCTAAGTGTCTAGGGCTTGGACTGTGAAGACTGTTTCGATGTCTGTGAGATATTTCATCAATATACGATGGACAGTAGGGTACAAATGGTGGATTCTGAGCTGGAGAATTATGGAAACCTGGACGTCTCTTGCGATGAGGTGTGACGACATAGTTCTCTGGAGAAGTCTGCAGCATTACTCCATCATCACCTGCCTTGTGAGCATCCTCGCCCACTTTGGAGTCAGGATCAACATCGGAGTAGATTTCGGGATACAAAGACTTCCGTTTCCCGCGATGATGGGAAGCTTCCAAGAGGAAATGCGAAGCCACTTTGTCAACTTGATAATGGGGAACGTCTTCACTTGCAGGAGTCTTCTTCGAAAGGGGCTGTGAACAAAATCAACAACATTATTTCGTTTTGTAAGCAGACAGAAAGTGACTCAGTGGTTGTTAGACCAGAGGTAACTATCTCAAAGACTTGCAATTCATAGTAGTAATTTCTTAAGAAATGTTAAGTGCATCTTAACATCATGCATAAGATAACACATTACTCTATAAAAAGATAAATGAACAAATATTCAATTAATACTTCTACACTTCTGAAAGAGGAAATTGAAAAGTATGATATCAAAATTTGTGCAGAGCAAAGCAAGACCATGGTGGTATCAAGAGGAAAAAGACAAGGGAAAGACACTGTGGAAATTTGTAGTCAAAGCCTTGAAATCACTGAAAGTTTCAAGTGAATTTGATATGGCACTCATTGCCAAAGGCACCTCTGATACACAGAAATAGATTGCTATACTGGAAGAGCAACCAGCAAAAATAGGACTTAATCTCATATGAAAAAACTAAATTTATGACAAATATCAAAACTACTCCACCTGAACTTACAATTGATATGAATAAAATTGCAAGAGTAAAGGAATTTAAGTACTTACGGGAATGGGTCACTGAAAATGGCATTAAAAATAAATCAGTAGCTTCAAGAATTCAGAAAATGGAAATGGCTTTTCAATATACAAAGAATGTTTATAACAAAAAATGCTAGTCCTGGAACAGTAAAATTCATCACTACTTAACAGTGATCAAACCTGAAGGTCTTTATGCTTCAGAAATGCTCAATTTACATCATAAAAATTTAAAGGAACATTAAGGGATCAGTTCACACATATTTAAAATACCATGACAAAAATAAAGGAAATAAAATAAATAAATAAATCAATAAACGTTGGGTTTGAATGGATAACCTGCAAATCAGATAATTCGCACCCGGATAATCGGAAGTTTGTTGTAGTACTAATTTTACTTTATCCAGGCCTTTCCCTAGTACCTCACACTTTGATTTAAATTAAACTACAGTATTTATAACAATGACGTCGACATTGAAGAGGAAAAGAGACTCAGACTTTAATCACTTCTTTTCCTGATGCTGATCCTGCTCTCTGGCACATTAATGAAGAGTTACACGATTATCGCAAAATTGGGAAGTTGATTTTAGTGCGTCAGAAAGACAAAATTCATAGAAACTGTGGCACTTATCTAAAAAAAATTTTTTTTTGCTAGTTGTTTTTATGTCGCACCGACACAGATAGGTCTTATTGCGATGTATTGAACAGGAGGATAACTTGAGCAATAAATTGTTATTGGTGAATTTAGTTGCCAATACGGAAACATGAGATTCATATCTTGTGGTAGACTACTGTTATTTATGGTGCATTTTGTAATTCAGTTTTTGAAAAACACTAGACGTTTACATTAATTACATAAATTTTAGGCTATTGATACTAAACACGTCGTAGTTACCAAATTCTCTGGTTCGTTCCAGTTAAATGCAAAATCTTGAAATTCAAATCCCTTCAAAACCTACCATATACAACAAAGATTTTCAGAAGACCACAATTTACCTCCTAAAACTTTGCTACTTCTGGATAATGCTCCTCGACACCCTAAAAAAGAGGATCTACATTCCAAAGACAGGCAAATTCAAGTCCTCTACATGCCTCCGAACACGACACCACTTTTGCAGCCCATGGACCAAAATGTAATTCAGCAAATAAAAGTTAACTCATTGGGCCCGAGCCACCGAACCGTTCCGTGCTTCGTCTCAGTGGACCAAATGCCGGACCACGGAACTGTTCCGTTGTCTCATTTTACTACGTAATTCAACTTTTCCTCAAGAGATGGCAGAGTGGGTTGCATTTGTGATTTGTGTAGGGACTCTTTCTTTGCAATGTTATATGATCTTTGTCAATATATATCGATAGTGTGCTTGGTAATATTAGTTTGAAGTGGGCTATCTCTCGACTTTGAGATTCGCTTGTAAACAAGATGGCTGCCAGTATAGAACTGATATTTCCCGATATATAACCCCTTTTAGGAAGTAATGATGATTAGGAATGTAATTTTTTCAGTGAAATTAGTAGTAATATTAGTACTAGTGTGAGCAATGCTCCAGAAGAACAAATAGATGTGGAAATCTAAGAGGAAATGCAAAGAGAAGGCTGTGTTATAGCTCAGCAGGCGGACTGAGCACGGAACCGTGATGCTAATAAAATAAAATGTTTTACTGTATTCCTTGTTCCGCACTTTCTGGTATGAAAGCCTTTTGTTTTCGTGTATATTTAAATCTTTAATGGTCTCGTAAGTAAGAAATTTCTCACGATATGAAGCGACACTATATTTCCTCCAAAATAATCCCAGCGCCAATGCAGTTTCAATCCAACAAATATGCAGGGCTCAATGGGTTAATTACAAAAAATCGCTCCTTTCTGATATAATAAAACAAACTGATGGAGTAATACA
The DNA here is from genome assembly GCF_040414725.1 of Anabrus simplex. NCBI lineage: Eukaryota > Metazoa > Arthropoda > Insecta > Orthoptera > Tettigoniidae > Anabrus > Anabrus simplex. Next base: position 49,825,596 of record NC_090274.1, on the reverse strand, counting down.
TTTTTGAAAAAAAAAAAAACATCAGAGACATCGTTTTCAATCTAGCTCACAGCTGGAACGAAGTTAAATGTGACACTATCCAGTATTTGTGGGAAAGGGTTTGGCCAATGCACCCTGCTTTCAGTTCTGAAAATGTGGTTGACCATTCTGAAGATGATAATTCTTCTTTACAATTGACTTCCCAATTTTTGCAAGAGTTTTCTAACAAATGTGAAGTGGATGTTACCCTGACAAACGAGGATATCACCGAGTGGCTTCAAGGGGCAAGCGAGGAAAATTTTCAATCCCTGTCTGACGAAGAAATCCTCAGCCAAATTCGATCCCCGGATGACGAATCTAATGATGACTTGGAGGTTTTGACTCGGTGAACTGTGATCAACAGCGATGCATTGAATGCTCTCAATGGGCAGAAGAAAATGGCATCGCAAGTGATGATGTCCTGGTGCTTAAACGATTACAAGAGTGTGTTTTGATAAAATGTATAAATCAAAGAAACAAAAAACAATCGATTATTATTTTTCATAGCCAAAACCTGTGTAAGTCTTATTTTTTCCAGAAACAGAAATGTACTGTACTTATCTGTAAATTTTTTTTTTAAACTCCCGATAATCAGGAATTTTTCAATAATACGGCGGTTGCCCGGTCCCATATATGTTGGATTATCAAGATTGTACTGTATGAAAGCAAATAATATTACATCAGTCTTGGGACTAGTTTCAGCCACTTGGTGGCCATCTTCAAACCAAACCACATGGCGCGACAGCCCCGAAGGACCATGGCCTACCAAGCGACCGTGCTCAGCCCGAAGGCCTGCAGATTACAAGGTGTGTGGTTAGCACGAGGTATCCTCTCGGTTGTTATTCTTGGCTTTTTAGACCGAGGCCGCTATCTCACCATCAGATAGCTTCTCAATTCTAATCACATAGGCTGAGTAGACCTTGAACCAGTCCTCGGATGCAGGTAAAAATATCTGACCTGGCTGGGAATCGAACCTGGGGCCTCTGGGTAAGAGGTAGGTATGCTATCCCAACACTGCGGGGCCAGGGTGGCCATCTTCAGCCAAATAAAATTAAACAGATTATGTGATAATTAAAACATATGTATACCAGACAAAGACAATGTTGCAGGAATAATAACATTAAAATACATATAATAACAAAAATTATGGTTATGATCTTCTTGTCATAATATGATGTCTTGAAGTTGACTTAGGACCTTGGGCAAAGAAGTAAATATGGAAATGATAGCCAGAACTGGGAATGAATAAACATACAGAAAAGAAATTTAAAAGGAGAAAAATTATTTACGAGACTCACTTCTAATGTCTAGGAGTGGAAGTAAGTGGCCATGGCCTTAATTAAAGTACAGCCTGGTGTGAAAATGGGAAACCATGGAAAACCATCTTCAGGGCTCCCGAAAGTGGGGTTCGAACCCACCATCTCCCGGATGCAAGCTCACAGCTGCTCACCCCTAACCACACAGCCAACTCGCCTGTTAGCAAGGAGAACTGACAGCAGAATTTATTGTCCTAGTGATGTTACGGAACCAGGAATGTTGGGGATCAGATAGCTGCATACGCAGAAAGTATCCTACAAGAGAAAAAGAGTGATTTGGATGCTCACGAATGTCAGTAAAGGAGAAACGAAGAAAGAAGAAGCCTGAGAGGGTAAAAGCACGATGCCGCCCTGAAGTAATACGAGAACAGTTCTGGGGCGGAGATGCACATCATGGGAAAAGGGTTTGTGGTTTTAAGTCGGTAAGAATCTCACACGCTTGTGGAGTGCGAACCCTTCGCAAGTGTCTCAGGAAATATTTTCCACACTCCCTCGTAAAAATGTATTATTATTATTTCATGAAAGGTCATATACCATTCAGATTATGAAAGAAAATTTGCACACCTTTGCCACTGGCTAAACCTGCACACTTTGTTATTCCTGATGTCTGCAGAAATGTATTAACCAAAATGTTTTTAGTTTTTGAAGATAAGCATAGATGAGGCAGATTACAAACCTTAATTTTATCATCCCTATCAGCTGACTGATCAACTTCCTCTCCCTCCTGCTCCATGGAATCTGAATCTTGATGTCGAGCTGGAGGAGACTGAGATTTGTCAGGGTTTGTGAGCGACAGGTTGACTGGGTTCAGAGAACTCCTCCTCCTTCTTTGAGAGATGAACTTAACGCAAGGCCCGCCCTGCTGTTTTTCTTCATCTTCTGGCTCCGTCTCCTCTGCATCCTCTGCTCCCTCGCTCTTGGGATCTGTTTCTTTCTTTACCTAGGAAACAGATCAAATAATATTCAGAAGCAGGAAAAACAAACAACATTAGAAAATTTTAACTCATTGAATAATTACTGGACTATTTTCAAACCTTACACTGGACCTGATTTTAACAAAAATTAGACAATATTCACACAGAATTTCAATCATGGAAAACTAATAATATGTGAAAGAGTTGACAGCTTCAAATATTTCAGCGAGATTGTGCAGATGGGATCTAATGAAAGAGAAGCTAACAACTGTAGGCAAGATAAGATGGCCACAGCATTTTTCAGAACCTATAAGAAATAAACTGACCTTTTCAATACAATACACCAGAAGAAACAGGTTGCCAGAAAGAGAATGCTACAATACTAGGCTGCAAAGAAAGCATCTAAAAATGTGTAAATGTTACTTATTGTGGTATCTAATGGCTGTAAACATCTAAAAAAAAAAAAAAATGTACAGACTGAACGATACACACATCCTAACTAGAAATGTTTGAATTTAAGGTATTATTTTTTCACAATGTTGTGTCCAATTAAAATGAAATTTATAGCTTATAAGAACACATGTCCTGTACAAGAAATAGCCAATTTCAATGCAAGCTAAACTCGGACATTACAACACTGTGAATAAACCTGAATGTCTCTGTGGAAGTGAATGCCTCCAAGTTACTGGAAATTGAATAATTACTGAACTATTTTCAAACGTTTCAAACCTGAAAAGTTTGAGAGGAAGATCCTTTGAAAGATAATGGCCCAAAGATTGTGGCTGGACAATGCAGGTTGCGAGGACATGAGGAACTTTTATCAGAAAACTGAACAACTGATGGAATCCATCAAAAAGCGATGACTCAAGTTCTATGGCCACCTATTTAGAATGGAAGACAAGCGGTTGACTAAGAAACTCGATAGTAGACCTAACACATGTGATAAAGTGGTTCACAGAAGTCAGGAAGGATGTGAAAAAATGTTGGACTAAATCAAGAAGACATTATTAACAGAACTAAATACTGACACCAGATCAATAACTTCGAGGGCTTTCATGAAGAAGAACAGCAGAAAGGAGACAGGCTCACGATACTGGACTGCCAAGAAAGCTTCTAAAAATGTGTAAATGTTGCTTATTGTGATCTCTAATGGCTGTAAACATCTTAAAAAACATACAGACTGAATGATACACACATCCTAACTAGTGACATTTGAATTTAATGTATTATCTTTTTCACAACTTTGTGCCCAACTAAGGAGTGTGACTGAACTGATTTAGCAGATGAATTTGCTTTCTTTTCTACACAGAATCTCTCCATCCTCTTCCGTTCTTCCGACAATGCAGTGGTGGTTCTCATTTTGGCTTTTTCAGCAAAATTATGTTTGTTCACCAATGTTTTAAAACTAGGCCTGTCCCACATAACTGCACCTGTTATGCTGATTTTGATTATCTAATTATTCTTGACCTTCAGCGAGAAGGCATAATTAAATATCTTTTGAGTAAGTCTTTCACTGTCCATTCTTTGAATCATCATCATCATCATCATCTCCTAAAGGCAATGCCTTGTCGCTGTAGCCACATCTGACGCACTTCTGCTAGACTCTTTATGTTGTTATTACGAACCACATGCCAGTTCACCGATGGAGTTTTTGATGTATGACATTCTGGGTCATCCGCTGGGTCTCTTTCCCAGTACTTTCATCATGGTTTGGAAAGAGAGTCATGTCTCAGTACATGTCCATATTCTTTGAATCTAGGCATAAAATTTCAGTCATATTTTTCTTTTTCTTCTTCTTTATCTGTTTAGCTCCAGGGTCGGTTTTCCCCTCGGACTCAGGAATCCCACCTCTACCGCCTCAAGGGCAGTGTCCTGGAGCTTCAGACTCTGGGTCGGGGATACAACTGGGGAGGATAACCAGTACCTCGCCCAGGTCGCCTCATCTGCTATGCTGAACAGGGGCCTTGTGAGGGGATGGAAAGATTGGAAGGGATAGACAAGGAAGAGGAAGGAAGCAGCCGGGGCCTTAAGTTAAGTACCATCCCAGCATTTGCCTCGAGGAGAAGTGGGAAACCACGGAAAACCACTTCCAGGATGGCTGAAGTGGGAATCGAAACCCCCCTGCTCAGTTGACCACCCGAGGCTGAGTAGACCCCGTTCCAGCCCTCATACAACTTTTCAAATTTTGTGGCAAGGCCGGGAATCGAACCTGGACCTCCGGGGGTGGCAACTAATCACGCTAACCACTACACCAGAGAGGCGGACCTATCTTTTTCTAATACTATTATCTGATATTTTCTCAGAATGCTGATATAACTCTGGAAACTTCCTTTTCATCCACACTCCTATGCGTACTGGGCCAAAGATTTTTCCTAAGGATTTTTCTTATTTGTTTTTCTAAGGTTTTACTTAGTGATCTGCCTCCAATCATCAGTGTTTCTGAGGTGTACAATGCTTTAGGCTTAATTACTGTGTTATAGTTTTTTAATTTAGCATACTGAGATACTGATTTTTTTTATTGTACCTGTTCCATGTGATTCTATAGGCTTCTTGTAATTTAGAAATTCTCTCCCAGTTTGCTTCATGATTTAATCCAGATGGTTCGATGATTTACCCTACGCATTTGAAATTATTTACATGAGGAATTTTTCCAAACTGAGTTACTGAAGCTTGTTTGTCTAAGTGTCGAGGAGATCCTTCCATTAAGGGTTATAAATTTCAAATACTTAAATGCCAGTCACAATCTCAATGAAATCTCAGAGAAACCCAACATACTCTTCGATCTATTTATCACTTTCCTCAGAAACAATAACGCAGCCAACCAAATCAATCCTAAATTTAATCAAAGATACTTTTCCGAGACAATTACCCTTTCTCCCGCACCCTCCAACCCCACATTAAGCCCTCTTCCCCTCCTAAACCACGTCCACTCTTCCTAAGCCATATATAATTTTATATGTGTCATTTCACATTGCATTCAATATAAGGACTTACTGTTTTCCATGATTATATAATTTTTTACACTAAGCCCCCTTTTATACTTTGTTCCAAACCTCTTATGTATATTCCTTGTATATTTATTAGCTATTACTCACCTGTCCCATACTAACATCTCTTTTCATTTACCACATTCACTTGTTATTCCATAATAATCTTACTGTTAAAATTAACATGTTCTTAGGATTTCGTCAAGAGTGATCTTTGCTTTGATGTGGCTGATGATGACCCCTAGATCGGTCGAAACTAGTTCCATGTAACTTTAAAATATTGTGAATATATTTTGTATTGAATAGGTGGAAACCTTTACTGTGTTGTTTACTCATATGAGATCTTTCCATGTATTGGGTTTTCTCATATGATATTTGGAGTCCAGTTTTAGGTGCAGTTGCATGGACTTTTTCCCAGGGATTGAATTGCTTCTTGCCTACTGTTGGATAGAATTACCAGATCATCTGTGAAGGCCAAACATTTTAATTGATAATCTTAACCATAATGGTTGATATTAAAATGGTCCATATTGAGACATAATATATCACATGAACGTATCCGATTAAATGTCCACCTTGTCAATACTAAATATGAAATTTATTACAAACCATTTCTAGAAACAGAGTTCTCTTCCTCAGAGGCTCAAAACATTATTACAATCTCAGAAGTTAAATGTTATATAGAGGATGGTTGCCTAGTTTGGGTACTTCCTCTTAAAACAATAAACACCACCACCAGACAAGACATTACGAAGGATGTAGGCCTAGTGAGGAAGGATAGGGTGGTTTGGAAACTGCATCAAATCCAGCCAACCGGGCAATATATCACAATATCTCCTCAGAAGGCTTGTACTGACACACATGGGTATTTACCTAAGTTGTGGCCCAGGTGAGAACAGAGAGCTGGCCTGGTTTGCTCCATGAGACCAGCAGGTTGAATCTGGAGGGTGAGGTGGAGTTGGACAGAGTAAGACCAATCCAAGGACTGATGACATCAATAAGAAAAAAATTAAATCAAGTCACCTTGACGAGCGGAAGATCTGTCTCACTATGCCGACTTCCCTCATCCAGGATCTTCTCCCGAGTCGAGTCCGAGTGGCTGGAACTCTCGCTGGGTGGCGCGGTGGTTGGTGCCGCTGATGGCTGTTGCGATGTCTGCGCTTGGTGTTGCTGCTGTTGTGGAGTAGGGGAGGAGGATCCTTGGTGCACTAAGTCTGACTTGATCTGCAACAACTGGATAAGCTCCTGAAGGCCATCAATGTCATCAGACTGGAAGAAAGAAGAAGAATGTTAGTGCTTTTTCTTTGTAAAGTCATTGGTGAGTTGTAATGTTGTCTATTGTTATGTCTGAAAGCTTATATATTATACATGGAAATAAAAATTGAAAATTTAAGGGGTGGCATCGTTCCCAGGATGACGAATAAAAATTGAAAATTTAAGGGATAGCATCGTTCCCAGGATGACGAATAAAAATTGAAAATTTAAGGGATGGCATCGTTCCCAGGATGACGAATAAAAATTGAAAATGTAAGGGAAGGCATCGTTCCCAGGATGACGAATAAAAATTGAAAATTTAAGGGAAGACATCGTTCCCAGGATGACGAATTTGCGCCAGAATTTTGTTTACTCGAGATCAACTAACTGATAACGAAAATTACAAGAACGGTTTATCAGTTTGACTTCACAACTATATAGTACAGTCGAACTTTCGAAATGCCTGCATACCGGGCGAGGGGCGCGCAGCTGTGAGCTTGTATCCGGGAGATAGTGGGTTCGAACCCCACTGTCGGCAGTCCTGAAAATGGTTTTCCAATTTCACACCAGGAAAATGCTGGGGCTGTACCTTAATTAAGGCCACGGTAGCTTCCTTCCCACTCCTAGCCCCTTCCTATCCCATCGTCGCCATAAGACCTATCTGTGTCGGTGCGACGTAAAGCCAATTGTAAGAAATTTTTTTTAAAAAAAAAGAGCCATCGGGGGCTGAAAAATACTTCGAGGTACAAACCGTACCGTACATTGTTAAAATCTGCTGTAGATTAAGTTATGACGGTTTCGTATGCGCGAGCGTGTGGTTGAAAATATTCTTGAAAGATCTTTCTCAGGTAAACCTTTCCACGAAAAATGCAGCCTTATAAAATGGTAATGTTGACTTCAGAGAGTGTAGTGGGGCTACGATTGTTTATATTTTTTTTTTAAACTTGATTGCAGCTGGGGTAATGTATTGTTAACCGCACGACACTGGTAAGGTAAACTCGTGTCCTCATCCCGAGGTGGTGCAGCTCTTTTCAGGCACACCCCCATTGGAGGTGAAGCTGCGTGTACCATTTGAACCACATACCAGCCCTCCTGCCATTCTTAAATTTCTGGCAGTACCGGGAATCGAACCCGGGCTCCCGAGGACAGCAGCTAATAATACTAACCGTTACGCTACGGAGGTGGACACGGTACTGGAGATTCCATCAGTAGAGTGTGTCCTCTTTCCTTAGGTTGATGATATGGCATCCCTGTACTTATTACACGTTCCTAAATACTTTCATTAACCACATGAAAAGATCTGCAACCTTTATTTATTAATGTTCTTTTAAGATTAAGAAAAATCCTACATTTTAAAATGTCAAGAAACCAGACATCTCACAATGTTTCCTGCACGGTAAAAAAATGTCGAGAATGAAATGGGAGGTGCAAGTTGGAGAACCAGTGCATTACATGCTCGCTAAAGCAGAGCGAACCAGCAAGCAGGCGAGGTGAGTATCGCCGACTTTTACCACACGTAACACCACTTTCCCCTTCGGGTCGTTATGTAACAGCCGTACTCTTAGCTCATTCTCTCTCCTCTGGAAGGATTCCAACAGCCATCTCTCAGCTCAACTCCAATGCTATTACTGTAAGCAAACTATTTATGTTTGTTTATTCATTCTTTCATATTTCTTTTACTCACAAAGCCGGAGGCGCCAAGGTTTGGAAATAAGACGAAACCTAAACAGGATAACTTACGAAATTAAAATATTGACAACAATTGTTAGAAATACTGCATTGAAGACTTCAAACCTGAACATCATATAGATCAGCGATTCTCAAACTGTGGTACGGGAGACGGGAACGATTCTTATTGAGAAACTAGCTTCTACACTGTATACTAAATTCTAGGTTAAGTAGTGTACAAGTTGTGAGTAAGACTGTATTAAACTGCATAGCTCTTAACGTTACCCCCCAGAAACACGACGGGGAAGCCACAATGCGTCGTTTCTCTTGCTTACTATCAGTCATAATCAAGTTGGGAAGTTTTCATTAAGATTGTAGGCCCACTTACCTACAGTAGAACCTCTTACTACGATATAGGTTAAGGCGTACAGTGAAAACAGCTCTAACACCGCGTTTTGCAGTAAAATGTTGATCAGCAGAATCATTAGTTTAATAACACACTCCTCTTTTCAATCGTGTTGTTTCTTATTGTCATTCCATAATAATGCCAAAGTTCATCGATGTTTTTATCTGTAAATCTTCTTTTCCTTCTGTCTGCTTCAATTGTTGAAGGCATGTTCCCATCCGTTTTTGAACGTGGCCCATACATTCAATTTTTTCCAGTAGCCGGCCCCGTGGTGTAGGGGTAGCGTGCCTGCCTCTTACTCGGAGGCCCCGTGTTCGATTCCCGGCCAGGTCAGGGATTTTTACCTGGACCTGAGGGCTGGTTCGAGGTCCACTCAGCCTACGTGATTAGAATTGAGGAGCTATCTGACGATGAGATAGCGTCCCCGGTCTAGAAAGCCAAGAATAACGGCCGAGAGGATTCGTCGTGCTGACCACACGACACCTCGTAATCTGTAGGCCTTCGGGTTGAGCAGCGGTCGCTTGGTAGGCCAAGGCCCTTCAAGGGCTGTAGTGCCGTGGGGTTTGGTTTTGGTTTGGCTTTCCAGTACTCAGTATAGCACACAGCCTTCCAGACTGAATATTTCCAGAGATAGAGATATTTAAGTAAGTCATTGCATAACAACTGGATTGTATCAGATACATTTGCACTATTTACTTTGAAACAATAAAAAATACACTTTCAATGGTTTCGACAAATGCATCAAATTGTTCAGGAGCGATCATTATTAAGAGATAATAATATTAAAAATCCTGGAATGCTGCCGGACCATCGGGCGTTCCGGACTATTGGATGCCGCACTAATGGAATTCTACGTATACTTCCAATTAAAATCGAGTTCAGTTTTCATTATAATGGCAGACACTCATTCACCACCTGCCTTTTTTTACATCCTCAGAAAAACTGTATTTGTGGTTTTCCCACCTGAAGTCAACATAGGTCATCACAATGACATCAGAAGAAATGTCGCGATTAAAAGCAATGAATAATCCACCACTACCACCAATCTTATCGTAGTCGATACGGTAAAACTGAATAAGACATAAATGATTGGAAATTGCATTCTCTATAACTTTTGTTATGTAGTATTTATCGATAGGACCAATCATCATCATCATCATCTGTTTACCCTCCAGGTTCGGTGTTTCCCTCGGACGTAGCGAGGGATCCCACCTCTACCGCCTCAAGGACAGTGTCCTGGAGCTTCAGACTCTTGGTCGGGGGATACAACTGGGGAGTATGACCAGTACCTCGCCCAGGCGGCCTCACTTGCTATGCTGAACAGGGGCCTTGTGGAGGGATGGGAAGATTGGAAGGGATAGGCAAGGAAGAGGGAAGGAAGCGGCCGTGGCCTTAAGTTAGGTACCATCCCGGCATTCGCCTGGAGGAGAAGTGGGAAACCACGGAAAACAAAACCACTTCCAGGATGGCTGAGGTGCGAATCGAACCCACCTCTACTCAGTTGACCTCCCGAGGCCGAGTGGACCCCGTTCCAGCCCTCGTACCACTTTGCAAATTTCGTGGCAGAGCCGGGAATCGAACCCGGGCCTCCGGGGGTGGCAGCTAATCACGCTAACCACTACACCACAGAGGCGGACGATAGGACCAATAATAACATAAATATTTGAGAATTAAATTTTAGGCCTTCCCCTAAACTACCATTTCACTTAGCGTGAATAAAATTATTTATGGCCAAGATTGTAGTAACTTATTCCCCGAATTTACATGCCGATTTTCATTTAATTATCTTCAGCCGTTCTGTCTGATGCGCGTACATGGACAGACAGACAGACAGACAGACAGAGAGACAGACAGACAGAGAGACAGACAGACAGACAGACAGACAGACAGACAGACATTATGGAAAATTAAAAAGTGCATTTCCTTGTTACTGTAGAGACGACCGATACAGAAATACCATTCTTTTTTAAATTCTGACAATTTACAGACAGAACTCTTATTTTTAATATATAGAGATATACAAAATGACGAAAGACCCAACGTTACGATCAGTTTTCCATGTATACATTATGAACTTTCTTCTTCGATTATCTGAGAAACTTACAGGAAAGTAGCAGACCTTAGATTCCTATATAACACTGTTAACGGTTTATTTCGTTCTCCTGAACGTCCATCCTTATTTTCCCTACATGTTCCAACTCGCAAAACAAGGATAAATCCACCCCTTCATATTCCGTATTCCCGCCTCTCTCTCTTGTTCAAAGAACTTTATTTATCCGCATTCCAACCCTCCTTAACTCTTAATCTTCTGACAGGAACTGGGCGTTTATTCTTCGTATGCCTTCTTTAGTCCGCCTCTGTGGTGTAGTGGTTAGCGTGATTAGCTGCCACCCCCGGAGGTCCGGGTTCGATTCCCGGCTCTGCCACGAAAATTTGAAAAGTGGTACGAGGGCTGGAACGGGGTCCACTCAGCCTCGGGAGGTCAATTGAGTAGAGGTCGGTTCGATTCCCACCTCAGCCATCCTCGAAGTGGTTTTCCGTGGTTTCCCACTTCTCCTCCAGGCGAATGCCGGGATGGTACCTAACTTAAGGCCACGGCCGCTTCCTTCCCTCTTCCTTGTCTATCCCTTCCAATCTTCCCATCCCTCCACAAGGCCCCTGTTCAGCATAGCAGGTGAGGCCGCCTGGGCGAGGTACTGGTCATACTCCCCAGTTGTATCCCCCGACCAAGAGTCTGAAGCTCCAGGACATGCCCTTGAGGCGGTAGAGGTGGGATCCCTCGCTGTGTCCGAGGGAAAAGCCGAACCTGGAGGGTAAACAGATGATGATGATGATGCCTTCTTTAACCTATTCTTCCTTAACCTAGCTCATTTCTTTCATAGTCCTTTTTTTCTCTTCTCAGTGCTGTCCGCTCTATCGTACATAATGTATATTTTTTACTGTCCTATACCGTTACTTACGTGTCGTATCAGTATTTATTTTACTGTGCCTAGCTATAAGTTCTTATCTTCGTTTTTCTTTCAATCTTTTCTTTTGCCTTTGTGTTTTATTGTTAATTGTTGTGTCTGTAGTTTTTAATTTTCTGCCGCTACTTTTATCATTGCTCTTTCATATGTTTGTATTGTGCTACTCCATTGTAAGTATATTTTTCATTGTAAAACTCTGTGATTCGCTATTTTGGTTTCCCAAATAAATAAAATAAATAAATAAATTAATATCTGACGCAGCACTAGAGTAGTACTGTAATACTACAGCTGGTTTACCATCGGCTTTGCTGCATTGGGAGATTCTGCATTTTTACCTTAAAACATGACTCTGCGAATCATTTTGAACAATGGAAGTTGACGATTATTTCTGATTTCAAGAAACCAGCCATAATACGTTTATGACGGTTAATGTTACTGACATTCACTCCTGTCGGACTCGTTGGCTGAATGGTCAGCGTACTGACCTTCGGTTCAGAGGGTCCCGGGTTCGATTCCCGGCCTGGTCGGGGATTTTAATCTTCATTGGTTAATTCCAGTGGCTCGGGGGCTGGGTGTCTGTGCTGTCCCCAACATCCCTGCAACTCACAAACCACACATAACACTATCCTCCACCACAATAACACGCAGTTACCTACACATGGCAGATGCCGCCCACCCTCATCGGAGGGTCTGCCTTACAAGGGCTGCACCCGGCTAGAAATAGCCATAAGAAATTATTATTATTATTCCTGTCGGACTTAAATAAACATATTACTTCTTTTCTATTATTAAACTTCACAATATTAATTACAATTGTAATTACGGTAGATATAAATGCAACAAAATATACATTGCTAAAAATATCGGTCTTCAATCTGTTTTAAACAGGTAATAGATTTATTATTCTTTTTCATATTTATTTAAACATATTATATTAAACTACAACATTTGCATTATGAACATAAAAATACTTCGTCACATTTGTAATATTACTACCATTTGTTATGCCATTAACATTCTGTAGCACACAATTTTATGGGCATAAATATTTCCAAGGTCCGCCTCTGTGGCGTAGTGGTTAGTGTGATTAGCTGCTACCCCCGGAAGTCCGGGTTCGATTCCCGGCTCTGCCACGAAATTTGAAAATTGGTATGAGGGCTGAAACGGGGTCCACTCAGCCTCGGGAGGTCAACTGAGTAGAGGTGGGTTCGATTCCCACCTCAGCCATCCTGGCAGTGGTTTTCCGTGGTTTCCCACTTCTCCTCCAGGCAAATGCCGAGATGGTACCTAACTTAAGGCCACGGCTGCTTCTTACCCTCTTCATTGTCTGTCCCTTCCAATCTTCCCATCCCCCCACAAGGCCCCTGTTCAGCATAGCAGGTGAGGCCACCTGGGCGAGGTACTGGTCATCCTCCCCAGTTGTATCCCCGACCCAATGTCTCACGCTCCAGGACACTGCCCTCGAGGCGGTAGAGGTGGGATCCCTCGCTGAGTCCGAGGGGAAAACCAACCCTGAAGTGTAAACAGATATAGAAGAAGAAGAAGAAATATTTCCAAGATAACGTATTATTCTGCTACCTTCGGTGACGTTATTGTGTGTTAAGGGGCTTTGCTTTGACGTCGAAGGAAGGACAGTGGAAATCGTTTAAGGACATACGAAACGGTTATTGTCAAAATCATATTTTATGTTTTTTTATTTTATGAATTCCTGAGGTATGTCTTTTAAAATGATTACAATTAGAAATTGCCATAAATTTAATTTAAACATGAACTAGCAATAAGAAATTTGCCACCAATGCCAGCGAAAACGAAATGAGTTACATTGCCATCACTGGTGCAAATATTTAAAAGCAAAAGAAGAAAGAATTCTCTATATGCTGTCCAAGCACACACATCTTCCTCTTGCCTGCATGAAAGAAATGAAGCTCATTTTTAGAGATCTGTCCAGTCCCCAGATGTTGGAGAAATGTCTTCGTGGCAAAAGTCAAAACCCCAACAAATCGGTAAACAATATTATATGATCTCACATTTCTAAATGCACTTCTGTGGGCATAAAACATTAAAATTTGGAGTTCTGGATGCAGTGTCCAATGTAAAGGTGACATTGTCAAATTTCATGTATTACAGTAGTTAGGATTAAAAGTAGGAAGGAACTGTATCAATGCCATGAAGTAGTTGGACCGAGAGAGACTACAACAAGCTAAAAAAATAAATGGCTCAGAAAGTACAAACAAAATGCTAGGGAATCCAGAAACAAGACTAAACGAAACCTAGAAGACTTGTATGAATCACAGGAAGACCCAGTTTCTCCTTCGTATGGGACAGGGATGCACTGAGCTGTGAACACATGTGAGAAAAGTTTTAATTGCATTTTTCTCAGTTTCTTTTTTTATTTTTATGTAAGACTTTGTTCCTTATTCTACGTGACTATTTATCACACAGCTGTGGTAATTTTCCCCCATTAACTGTCTGAGTCACATTTTAACGGAGGAGTTTCTTTAGTTAAGATTATTTGAGGTTTGGCTGTTTATTTTAAGGAAAAAGTTATTAAAATTTGGCATTTAAAAAAATAATTTTCTGACTCACCTGAAGCCCAATCAAATAACGGCTATGTTAATAGGTTAAATTAGTTACGACGAATATGTTTATCATAACTGCATTAGATCCTAAGGAAAAAGAACATGAACCTAACAAATTTAATCGAAATCGACTTTCAACCTATTAGGTCGTGTTATATACATTTACTACGCGTTGAAGAGATGTTAAGTACAGAACAATAATGACCAGCCAGACACCAGTGGGATCCGAACCCACAACCTCCCGATTTCGCGTCGGTTGCTCTACCAATTGAGCTATGGTGGGCAAGGCCATCTTTGTTCTTTTAGAAAGGATCTAAGCTATATGTCTGACACTACTGCCATCACACTGTAGAGTGCGTGCTAGTCGCCCGTTGTGGATCAAGTCAATGAATATTGAATTTTCACGACCGCATTGTAATCGAAATAGAATTTCAACCTATTAGGTCGTGTTACATACATTGAGTACGTGTCGAAGAGATGTTAAGCACAGAACAAAAATGGCCAACTGGACACCAGTGGAGGTTGTGGGCTCGATTCCTACTGATGTCCGCTTGGCCATTTTTTGTTCTGTACTTAACATCTCTTCAACGCGAAGGCCTACTAAATGTATGTAACACGACCTAATAGGTTAAAAGTCGATTTCGATTACAATGCAGTTGTGAAAATTCAATATTCCTTAACAAATTTAACATTGGCGAGATAGGCGGTTCCGTATCTCCTTAAAACTCGGCGCTATTTGTATCCACTGTATGTTTGTTAGGTCATCAGCCCAGAGGCTGGTTGGATCCTCAAATAGCACCACCAAAGGTTATGCGGTTATAAGGCAACCCTAAAAACCAATGGCAGCACCTAAATGAGGCGTACTAGGCAAGATGAGGAGTGAGGTAGTTTACCATTGCTTTCCTCAATGGGTCAGAAAGTACTATTGCAGCACGACTGACCCTATGAGCAGCCCCTTTCATAACACTCAGATGCACTAGTCATGCTCTGAATGTCATTACTCAGCACTACCCATACCCCAGCAGCTTCCATATTGTCACAGCCATGGGTGTTGACTGGGACTTCGGTGGAAGCTACACTTTACTCTGACATGTGCCAAGAGATGGATGCAAAAGTACTGTATCCATCAAGAAATGACAGCAGGCATACGCTAATAACGTGAGAAAGAAATTGACGAACATTGGTTGCCTGGCTACCACGGTACCGATTTTCTGTCCACGCTAAAATTGTTGACGCGACTTCCAGATAGAAACCCCCCCACCCAAGCCCATGAAACATATTCATGTTAAAATAAACTAGCGAATTGCAATGTAGCAGTGACATGATTGGAGGAACTAGCCTAACCCTTGCATGTATCTCCAGTCGCTAATTGGTCGAAACTGAACAGTTGAAGGAGGGAACTAGATATGGAAAACAGATAATTGTGGTTTTGACCAATAGTTTAACAGTGAACGTTTCCGATAGTTTAGTCATGATATCTCCTTAGTAAGGACCTCCCCATTCCACTCTAGGTTGCTGATAACAAACAAGTCCCACTCGTAGGAAAACAAGTGTGGGAGCAGTAGAATACACACCTGGTATCCCCTGCATACCTGGTAACTTAACAAAACCAAAAATCAGGAGATTTTGATATGAAAATCAGGAAAAACCAGGAGATACAATTGGTCAAAACTGCTTATTCTACATGTCTTGCACAATACATGTATGGTACTATAACAATTATTGTCCCAAAACCCAATTGTTACTATTTGAGGCTACATGGCTAAAATTACACATTTATTCCCACACAGGAAGCATGTGAGTGAGATGATCGGTCTCTGATAAGCCTTCCGAAAACGGGATGACCTCATACTCCACGCGTGTGAATCAGTCGTCCACTTAGATGCCATTACTTAGCAAATGCATAGATTAATATATTGCATCACGCGCCCATCGATTATGCGATGCGCAATGCTATTTTTGTCAAATAATAAATTAAAATTCGCCAGAATTGTCTCCAAATGGCTCCTAAAATCTCTAGAAAAGTTACTAGTCGCTGTCTATTTAATTCTGTCACTAAATTACTAAAAGACACCAAATCTAGCAACTAGTCTCTAGAATCGACTAGACTGATGTGAACATGTGAACGAACACGAACATAGCAAGCGAGAACAAGAGATATACGCGTCGCGATTTACGGGTTTCAATAAACATCGCACAGTTGCGTGCATTTCTCGTATTAATGAATGTCGATATTTTATTTGGTCCGCCTCTATGGTGTAGGGGTTAGTGAGATTAGCTGCCACCCCCGGAGGCCCGGGTTCGATTCCCGGCTCTGCCACGAAATTTGAAAAGTGGTACGAGGGCTGGAACGGGGTCTACTCAGCCTCGGGAGGTCAACTGAGTAGAGGTGGGTTCTATTTGCACCTCAGCCATCCTGGAAATGGTTTTCCGTGGTTTCCCACTTCTTCAGGAAAATGCCGGGATGGTACCTAACTTAAGACTACGGCTGCTTCCTTCCCTCTTCCTTGTCTATCCCTTCTAATCTTCCCATCCCCTCGCAAGAGGAAGCCTCGAAAGTTGGATTTTAGATTGTAAACTGAACATGCCATTCGCTGTAAAACTGTGGCCCTTGATGGTATTGTGTTTGTTCTGTATTTTAATGTAAGATTTTGTAGTGCGCTGCAATCTGAATGTCATCATCATTCACTTGCATCAGTACCCTTATAAAGGCAAGTCTTTTTTTTTTTTTTTTTTTTTTTTGCTTTACGTCGCACCGACACAGATAGGTCTTATGGCGACGATGGGACAAGGAAGGGCTAGGAGTGGGAAGGAAGCGTCCGTGGCCTTAATTAAGGTACAGCCCAAGCATTTGCCTGGTGTGAAAATGGGAAACCACGGAAAACCATTTTCAGGGCAAAGGCAAGTCTTACATGCGCGCACCACACACGCACCTTCACTGTGATCTATCATAATTTTGTAACTATAACCTCTCTCCCGAATGTCCGACTCGTTGGCTGAATGGTCAGCGTACTGCCCTTCGGTTCAGAGGGTCCCGGCTTCGATTCCCAGCCGGGTTGGGGATTTTAACCTTCATTGGTTAATTCCAGTGGTCCGGGGACTGGGTGTTTGTTCTGTCCCCAACATCCCTGCAACTCACACATAACACTATCCTCCACCACATTAACACGCAGTTACCTACACATGGCAGATGCCGGCCACCCTCGTCGGAGGGTCTGGCTTACAAGGGCTGCACTCGGCTAGAAATAGCCACACGAAATTATATTCCCTCCCGAATTCTCCACACGATAGCACCACCACCAATCGAGCAGATATTAACGATGATCGTTTTGCCCCGGGGGATCATTTTGCCCTGGTTTCCCCTACTCGGTGGCGTGCAGTGAACATATTCATTATCCCAGCTGCAAAAAAAACTTTTTTTGTTTAAATATAAACACTACACTCTCTAAAGTCAACATTACCATTTTATAAAGCTGC
This sequence comes from Anabrus simplex, assembly GCF_040414725.1. Classification (NCBI taxonomy): domain Eukaryota; kingdom Metazoa; phylum Arthropoda; class Insecta; order Orthoptera; family Tettigoniidae; genus Anabrus; species Anabrus simplex. The sequence goes on along the minus strand of NC_090274.1, from coordinate 49,808,011 downwards.
ATTTTTCGTGGAAAGGTCTACCTGAGAAAGATATTTCAAGAATATTTTCAACCACATGCTCGCACATATTTACAAATTGTTATTCACGGCAGTGACGACACCATCATAACTTAATCTATAGCAGATTTTAAACTATGTACTTACAGTTTCATCCGGTGACGCTTCGTGATAGTACAGTCATGTTTTCACAAAAATACACTGGGACTAACTATTGGTTTGTTACTTAAAAAGCCTAATCTAAACCAATCAGCAAAATTTAACTGGTGTATTACCGTCGATGAAGTTTTATAGTTTCACTCGCATACTGAGTGTACGTGCATCAACGATAAACGAGGAAAAATATTTGTCGCGACCTATAACATACGTTATATTCATGAAGAATGCCACAGAACTCGCGAAACCTTCACCTATAATCCAAGGGGAACACTACAAAAATTAACTATATACCACCATCACAGACAACTGTGTTCATGCTGGACAACCTAAATATTTTTCTGCGGCTATCGCAACACATACTCTTCACGTACCATCAATGAATTGCTCGAATAAACTATATACATGCCGAAACCCAAGACTAAAATATATTCTTCTATATTACAATGGATTTCATATACTGGCTCTATTTTTATTAGCAAGACGATGTGAAAGTGGCTATACTGTTAACATGTTGATATTTTTCTTGTAGTCTTTAGTGTGTGGCGCTGAAAACTTCGAGTGTCAAGTATTAAAACTAACATTACCTTACCTAAGCTAGCTGGCCTGTCGCCGTAAATTGCTGTCGGGGAAGGGCCTACAGCTCCGCCCAGCTCCCAGGACAAGTAAGCTTCAAGTGCATGCGTCATCCAAGCGAACGTAAATTTCGCTGGGTAGCTCTCTTTTGCGCCGGCAAGGAAACCCAGCACGCTGGAGAAGCTGAACTGAGGCAGTGCGGGACAGCTGTACTTGGCTTGGATGTTGGCAATTTTTTAAACATTATAAAAAGCGTTCTAAGGAATAATTAGAAAATGTTAATACAAAGTTCTTTACCCCAGCAGCGCTAGGGTAGATGGGGTTCAGCGCACGCCATTGACCCTACTATTTCACTTAAGTTTTTGGTAGTTTTAACATATTCTGATAAATAACCACGAAAGTACTCAACCTAAAATTTACATATACAGCGGAACCTCAACATCTCGAATCACCTCGGGACTTAAAACACTATTTTTGACAGTGTTTAAAAATATACAAACAAACTCTATTTTACAGCCTCACTTTAATTATAATCCTTGGTAGTAACTTTTTACAAGACAGGATAGCTGCCTCTGTGGATCCGTGGTAGAGTGTCGGCCTCCGGAACCCAAGATAGCGGGTTCAAACCCGGCAGAGGTAGTCGGATTTTTGAAGGGCGGAAAAAAGTCCATTCGACACTCCATGTCGTACGATGTCGGCATGTAAAAGATCTCTGGTGATACATTTGGTATTTACCCGACAAAATTAATTAAATCTCAGCCATAGACGCCCAAGAGAGATCCGGTTTACTCTGTCTGCCATCTAACGGACCTAGAGTAAAACGGAACGTCGAAATTAACTAGCAGACAGTCAGATGGCGTCAAATCGAAATGTCTGCACACGGTAGCTGAGGCCATACGATTATTATTATTAGAAGACAGGATACAGTACATACAGTAGTGAAACAAGAAATATGCCTCTGTTAACACCTTAAGAAAAAAATCCGTTAGTGTCTTCTGTTTGTTACTCTTAACCTTTCCTCCCTTCACGTTGAAACTTCTCGTCAATACCACGCCGCCGAGATTCGTGAATGGAGCTTGTCATCTGCGACTTCAGGGGTTGCTTTCGTACGTGAACGGTAATTAATTCACGCGCGAGAAACCGCGAGGCTTCGCCGATTTTCTGATCACTAGAAATTTTACTTTTTCGGTTCCCGTCATATTAGCTCCTTTCCTTACTTGTTAACTGTTCCTCATAAACCACAAATGTCGTATTGCACAGTTAATGTTGTACAAAATATGAGTTACAGAGTATTTTTTGCTTCAAGGGAGAAAATGTTTGCTTCGAGAAATCGAGAAATTCGTGTAGCCGAATTTCGAGTAATAAATAGACCCTACACGTGAAGAACAGGAAAAGCAGCCAGAAAATTTAAGTTACTTCGAGATATTGAAAAGTCGAGTAATGGAGTATCGAGGTTCGACTGTATGTCATTTTAGTTACAACAACAACAACAACGACGACCGCTTTGTGCGACTATCGCCTATAACGACCGATAATTGAAGATCCGTTCGGAATCGTTATGACCGGTTTGTACGACTATCGTCTATAACGACTGTTAATAGGCGATCCCTTCGGAGTCGTTATAACCGGTTTGTGCGACTAACGCCTATAACGACCGTTAACTGGCGGTCTCTTCGGAGTCGATATAACCGGTTTGTGCGATTATCGCCTATAACAACCGATAATTGGCGGTCCCTTCGGAGTCGTTATAACCGGTTTGTGCGACTATCGTCTATAACGACCGTTAACTGGCGGTCCCTTCGGAGTCGGTATAACCGGTTTGTGCGACTATCGCCTACAACGACCGATAATTGGCAGTCCCTTCGGAGTCGTTGTAACCGGTTTGTGCGACTATCGCCTATAACAACCGATAATTGGCGGTCCCTTCGGAGTCGTTATAACCGGTTTGTGGGACTATCGTCTATAACGACCGATAATTGACGATCCGTTCGGAATCGTTATAACCGGTTTGTGCGACTACCGCCTATAACGAACTTTAAATGACGGTCCCTTCGGAGTCGTTATAACAGCTTTGTGCGCCGCTTTGTGCGACTACTGCCTATAACGACCGTTAATTGGCGGTCCCTTCAGAATCGTTATAACCGATTTGTGCGACTATCACCTAAAACGACTGGTAATTGGCGGTCCCTTCGGAGTCGTTATAACCGGTTTGTGCGACTAACGCCTATATCGACTGTTAATAGGCGGTCCCTTCGGAGTCGTTATAACCGGTTTGTGCGACTATCGCCTATAACGACCGTTAATTGGCGGCCTCTTCGGAGTCGATATAACCGGTTTGTGCGATTATCGCCTATAACAACCGATAATTGGCGGTGCCTTCGGAGTCGTTATAACCGGTTTGTGCGACTATCGTCTATAACTACCGATAATTGGCAGTCCCTTCACAGTCGTTATAACCGGTTTGTGCGACTATCGCCTATAACGACCATTAACTGGCGGCCCCTTCGGAGTTGATATAACTGGTTTCGACTGTAATAGGAATAGCCTATGTTATACTATACTGCGGTGTGTAGTGTGTAGATGAAGAGCTGTGCATGAAGATGAACAGAAACAATAAGTCCCCGAGCGAAAGGAATTAATCACGCTTAGTAAAAATCTCCGGCCCGAATGGGAATCGAACTCGGGGTCCTCTGAACTAGACTATTCAGCCAAGTAGCCGGACTGAATTAATAAGGAAGTATAAAACAAAACTTCAATAATTCAAAAATTACAAACCAAAAAGATATTTTTATACATAAACTTCACAAACCTGCACGTAGGTTTCTCCTGTGTAGAGGAAATGCAGAAGGTGTCTCATGTCTACCGCTCGAACTCCAGGCAGCTGGATGACTACAGGACTCTCAACATTGGGTGTCTCCTGGAGTATTCGCTTGATGAGAGGACTGGCCGAGGCTAGGACAAGACGATGGGCTCGAAGATGCTCGTTTCCATCACAGATGAGCGTGACATCGGCGAAGCATTCTCCTTGAAACCAAGCGCGGATCTCTCCAATCAGAGCTGCGTGGTGCTTGCCGTAGTGCAGCGTTAGGTAACCGCTGCTGTCGAACATGGCCGAGCCTGTTTGGAACAAAAGAAAGTATCATTAGTGAGTGAAAACAGCATACCAGCAAAATACGTTCCAGAATATAGATGCTAATGGTGATGAAACTTGAGACATTTTTGGTTTCTGTACTGGAATATGTACTGTAAACATACAGGAAGTAGAGTGTGATGTATGGGGCATATATTTCCCTAAATATAGGCTACTCGTCTTGTTAGTTCAAGCAAGTGTTCTGACGGTCCGCTTAATAACGGATACCCCGAGCAAACAATGTCTGTGGCTAACCGCGGAACCATGCTTCAACGCCATCTTGGGCCCACCATTGCATCCCTTGATTGACGTTACAAAATGTATGACAGAAGTGTAACCACAGCAGCCGTGCAGGCAGAGATTATTGTCGTATCAGAAATATAATTTATTCTCAGGTGTCAAGAAAGTACTCCTTACCTCAAGAGATGTCTATCGTTACTGCAAAAATTTTAGCTTTCCAAATACTTTCTGACTCACAATGTGTCCTTCAAAAGCTACAAAATTCTCGTTGGGACCCGTCTACACATCAGTATGTACCAGACATCTTGAACTTAATCTATGCTGCCCAGAAAGCAGCTCAGGAAGTACATCTCCTATGGATTAAAGGCCACACTGGTATAACGATGAACGAGATAGTAGACCAGCTAGCGAAAGAAGACACAACATGTGAACTCCGCCTTTACTAACAGTTACCATATTCTGATTTCCTACCCACAACCAAACAACAGGTCATGGTCTGTGTACTGGAAAATGTCACAGCTTAGAAGAGGAAAGCACTATGCTAAAATTCAGCCCACCATACCAACGCAAATCTGGTTCAAGAAATTGCAGACACTTTTCATCTTTAATAAGAATGCGTCTGGGTCATGGATGCTATCAGAATCATCTACACAGGATCAAGGTCTTAGACACCCCTCACTGCCCAGAGGACCCTGGAGAAATAGCCGACTTGAACCACATCATACTGTCATGTAAGAAGTACTCCCAACAACAGAACCATCTCTACTCTCTTTTAGTGAAGTTAAATACCCCACTGCCAACTGTTATCAAACCTGTCTCCACAATTATGCGCTGTAATTTTCCAATATATATCAGACTGAAGCATTAATTTATAAGTTATGACTTTTTTCTCAACCACGAAATGTTGTATCCTCACTTTGTAAATGCTGGCCGCATGGTCTTCCGAGACCTAATGCCATTAGTAGTATTTTAAAAAAATCATTTAAACAGTTCAATTATGCATAACAAACATAACATTACAAACTATAACACAGATAAAAATCAAAGCACTTCACACACATTTTGACCAGAATCTAGCAACATCCAGTGCATTCCGTTTTGTATGGAAAAGCTCATCTTCATTGCAGGAAGATGGAAACAATGAACACTGGAGCATATGCTGCATAGTTTGTTCTTCGCCGCAGTCACATTCGTTGTTGCTGGCATCGATATAGCCTCATCTTGCTAGGTTGACTTTGGATTTGGCAGGTAGGGATGGATGGTCAGACAGTGTTACCTAACAACCATGCAGGCGTCTTATGACTGGTTGCCACCTGAAATTAGCAGCCGTTGATGGATGGCCATGACCAAGAGACATACTTATGATCATTTGATATTTGCAAAGAGAAAAGTAGTTTATTCGACCATGATGACATTCCCAAGAATATACGGACACTGAACAGCGTAATACACACTCATTCCCATACCCATCCTTAATACGACAGTAAATGTCGGACCCGCTAACACTATTAGCGGTCATAAATTGAATCGCCGACGGTGGGCAATTCTGGACGAATCCATGGAAAAACCGCACCTAACCAACTTGCTTCCGCACGTACAAACAGCACACTAACACTTTCCAAAAATACCAGATTTCTTTCTGACATACGTAGTCTTCCTTGCTGGAGAAACGCTGATAATGACCAGATCAGTGTTGGCTGGATGAAATGGTGTTCTGTGTGGTAAGTGGATACCAGTCACACTGAAGGGCATAGTGTACAAAACCACTACATATAGCTCCAAATGTTGGACAAGAGAGATTTAAAAAAGCATGACCAGCGAAAGCATGTCACAGAGGTGCGGATGCTGCAATTGTCGGCGAGCGGCACGCTGCATGACAAAAGTACGAGGATCCCCACAGCCAACAGGATGGGGTAAAAGTAGCTCCGCTATTGCGGCAACCTCGGAAAACGTGATGAAACATCATCTAGTACAGAAAGCTCTTTCCATGGAGGAGCCGAACAGAGGCAGAGGTCGTCCTAGGGAACATGGAGACAAACTGCTGCTGACATCTGAAAACTCTCTCTGAGTAAGACGAACCGGCCCTGAGTGAGCTGAGGAGTGCCCGCGAAAGAAGAAGGAAACTGAGCAAGCATCTGTGCGGTTTGGGTCACGTAGCTATCAGTTACGTGTATTCGGTAGATAGTGGGTTCCAGCCCTACTGTCGGCAGTCCTGAAGATGGTTTTCCGTGGTTTCCCAATTTCACACCAGGAAAATGCCGGAGCTGTACCTTGATTAAGGCCACGGCCGCTTCCTTCCCACTCCTATCCCTTTCCTCTCCCATCGTCGCCAAAAGACCTATCTGTGTTCGTGCGACGTAAAGCAAATTATAACTGTAATCTTCTTATTTTTCTCCTTCCTACACGGTTTTGGGCATCATGTGGTCTTAAATTCAGAGTCTTCATATCAGCTGCAATTGTAATCTATATAAGAGTTTTGTCTGTACATTGTTCAGAACGTTTAAAAATGGTATTTCTGTGTCGGTCGTGTCCACAATAACAAGAAAATGCACTTTATAAATTTTCCTTCATCTCTGTCTGTCTGTCTGTCTGTCTGTCTGTCTGTCTGTCTGTCTGTCTGTCTGTCTGTCTGTCTGTCTGTCTGTCTGTCTGTCTGTCTGTCTGTCTGTCTGTCTGTCTGTCTGTCTGTCTGTCTGTCTGTCTGTCTGTACGGGGCATCATGAGAAAATGGCTGAAGAGAATTTATTACAATTTGGCATGTAATCTCGGAGAATGAGGCACTTTAATCTAGGCTATGAAAACCCACAACCTGTTTTCCAGTCAGTGACCGAGTCAGGGAAGGAATGAATTAAGCCCCATCTAGCAGCGTGGATAGGAATTGTGCCGCCTGCCGAAGCCTGTCGCACTCCTCTGGGGCATTGATTAATGACTGACAGATGAAATGATATTGGACAGTGTTGCTGGAATGAAAAATGACAGGCAAAACCGGAGTTCCCGGAGAAAAACCTGCCCTGCCTCCGCTTTGTCCAGCACAAATCTCACGTCGAATGGCCGGGATTTGAACCACGGTGAAAGGCCGGCCCGCTGCCGCCTGAGCCACGGAGGCTTCAAATAACATTATTATTATTATTATTATTATTATTATTATTATTATTATTATTATTATTATTATTATTATTATTCAATTCTAAATATTTATGTTAATGGCTGAACGGTCAACGTACTGGCCTTCGGTTCAGGAGGTCCCGGGTTCGATTCCAGGCCGGGTCGGGGATTTTAACCTTAATTGGTTGATTCCTACGGCACGGGGGCTGGGTGTATGTGTTGTCTTCATCCTCATTTCATCCTCATCACGACGCGCCGGTCGCCTACGGGAGTCAAATAGAAAGACCTGCACCTGGCGAGCCGAATCCGTCCTGGGATATCCCGGCACTAAAAGCCCTACGACATTTCATTTTCATGGAGGTTCTGGCGATAAATACTAAATAACTTAAGTTATATAGAATTAGAGTTCCGATCATTTATGTCTTAATACATTTTTACCATACCGGCTATGATAACAGAGATAGACCCCATTCATGAATTTCGATTTTTGTTGCTAAGTCCATATCAATAATGTTATTATTGGCTTTACATCCCCCTAACTACTTTTACTTTCTTGGGAGACGCTGAGGTGCCGGAATTTAGTCCCGCAGGATTTCTTCTACGTGCCACTTAATCTACCGACCCGAGGCTGGCGTATTTGAGAACCTGCCAAGTTGGGGTCAGAAGGCCAGCGCCTCAACCGTCTGCTAACATGCATTGCTAGCATGGAAATATTTTACAATTGTTTTACGTGGCGATGGTTTTTGTCATGATTGTCTTAAAGTGTAAAACCACTGGTCATCTGTCCGTATCAACAGGGAACATTGTTAAGATTATTGTTTAAAGAAATGAGAAAAATCGATAAACACGATCGCTTGAAGAATAAAAAATGAAATGGCGTATGGCTTTTAGTGCCGGGAGTGTCCGAGGACATGTTCGGCTCGCCAGGTGCAAAGTCTTTTGATTTGACCTGCGCGTCGTGATGAGGATGAAATGATGATGAAGACAACACATACACCCAGCCTCCGTGCCAGCGAATTTAACCAGTTATGGTTAAAATTCCCGATCCTGTCGTCTTGAAGAATAAAACAAGAGGGAGTCACAAAAGAAGGAGCCTTAACACTAGATGCTCTACTTAATATCCCAGAGCTGGAAGAAAACTACAGGTGAAGGCCTACAATATCGAAACTTCAAAAAATTATCAAGAATAATGTTACATTGACCATTGTTTTGAGGTGATTTGGCTGTCACTTATCTCTGATGGGATTACTACTGCGTCCCGAGTGAAACAGCATGTCTGAATATTGGCGAAAAGTAGCTGGGGAGTTAGATAACTTTGCACATGCTATATGATTATCTGTAAAAGAGGATGTCCTGACTGTTTGACTGACTGACTGACTGACTGACTGACTGACTGACTGACTGACTGACTGACTGACTGACTGACTGACTGACTGACTAACTCATTAACGCCCAGCCGACATCATTAAAGCTAGAGACATGAAATATTAAGGATATGTTCGTATAGGCCCTAAGTGTGTAAAGGAGTGCTAAAAAGGGTTATATACAACATTTTACCTTTTTAAAATTTTCTCAGTCACGAAATAAAACACAACAGCTTCGTTTTTCCACTAAAACATTCTTCATATAAACAACTAAAATATAACTTCTGATTCTTGAAATTCGACTTACAATGGTATATTCGAAATTTACCTCTTTTTATCGATTTTCTCAGTCACGAAATGAAAGTCAACGTTTTTGTACTAAAACATTTATTTTTCACATAAATATTTAAAAATGCAATTTCTGCATTTAATTAAGTTCGACTTAAAAGGGGGTTACAAACGGCTGAAGAACTAATTAATTCCCTCATCAACGCTCAGCCGAGATTTTTCAAGTTAGAAATACAAAATTTAAAGGATATGTTTTACAAAATTGTTATTTTCTAGAGTTAAAATGGGGTTTATTTATTTATTTGGGGAACCAAAACAGCGAGAAGCCGAATTACAGGGTTCCGCAATGAAAAAATATATATACAATGGAGTAGCAAAATGTGAATTTTTTTAAAATGAAAGAGGAATGACGAAAAATCATCTAATGACAAAAGTAACAGAAGAAAATTAAAAACTAACAAAATAACTGTAGAGGCACAACAATTAACAATAAAACATAGTGGCAAAAGAAATAAGCGAGAAAAATTAAATATTGAAAGTAAAACGAAGAGATGTATGTATGTATGTATGTATGTATGTATGTATGTATGTATGTATGTATGTATGTATGTATGTATGTATGTATGTATGTATGTATGTATGTATGTATGTATGTATGTATGTATGTATGTATGTATTAGCTAAGCACAGTAAGATAAATATAGATACGATACATAATAACGGTATAGTACAGTAAAAAATAAATATTACATTATGTACAATAGAGGGGACAGCAATGAGAAGAGAGAAAAGGGATATGAAGGAAATGGGCTAGGTTAAGTTATGGAAGAATCCACAAAAGGAAGCATACGAAGGAAAAAACGTCCAAGTTCCTGCCAGAAGATAAAGAGTTAAGGAGGGCTGGAATGCGGATAAATAGTTCTTTGAACAAGAGAGAGGCGGGAATACGGAATATGAAGGGGTGGATATATCCTGGTTGGGACATGTAGAGAAAAGAAGAATTCAGATCCAGAAGAACGAAATAAATCGTTAACAGCGAAGGAGGGAGTTTGAAAGAGTTGTTGAAGGAAGTCAATGTATGGAAAGACCGAGAAGAAAGAGGATTGATTTAATGAAGAAAAATTTATCAAGAGATATTTATTTGCTAAGAAAATTAAGAACTTGCGCAAGCCAACCTATTCTATTCTATTCTATTCTATTCCCGAAGCGTAGCGAATGTTTCCGTGAAAGTATATAGTTTTGAATAGGAATGGGAAAGCTTCTTGCCTGGCTTACTGTACTTAGCATCTGAGGATAGCAATAACTGTTCAACAATGAGATGAATTTTGTATCGTCATATAAACTTCCGTTCTTAGACGGTCCCCACTTCTCGGACGTCTGCTCTACTTTACTCATTTCACACGACATATCCACATGACTCAACACTGTCTGAGACGCACGTGGGGGGACCTTCTTTATTTTTACCTTGACCATCGGCAATAAACAGGATGTTATTTCTTTAGCCTTCTTCAATACGTACTTTGTATTGCTGAAGGTTGTCTGCCTACCTGACATTCTTCTTAACCTTGAAAAACTTCACCTGACATTTAACATTGTAGTGTTGGGTCAGAAAGACCCTTTAAAGAATAACACAGAGCCGTTGAACAGCCCCTTTCCCAAACTCTTTCATTGCTCCAATTCCCTCAATATAGTCCTCACCCCCGTCATTGTATTTCGACTGTAAGCATGGTTACTAAGGAGGTGTACTTCCATGTTCTAACCTTGAAGTAGAAAAAATATGTAAGTAAATTATGTCTATATATATTTACCAACAGCTCGTGCAGATTTAAAAAAAAAATCCACAGGTAAGCAACTCGATGTTGAAAATATCCTAGGGATATGAGCTACGTATTTTAGGTAAATACAATATAATGAAGTATAAGCAGTGATTAAACCAGAAGCACTATACGCATCAGAAACACAAAACATTAATTTCATAGGCCAGATGGAGAAACTCGAGCTGAAAGAAAGGAAAATTTAAAAAATATCATAGGATCAAAATTTCAGGACAATAAGATAACATACATCAAGAATGAATACAAGAAAATTGAAAAACTCTCAGATACTATGCGAAAAAGAAGGATAAATGTTTACAGTTATCTTCTCAGAATGAACTCTAACAGATTAACAAACCAAATCTTTCACTTCTTCCGTAACAGCAAAACAAAACCCAACTGGTTTAAAGAAACCGAAAAAGACCTAATAGAATTAAAATTATAGAAAATTCACTATTCGATCGAACAGCTAAAATAATAACTAGAGCTGAAAATACAAGGTTCCAGGACAAATCTGCATCACCTATTACCTCGGAAGATGAGGGGAAGCGAAGATCAGAAAGAATTAAGAAATACTGAGCACTAAGAAAAGAACAACACACAAAGAAGTGATTGTTTCAACATACCCCAAAGAGGATGAAACAAAACAAGAAGAAAGAATGTGCATATATTCTTTATTTATTCCTAATCATTACAATCCTTTTCTTAATCCTCGTTATCTGGTCGATTAGATTAACAGTTTGCCTTTTTCTACCACTACGAGCGCTAATGTGAGTCAATGTAGAGTATGGATATTTTTCAAAAAATCATAAAACGCCTGAGGGTATTGAGCCAAGGAACACGTTACAGAAAGCATTATGTAAATAAGTTAATTTGGCTAGGTTTTGAATAAAACAAGAAAACGAAAAATAAACAGGCAATTTTAGGCTTTTTTTTTCCAAAACTGCATTTAGGCCGGAAATTATTTTCGAATTGTTTTAGTTTGATAAATCTATACAAGAGTAATAAAAATAGGAAATGAACCTCTTGAAGTAGTGAAAATTTTTATATATTTGGGCAGCGTGATGTCACAAAATGGAAATTTGGATGGAGAAATTGATTCAAGAATACAGCAGTCTGCAAGTTTCTACCAGTGTGTGAGAGACAAAGATGTGCCAATGAAGTGGAAGAAGGTTTTAAACTCGTTCTATTATAAACCTATACTGACCTATGCTTCAGCAGCCTGGACGTTGACAAAGCGGAACCAAAGTAAGATACAAGCAGCTGAAATGAGGTTCTTGAGAAGAATACAGGGAAAGACAAGACGAGATAGAATACTAAATGAGGAAATAAGGAGAAGCGTGGGAGTGTGTAAACTTCAAGAAGAGATTGATATAGCAAAGCTAAAATGGTTTGGAGACATGATGAGAATGCCAGGAGAAAGAATACCAAAGAGAACATTCATGGATACAGAGACAGGAAAGAGGGACAGCCTAGTATGAGATGGAGGAGCTCTGTTGTGGACTGTATGGCAAATAGAGGAGTCGATAACAAGAAAGTACTAGAAGAGGAATGGTGGAAAGATCGAGCAAGGTGTAGGGTTTTTTGGTACACTACCCTACCCAAAGTGAATCTGGAAAAGGGAATGGATGAAGAAGAAGAAGAAGAAGAAGAAAAAGAGGGCTATCCAAGACTCACAATCTGAAACCTTTCCGGGCCGTTTAGCCCTTCAATTTTCGGCAAAATTGAGGAAATTGCTTAATTTTACGATTTTTGTTGTTTGGGGACCCCTACGCTGTCTGCTAAGAATAGTTTTCAACATTTAAAACTATTCACAGTCGTACATTTTGTTCGCTATACAGGGAAGAGTGAATCATGGATATGTTTTTGGATTTACAAGACGAGATAGCGAGAACAGATTCTTTGCTTGTTCCCCTATTAGTAGTCTCTTACAACATGCAGGGGGTACCTACAGGGCAGATAAAGGGTTACTATAAATCAAAAGAAAAATGAGTGTGTTCACAAAGGAATGTCAAAGCTCATGAACTGTGAGAAAATGAAAGTATCGAGCGACTTGACCCGGCTCCCTACCAGATCATTTTCTTAAATGATTTCAAAGAACTTCAACATCCAGCGAACATTTCTCTTATAAATGATCCCACTCCCTAATTCTAGTTCTTATAAACAAATATTTGCCCCAATTTATCTCTTTGAATTCCAACTTTTATCTTCCTACCATAAAAGCTCCACTCAAGCTTTTACGTCTACTAATATCATTCTGCGCCATCTCTCCATTGCCAGCTCAGAACATACCACTTTGTCTAGCAGCTCGTCTCCTCGCTCCCAAGTCTTCAAAGCCCAAAATTTGAAACATTTTCGTAACGAATTTTTCCGTCGAAAATCACCCAGATCAAATCGCGCTGCTTTTCATGGGATCTTTTCCATTTCTTTTATATTATTATTATTATTGCTATAGTGTATATGTACATAATATTTAGCTTTTAACTTATGTACATATAACACTGTTTATGGCCATTCTTGTATTACCATTACATTATTATGTACTGTGTTCTGTTTATGAATTGCTTATATTTTTCAGTTTGTATGTTACTTTTTTCATTATGTCTTTTTCTCTTTCTTCTTTACTTTTATGTTCGCGATTTCTTTTTATGTTATGTTATTTCTTGAGCTTTGCTCCAAATGTAGCTTAGTTATCTTTGATTTTATAATAGAATAGCGCATTTCTTTTATATATGTATTATCTTGTAATTTACGTGGTTAAGTGTAACAGAGGACCGCGAGCCCTAACTTTGCCACTGCTAAAGTCAAACAAACAAACAAACAAACAAACAAACAAACAAACAAACAAACAAACAAACAAACAAACAAACAAACAAACAAATAAATAAATAAATAAATAAATTAATTAATTAATTAATTAATTAATTTCCTCTTGGTGAAACTTACAACCTGATTTTTCGTCCCGTTTACCATCATACCATTATCTGATGTCCATTTCATCTTATGTCCATTTGCAGTCGCTCACACAGCCTATTTACTAGCCTAGTCTATATCGTATAGCATCATCCGCCTATCTGTGATTCTAATTTTTTAATCATATCATTTATATACATAAGAAAATATAAAGGTCCAATGACACAGCTTTGCGGAACCCCATTCTTAATCATTACAGAATCAGATAAAGCTTCACCTTTTCTAATTCTCTGAGTCCTATTTTCTAGAAATATAAACATTTCTGGAAATCTAGAAATGCAACGTTCTGTTTTATCCACATTTGAACTTCACATAGCCACTAGACCTGATTTACATCGTTTATAATCATGTGCAATACAGTCAGGAACAAATACAAGTACCAATTATGGTTAAGTTTATCAACCGTGAATATGCCAGTCAGCCTAAGAAATTGTTTGATTTAAGAACTTGAAAATTAAAATTCCAAAATCTCTAAAGACATAGTTTTTCTTATACCTATGTCTAAGAAGAATTATGGCAGAGAAATAAATATAATCCACCAAATTGCTCGTAACGACGGATGCTACAGAAAATGCATGATAGATAAAGTGAAAAATGAACGAAAAACAACTTTAGTTGTATTTGTAAATAAGTCAAGACTTCAATAATCACTGATGAAGGGAATTATTATGTTCCCGAAACATGTTTGAATGATACATGTGTACTGACAAGACGGACCAAGCATATACTTTTTTAAATAGTTTTTAATAACTTTACAGATTATTCGTAACCAGATTATATACTCTATACACGTATAGTATTTCATATTGTGTCCCGGAAATTTCATCATCATCAGTTTTCAACTCTCTTTCCAAATTGTGTAGAAATGAAGCTACCCACAATATTGTTCTCACTGTTATTGAGTATATTGCGTGGTGACGCCTTTAATCAGACACTGTGAAGACCCGCCTACAGTGTTCTATCTATAGCGAGTGCGTATTGGAGAAAAGAACTGTTTCCTCCCAACCCACCCATCAACTTGATGAATTATTTCCCTCCCCGTTATTGTCTTCCAGTGTACCCACAGGTTCCTAGTTTTTAGCTGAGGCAGAAAAGCGATTAGAATGCACCATTCTGTTTTATCTCCATGTAAACTTCACATAAGCACTACAGATCTGATTTACACCTTATAACTTACTCCTTCGTTTAAAATCATATTACAATCAAACTTTTACATATATGTAAATCGAACGTCTATAACTCGAATTTTTAATATATGGAAGGAATGTTCGTTTCCCGTGGGAATTTCATATATTTTAACGCGTTATCTCTATTATATAAAGCCCTGATTCACTCACTGACTGACATTAATGTTTACCCACTTCCAGATGAGGTAGAAACTTAAAATTCGGCAAACTAATAACTATTAGGTTGTAACCTAAAGAAAAATTCCAAAAAGTTTGAATTTTACATTTTACCCCCACCCCCCTAAAACAAAATGGTAGGCGCATACTTCCAGGTGCGCTAGAAAATTTAAATTTGGCCTAATTGAACCTTTTAGCTTGTAACCGACGGAGAAATTCCAAGAAGTCCCAATATTTAACTTTTTACCTCCGAAAAATATCGAAATGTTGAGGAAATTTTCATGACGGTGCAGACCTCGTTTCGTGGTATTTTGAGGCTAAACGGTAATTCGTATCGCAATACACACAACACATCCGCCACCCATCATGAAAAGATCTACAACTTTGGTTTTATGGCTTTTAGTCTATCTCGATCCCTTATGCCTTACACAGAGTTGCGTTTTCCGATTTTACGTTACTTTTGAACACTTTCCATAATTC
Organism: Anabrus simplex; assembly: GCF_040414725.1. Lineage (NCBI taxonomy): Eukaryota > Metazoa > Arthropoda > Insecta > Orthoptera > Tettigoniidae > Anabrus > Anabrus simplex. The sequence continues at coordinate 49,792,545 of NC_090274.1, read as the reverse complement.
ATTTTACTGTTTGGCATACTTATATGACTGATAGAATCATGAAATTCGGCAGACTCAATGGCTTGTTCGTGGGCCATATGCAAGCCAAACTGCATGATTCTAGCTTCAGTGTATGTATGGAGAAATTAAAGGAATGTGTGGAAACTACTCTAAGCTTCTAAACCAATCTAAGGTGTACCCGATGGAGATACGATAGAACGTCAACGAACCAAAATTGTAGATCGTTTCATCCTCGATACGTCCCCCAAGTTTAAAGACTGTAGCTGTCCATTAGGTGAGGAAAATAATTTCTTAACAACGTACGAAATGTACCCCAGATCAAAACGTTTACCTCCATCTATGCCAGAAATCGCCAATATACGAGAAAATGTCGTAGGCCACTAAAAGAGCCGTCTGGTGGCGCTATCCATTTGTTGGTACGACGTGGCCTTTCGGTACAGTAATTTTTCAAATGACCATTTCTAATGAAGAGTATCTGGGGGTTTGGGGGCAGAGCCCCATCTCTTGAGTTCTATTACACGAAGGTTTCGATATCTCAAAGAATATTTCAAACCCAGATGTAAAATGTTTTTGTAACTCGAAGTTATGCGGAACATAAAGCATATGCGTACTCATTATCCCCACATAAAACTAGTTCCTGCAGTAGGAACTTAAACTTACGTCGTCTTCTCATACGCATTCTCTAATTTAGGTAAAGTGTATTGTTTGACTAATCACACTTTGGAACCTTGATTAGCAGCGTACCATGACAGCTTAGATCCTACTTTTGGGTACCTCGCAACCCTCAACAAGCTGTTTACAGTACGGGGTGATATGCAATTTGGAAGTCGTGACGAGCTGGGTCACTCAGGTACTGGCCACATTTCGCAGCTTTGTTCAAGGACAGTCATCAGTACGGAAAGGATTTTGAAGCATTAATATATATATTATATAGCATTACTATAGCAGAATATAATTTCTTAACAACGTACGAAATGTACCCCAGATAAAACGTTTACCTCTATCTAAACTAGAAATCGTCAATATACGAGAAAATGTCATAGGCCACTAAAAGAGCCGTCTGGTGGCGCTATCCATTTGTTGGTACGACGTGCCCTTTCGGTACAGTAATTATTACTATATTACAGTAATTATTACTATAGCATTACTATATATATATAGGGGCTGCCTGGCCAAGGCGGTAAAGGAGTGCTCGGTTCGCCCGGAAGGACGTGGGTTCGAATCCCCGTCAGGAAGTCGTAACATTTAAGAAACGAGAATTCCACTTCCGGAGGTGTATAAAGCCCTGATGTTCACTCAGCCTACACCAGAAAAAATGAGTACCAGGTTAATTTCTGGGGGCAAAGGCGGCCGGGCGTAGAGCTAACCACTCTACCCCATCACATACCGACCGAGCTCGATAGCTGCAGTCGCTTAAGTGCGGTCAGTATCCAGTATTCGGGATATAGTAGGTTCGAACGCCACTGTCGACAGCCCTGAGAATGGTTTTCCGTGGTTTCCCATTTTCACACCAGGCAAATGCTGGGGCTGTACCTTAATTAAGGCCACGGCCGCTTCCTTCCCACTCCTAGCCCTTTCCTGTCCCATCGTCGCCATAAGACGTATCTATGTCGGTGCGACGTAAAGCAACTAGCAAAAAAAAAAAAAAAAATCACATGCCGGAGTTAACAATGGTGGAATGGTATTTCTGTATCGGCCGTGTCCACAGTAACAAAGAAATGTACTTTTTAAAATTTTCTGTGATCTCTGTCTGTGGGTATGTATGTACGGACATCACGAGAAAACAGAAAATTGGTATGTAAAATCGGAGAATGAGGCATTACAATCTAGGCTATAAATAATTGTATTTACACTGGGTGAAATGGTAGTAGGGAGGACCTAAAATTGAATTCTCAAATATTTACGTTATTAGTAGAATTTTCGAATTTTATGGTACATACGAAAATCCGAAAATATGCATGCACATATGCACTAAAAATTTTGAAAATACGCACGAAAATATGCACTAAAAATTAAAACAAAACACAGTTACAAAACTAATTATTTAATTTTAACTCAGTGTTAAATTGATAAACAAGTTTCATTCCTTACAAAAATGATGCATGCCAGAAATTTTCAACAGTTTTTTCATTGTTTTCAGGAGTCAGTGAGTTTCTGTTGTCGGACGCTCGAAACATTCTTCTGGCAAAGACTTTCGGCATTTTTACAGTTTAATCTGGTAAAACACTGCAATAGACGAAAAGCGAGTTAACAAATGAAAACACTTATTTAAGCAAACCTTGAGAGGCTACTGTAAGGAGAAGGAGAAAGGAATGTTAGAAAGAAGGAAATTGTTGTTGTGAAAAACGTCATTATCCATCTACCTACTTGTATTGCGACACTGAAAGCACTTTCCTTGAACAGGGAAGATTTCTCATGTTGCCACGTGACGTGCAACATACAGAGCTCATCAAAATTTTTATTTCGTTCAGAAATCTTACATAATCTATCACACATAAGAGAAAAATATGTCTAACATTCAAAATACGCCCTTGCATATGCGCATATGCATTTTAAAAACTCCGGGTCCTAGTCATTAGTGATCCTCTCGATAAATACTACAAAACTATATTTACATAGAATTAAATATCCGATCATTTATGTCTTTATACATTTTTAACCGAAATATTAATGAATTGTGATTTTTTTTTTTTTTTTTTTTTTTTTGCTAAGTCCATATCAATGCCGAATCACGAGAAATGGGTGAAAAGAATGTAAGTAAAATCGGTATATAAAGTCTGATAATAAGGTACTACAGTCTAGGCTATAAATAATTTTTATACACGCTGTATGAAATGTTAGTCTGGGGGAGAGGTGTCTAAACTTTAACTTTTTAAATACCTATGTTACTGGTCCTATCGAAAATTGTTGCATAATAAAAGATATAGAGAATAAATGTTCCAATCATTTATGCCTTATAACAGTTTTATCGTACTAGCTATGATATATTTATGCAGATGACATTGTGATGATGGCCCTAACATCGACTGAGGATTTTCAAACCTCTTTCGATCAGTTGGCAGACTGGGCGGAGAACAACGAGCTATGTATTAATAAAGAAAAGACAGTGACTATGACATTTGGAAGAGGTTCTTCCATAGAACAGTTCCTCTAGCAGCAGTATCATATGCGAAATATTTGGGAGTAATCATGCAAACAGGTGGAGACAAATTTTCCTATCACATTAAGGACAGAGTCAGCGCAGCCTTTAGAAGCACAAATAGCATAAAACACCTGAGAAAACTGTCATTAAAAGACAGCAATAAAATTGTTTAACGTCAAGGTTTCACCTGTCATCACCTACGGAATAGAAAACATCTGGCCATACCTAACAAAATATCACCTCTCAAGCATAGAAAAAGTTAAAGCATCATTTCTAAAGAAAGCTTTATGTGTCTCCAGGTACACTCCATCTCGCTTGGTGTAAGTATTGGCAAAAGAACCATTTTACTTAGAGGAAATAAGGCTAACATTTCTACTTCCAGCCACACCCACCAACAAATCTATCATGATAGAACTTGCATCAAAGAGAGAAGAAATCTGGGAAGAGCTCTATGCCACCGACGCCATGATCATACAAGATTGGAAACAACCAAACTACGACCTCAGACATGTGACGACTCGGTTTGCAATACATGGTTTTCACCACCTATTATGCCAGAAAGTAGGTTTCCATTCTCCAGGACAAGAATGTGTGTGCAAGCGCTGTGGTGGGCTATGTGACAGATACCATGTGATGTTTTGCAAGCGAAGGACCGAATCACTGACTATGTTCTGTGCTAGAGTCAACTAACCATGTATTGTCTGTACCATGTATGCACATTGTGCGAATTTCTCTAATTATTATAATAACAGAATTGATTAATTTAGTATTTTGTTGCTTAGTCTCTACCAACGCCGAACATTGCTAACACGGAAATATTATGAAATCGTATTATTAACTGGCGATAGTTTCCTCTGGTTCATAAATTTTCTGATATTACTCGTACGACTCGTACGTAACACACTGGTTCATTATAGTATTCCACCAACAATTCGATCCCTACTCTGACGCGCCGATTTGATTGAGCAGTATGCAAACTGAACAGAATACGGCAGTTCACAGTTGTCTGCGTCCTGTTCATTCCAGCTCTGGAACTTTGGACTGTTAGATCGGCAGCGTAGTATTGTTCGTTAAAAGTGAGGAAATGCGTGGGTTTGTTTTTCATTTGATCAGGTATTTCATATGATAGCATTGCTTTTAAGCACGACATTCCTACTGACGTCATTGTAATGACCTATGTTGATTTCAGTTGGAAAAACCACTAAGACAGCCTTTCTGAGGATGTAACAAGACAGGTGGAGAGTGAGTGCCTGCCATTATAATGAAAATTCCCCAACTTAATTGTGACTGATGGTAGGCAAGGGGACCTACCATTACAATGAAAATTCTCTAACCCAGTCTTCACGACGTTTGGTGACTTCCCCATCGCGTTTCTGGGGGTAACGGTAAGAGCAATGCAATTTAATACAATCTTACTCACAACGTGTACACTACCTAACCTAGAATTCTGTATACAATGTAGAATTCCGTAGCGAAGCACGCGTAGCCTACATCAGCTAGTTTAATAATAAAAATAACTGAATACGAAATGTGAGGTTCTAACACTACGCAAAATTAAATGTGAAATACTGTATACACCTGCTAATATGAACACTAAATCTACCAAAACCAATCCAAACCAAACTCCATGGCGGAACAGCCCCGAAGGGCCATGGCCTATAAGCGACTGCTCTTCAGCCCGAAGGCCTGCAAATTACGAGGTGTCGAGTGGTCAGAACATTCTGATACGATTTCATTGAAATACTACGCCCGACTCGTTGCCTGAATGGTCAACGTACTGCCCTTAGGTTCAAAGGGTCCCGGGTTCGATTCCCGGCCGGCTCGGAGATTTTAACCGCTTCTGATTAACTCTTCTGGCTCGGGGACTGAGTGTTTGTGCACGTCCCAACACTCTCCTCTTCATATTCAGACAACACACCAACCACCACAGAAACACGCATTAATGATTATTACATCCCCCCGTATAGGGTTGGCGTCAAGAAGGGCATCCGCCCGTAAAATAAGGCCAAATCCACATGTGCGATGCGACCCCACAGGTGTGGGAAAAGCTAAAGAAAAGAAGAAGAAAGAAGAAGACTTACATAAGCCCTACGTTTGGACCAACAGAAACGAAAGCCATAGGACCTACAGTCTTTTCTTAACCTGGATGCTGATATAATTCACAAACAACAGGTTCCAATGCAGTATTCGTAGGATATTTCACAATAAGGGAACAGCTACAACAATTTCATCGTACATTCATCTCGTTAAAAACCCTCAGACTACAGTTAAAATTTTTGGACGAGCCGAGGGTCGAACGCGGGCTGGTAGGAAATATCAAATTCGTCACATTTCGACAGTCCATGGACGGTGATATCTCTTAAAAGTTATGTTTAACTGGAATTATTTTATTTTATTGTAAAGAGAACTCAGAACTTGAAAAATCGTATCATTTCAGCAATTTTCTACAGTAAGGGCACGCACATATGATAGGTGCAACAATAAGTGGTGTAGCGGGACTTCGAACCCCTCAATCTCAGATCTCTTATCGTCATGGCATTATTTTACTGGGATCAATTTTTGGATCACAATGAAGAAAGAGCACAGGTCTAAATCCTTCTGCCCTAGATATTGCAGAAGTGAATGGAAGTTAGACACAAACTTGTCTCTCGTAAAGATCTGCGGCTTGTGAAAGTAACAATCTCTCTTATTAGGAAAACAGTAATGAATTATGTAATTATTCAATATCACCTATCAAATGCCATTTCATTTTGTAAGGCAGGTCATAGTTTTGCTGGATTAAATTAGAACGTTCTCAGCCATATAAGGAGAGACATCAGATTAATACTGAGCAGAATTCACCTGCGAGGTTCGGTGTCGCCAGCACTTTGAGTCGATTTTAAATTCTTACTTTTTCAAAAGCGATTAGGGCCAGGCTGAAATGTATTAATAGTAATGTTATTGATGTTACGTTCCACCAACTATTTTTACGATTTTCGGAGATGCTGTGGTACCGGATTTTTACCCCACAGAAGTTTATTTTACGTGCCGCTAAATTATCGACACGAGGCTGACGTATTTGAGGACCTTCATATACCACCGTACTGAGGCAGGAACGAACCTGCCAAGTTGGGCTCAGAAGATCACTGCTCTACCAGTCCGAAAATATATTACATATATATAATGCCCGATGGCCTGCAGATTACGAGGTGTCGTGTGGTCAGCATGACGAATCCTCTCGACCGTTACAGTATTCTCGGCTTTCTAGACCGAGGCCGCTATCTCACCGTCAGATAGCTCCTCAATTGTAATCACATAGGCCGTCAGATAGCTCCTCAATTGTAATCACGTAGGCTGAGTGGATCTCGATCTAGCCCTCAAAGCCAGGTAAAAAAAAATCCCTGATCTAGCCGAAAATCGAACCCGAGGCTTCGGGGTAAGAGCCGGGCACCCAACCCCTACACCGCGAAGCCGGCGGTAATCACTCAAAGTACATTGTAAATAGTTAATGTAATATTAACATATTAGTGCTCAGGATTATTTATAATTTGAAATATTTGTTTTGGTGCAACCAATTGTCCGCCTCTCTGGTGTAGTGGTTAGTGTGATTAGCTGCCACCCACAGAGGCCCGGGTTCGATTCCCGGCTCTGCCACGAAATCTGAAAAGTGGTACGAGGGCTGGAACGGGGTCCTCTAAACCTCGGGAGGTCAACTGAGTAGAGAGAGAGAGAGAGAGAGAGAGAGAGAGAGAGAGAGAGAGGGGGGGATCGATTTCCACCTCAGCCATCCTTGAAGTGGTTTTCCTTAGTTTCCCTCTTCTCCTCCAGGCAAATGCCAGGAATGTACGTAACTAAAATCCACGGCCGCTTCCTTCTCTCTTCCTTGTCTATCCCTTTCAATTTTTCCATCCCCTCACAAGGCCCCTGTTCACCACAGCAGGTGAGGCCGCCTGGGCGAGGTACTGGTCATCCTCCCCAGTTGTATCCCCGATCCAAAGGCTCACGCTCCAGGACACTGTCCTTGAGGCAGTAGAGGTGGGATCCCTCGCTGAGAACGAGGGAAAAACCAACCCCGGAGGGTAAACGGATTAAGAAAGACAGAAAGAATATTTTCTTTTTGTATATCAATTAGTGAATGTACAGGGGAAAGTAATGGATAAATCTGCGGCTGTGAGAGGATGCCGAAAATCGATGGCAAATTAGTGCCTATGCCATTTGAGGAGATGCCAATAATAACTCTATGACCTTACTTTAAAACAAGAAGCGAACTTTCAAGTTGCGATTTTGAAATAGAAATTAAGCTTTAACAACTTACGTTTTTTAATATACGTAGACACACTCATTGTCATACTACAGGGCACAAGCGGCGCGTGGATAAAACAACTGGAGGTTTACTGTTTTGAAAAATAATGTGTTGAAATGTATTATCACTTGATGTTTACACAGATGTAAAATTGTGCCATTGTTTGTTTAACAACGCGACTTTCTTTTTTAGGCCACACGGCTACAGCTCGAAGAAGTTACCAAAACAATGAGAAATGAAAGAGAGAGGAGAATATGAGGTGTAATTACCTTAAGCTGCTCCGGTTTCGTCTGTTGTTGAAGACATTGTTGACATAACTGCCACCAGAATGTGTTAGACATACTACCGGTACTGTTATTTTTATAGCCTGACGTATTTTGATGTTTACTTTTCATTAAACACTGAAAGTATACATTAATTACATAAACTTTAGATACTGATGCTATATACATCGTATTTACACAAATATTCTAGTTCATTTCCTTTATTTATATCAAAAAACCAAAATCGTGAAATTAAAATCCCGTCAAAACCTAAATACATACAGCAAACTTTAAACGCGCGCTTTGAAACAGTGCTTCGACCGTTGCCTACGGGAAATGCAAGTTGTAGTGCACCAAAAATGATGCTGTATGAAGTTCCGCCAGTCACCGCTAGGATCGCTTTGTAGCACCATAAATTCAACATTTCCACCTGTTTAACTCATTCATGACATTGCAAATAGTGGTTGTTTTAATGAGTATTTTCGTGAAAAATGGTTTACTGCTGTGTTCTGTTTTGTAACACTAATTTCAGATAGACTTTATTTTTTACAACTTGCTTTACGTCGCACCAACACAGATAGGTGTTATAGCGACGATGGGATAGGAAAGACTTAGGAGTGGGAAGGAAGCGGCAATGGCCTTAATATGCCTGGTGTGAAAATGGGAAACCACGGAAAACCATCTTCAGGGCTGCCGACACTGGGGTTCGAACCCAGTATCTCCCGAATACACAGCCCCTAACCGCACGGCTAACTCGCCCGGTCAGATAAACCACCAGCCCCGAAACATATCCATGTTAATCTCTTCAGGGACGAATTATTTTTTCTCCATATTTTGTTGAGAAATACTTGAATAGTACGAAATTAAAAAATCAACAGTTTGTCAGGATTTTGAAACTTAGGTGGTTGTAAACCAGTTCAGAGCGGAATTTATACCCTAAAAATCCACAGTTCTAGCCCTTCAGCAAGCAACTCAATGCTGAAAACATCCTAGGGATATGAATAATAATGTTATTTGATTTACGTCCCACTAACTACTTTTACGGTCTTCGGAGACGCCGAGGTGCCGGAATTTAGTCCCGCAGGAGTTCTTTAACGTGCTTGTAAATCTACCGACACGAGGCTGTCGTATTTGACCACCTTCAAATACCACCGGACTGAGCCAGGATCGAACCTGCCAAGTTGGGGTTAGAAGGCCAGCGCCTTAACCGTCTGAGCCACTCAGCCCAGCCTAGGGATATGAGCTGCGAATTTTAGGTAAATAAAATATAATAAAATATGAGAATATATTCTTTATTTTGTTCCTAAAAAATACAATCCTTTTCTTAATCATCGTTATCCGGTCGATTAGATTAGCAGTTTGCCTTTTTCTACCACTACGGGTGGTAAAATGAAATGGCGTATGATTTTTAGTGCCGGGAGTGTCCGAGGACAAGTTTGATTTGATTCCCGTAGGCGACCTGCGCGTCGTGATGAAAATGAAATGATGATGAAGACGACACATACACCTAGCCCCCGTGCCACTGAAATTAACCAATTAAGGTTAAAATCCCCGACTTTGCCGGGAATCGAACCCGGGACCCCTGTGATCAAAGGCCAGCGCTCTAACCATTTAGCCACTACGGGTGGTAGTGTGAGTCACTGCAGAGTTTCACTTAACCCGTTATAACTACATTCTATGTGGACATTTTTCAAAAAACCGAATAAACGCCTCAGTGTATTGAACCAAGGATCATATTACAGAAAGAATTATGCAAATAAATTCATTTGGGTAGGATTTGAATAAAAAAGAAAACGAGTAAAGAAACAAGCGATTTTTGGCTGTTTTTTTTGGAACTGCATTTAGGCCGGAAGTGGTTTTCGAAATTTGTTTCTTTTCTTTTCTTTTCTTTTCTTTTCTTACAGAGGGTCCCGGGTTCGATTCCCGGCCGGGTCAGGGATTTTAATCGCGTCTGATTAATTCTTCGAAAGAAGAAGTTTGATAGAGTTATACAAGACTCACAATTTGACACCTTTCTGGGCCCTTTAGGCCTTCAATACAACTGAAGAAATTGCTTAATCTTACGTTTTTCGTAGTATGGGCACCGCTAGATCCGTGTACGAATAGAAATGGCTCGTACGAGCTTTCTGAAAATGAGGAATCTATTGTGTGACAGAAGCCTCAACTTGCAGACACGTCACAACTTCGTCCGTCAGATGCTATGTTTATTCAGTGTTTCTGTACGGCGCTGAAACATGGACTCTGAAATGTAACACCACTGTCTGACTGTTAGGTCATCAGCCCAGAGGCTGGTTGGATCTTCAAATAGCACCACCAAAGGCTATGCAGTTATAGGAAAACGACTAAAACCAATGGCAGTACCTAAATGAGGCGTACTAGGCAAGACGAGGAGTGAGGTAGTTTGACATTGCTTTCCTCTCTGGGCCAGGCAGTGCTATTGTAGCACGACTGACCCTATGAGCAACACCTTTCATAACACTCAGACGCACTAGTTGTGCTCTGAATGCCATTACTCAGCACGACCCACACCCCAGCAGCTTCCATATTGTCACAGCCATGGGTGAGACTGGGACTTCAGTAGAAACTACACTTTGCTCTGACCTGTACCAAGAGATGGATGCAAAAGTACTGCATCCATCAAGAAATGACAGCAGGCCTGTAACACCACTAAATGACTTCGAGATGTGGGTGTTCCGAAGGATGTTTCAGATCTCGTGGATTGACCATGTCTCCAATGTGCCGCAATCAAACACATGAGGAGAGAATGAATGTTGATGTGTACAATCAAGAAAAGAAAGTTATGAGGAATGACAAGTACAACCTAGGGCCGGTTCTACCACCTACTGGTAAAGTAGCGCGTAATTTGCCCTCCGCGTAAAAGGATGTTTCCGTCCGACCACTCCCAGGTAGCGCTATCGGCAGCATAAATCGTCGTTAACCGGCGCGTAATTTCTCGGCCACTTCGAGGGCCCGATAAGACTTTACCTGCCGGGCAAGTTCTGAGAGCTGAACATTATTAGCTGTATTTCTGGTGATATGCAACTCAAATTAGCTTAGTATACTGAAAAAAGCAGTATATTGTAACAGTGATAGATATTGTATTGCAGGATTTTGAACATTAATGCTTCCCTTTAGTTGCAACGGTCACACCAGCCTCTCGCATCGGTAGCGCAGGGAACACATTTTATACGTCAAGCTTTCGTAAAGAAACTCTAAAAGGATGTAAAATCAAAATCTATTTGGAAATCATTTCAAATGGGCTTTAATTTTCTGCTTTTTCAGTTTTCGGACACGAGATATATATTACAGTATGTATCCTACATAACTCAAGCGTTTTCGTAGCGTAGTGGTTAACACGTACGCTTCGTAATACGAAGTGTGGAGGTTCGAGTCTTTATTATGACGAATCTTTTTTATTTCCATTATTAGCGTTGTGTTAATCTGTATGCCTCTTTTCATACGTTCTTATCACAATATTATGTCTACTAGGAAAATTGCTTTATATGTATGCTACCGGTACCTATAGCAAGTGATGTTATGATTAATAGCATATAGGACTGTCGCCCAAGGTAGCAGATTCCCTATTAGTTGTTTACATAGTCTTGTAAATTATTTCGAAGAAATTGGAAACTATTCCATTCCCGAATTAATCTTCCTATGAATGTATATTTATCCCGATTAGTTCTTTACATTTACAGTACCTTCCAACTTTATCTTCATAAAGTTAAAAATTGAAATGCTTTATCAATAAATGGAAGCATCTGGAACTAAACGAGGTCACAGAACTAGTTGCAAATAGAGCATCGCGGAGATACTTAATCAATTCACAGAAGCCTGCAGATAGAATGCTCAAAGGCAATAAGTCCGTAAAGAAGATGTGTGTGTATATATACGTATATGGAAGCGCGTAAAAGAGAATTAAGAACAACGGCAGGGAACGAAAATACACTTTAAAATGTAAATTAGAAATACGATGAAAACCTGCGTACCTTCTATTACAGAGCGAGCGACTTGACCAGTCTACTACGAGAATACCTTTCAAAAACGCTGCCTTGCATGGCAGGTTATAACTGGCGTAAGAAAATGTAATCTCGAGATTTTAATCCCAATTAGGTATTGATATTGAAGATCATAGATTAAAATCACGAAAGCTTGACATGAATCGTTGTCCATAACTCTTAAGACTTCCCTTATTAGGCTTTTTGGTGATAATCAGCAGACGCAAGCACAGGGAAATAAGACAATCGAAATGGGTTTCATGCATCTGACGATAGATAGCACCACACTCGAAAGCGAGAAATCGCTGAAAATCAGTCTAGCCAACTTCGTATATCGGTGTCTAGCTCCGGGTAGCTACCTAGCGCTTGCGCGGAGGTAGTTGGACGCAAGCCAAAGTACCAGCCGATTTACACCTCCAGGTAGTTTACCTCCCGGGCAGCTGCCAGCCACTTTACCAGCAGATGGTAGAACCGGCCCCTAGTTAAATTGATCACACAGGGTAAAATCGTGCAGACTTCGTTGTGATTGTGGCCAACCTTCAGTAATGGACAAGGCACTACAAGAAGAAGAAGAAGAAGAAGAAGGAAGAAAGGGACCCTTACTTTGTCTACTAAGAATTTTTTTCAACATTAAAATGTAAGGGCCACATATGCGACAAAGTCCCTGAAGAAGATTTACTACAACGCTACCTAAGAGTTCGTCTTTGCATGGTTGTGACTTGTTCTGTTGACCCAGCCTATGTTCAGGTTACCCCCACTAACCACCTTCAACTTTAAACTACCATACATCTTCTTGTTATTTACCCTACCAGACCCTTTCACCCCTACTCTCTTCATTTAAAAAAAAAAGGAATGTAAGTAACACTGCCTGCTTTCCGGATCTCCTGATGGTAGCTGAGAGTTTGTCATTATTTTTATGGGTTCATTTCCCCCCACAACTCGCAGCCCTGTTCTTTAAAAAAAATTAGAGGAAGAAAAATATCCCTTTCCCTTTCATATACAATGATTTCCACCCTCCTGTACTTCACCCTGCTTTGTTCGCCGCCTCCTTTGTATAAAGACACGAGAATACACCGTCCTTTCTCCCCCGCCTGGTCTGGTCGGCAGACCAACTCTACTCCCCTCCACAGTGACATTTCCAGTTATAGTAGCAGCAAGTTTGACGCTATAACCAGGTACTGCGGCATGCCTGAAATTGACATTCGTGGGCGAATCTTTGTCTCCTTTCAACTTCACATTATTTTGCTCGCTCGAATCGCTTACTTTCTCTCTGGACAATGATCGAGTTCTAAGAATAAAGTACGGGAGGCTTATGCAAGGAAAACTTCAACTGATTAATATTGCTTCCACTCGCAAAATACGGTGTGTCTGTTCGTTCGTTACAAGGCATATTAGCATGTGGGCCCGGATAAGTGCCTCAGACGGACGCTGGCCTTCTGACCCCAAGTTGGCAATTTCGATCCTAGCTCAGTCCGGTGGTATTAGAAGATATTCAAATACGTCAGCCTCGTGCTGGCAGATTTACTGGCACGTAAGAGAACTCCTGCGGGACAAAACTCCGGCACCTCGGCAACTCCGAAAACCATAAAAAATTAGTTAATGGGACGTAAAACAAATATAATAATAATAATAATAATAATAATAATAATAATAATAATAATAATAATAATAATAATAATATTATTATTATTATTATTTTCTTTCTTTCTTTCTTTCTTTCTTTCTTTCTTTCTTTCTTTCTTTCTTAATCCGTTTACCAAGCAGGGAGCATGAGACTTTGGGTCTGGGGATACAACTTGGAAGGGGGACCTCACCTGCTATGCTGAAAAGGGGCCTTTTCGGGAGATGGGAAGATTGTAAAGGATAGACAAGGAAGAGGAAAGGAAGCGGCCGTGGCCTTAAGTTAGGTACTATCCCGGCATTTTCCTGGAGGAGAAATGGGAAACCACGGAAAACCACTTCGAGGATGGCTGAGATGGGAATCGAACCCCCCCTCTACCCAGGTATCCTCCCGAGGCTGAATGGACCCCGTTCTAGCCCTCGTACCACTTTTCAAATTTCGTGGCAGAGCCGGAACAGAGGCGGACGTCAGCAGATTTACTGCAGGTAAAAGAACTCCTGCAGGACAAAATTGAAAACGGGGCGAAAAAGCGTGAAGCCGCGGCGATAGCCGCTGCGCCACCACGCAGAGTTGCCAGGTCTTCTTCTTCTTCTTCTTCTTCTTCTTCTTCTTCTTCTTTCTCCCCACTCTTCCTGTAGATGTCTTTAATAATAATAATAATAATAATAATAATAATAATAATAATAATAATAATAAACCAAAAGACCTGCACCTGGCGAGCCGATCATGTCCTCGGACACTCCCGGGACTAAAAGCCACACGCCATTTCACTGGTGATTCCCGGCTCTGCCACGAAATTTGAAAAGTGGTACGTGGACTGGAACCGGGTCCACTCAGCCTTGGGAGGTCAACTGAGTAGAGGTGGGTTCGATTCCCACCTCAGCCATCCTGGAAGTGGTTTTGCGTGATTTCCCACTTCTCCTGCAGGCAAATGCCGGGTTGGTACCTAACTTAAGGCCACGGCCGCCTCCTTCCCTCTTCCTTGTCTATCCCTTCCAATCTTCTCATCCCCCACCAAAGCCCCTGTTCAGCATAGCAGGTGAGGCCGCCTGGGCGAGGTACTGGTCATCCTCCCCGACCCAGAGTCTGAAGCTCCAGGACACTGCCCTTGAGGCGGTAGAGGTGAGATCCCTCGCTGAGTCCGAGGAAAAAAAATCAACCGTGGAGGGTAAACAGATAAAGAAGAAGAAGAAGAAGGATCATCATCATCTGAAGATAAAGTTGGAATTCAAGAGGACATATTGGGGCAAATATTCAGTTATAGGACGGGGAGTAAGCGATTAGAATAATTTATGAAGGGAAATGTTCGATAATTTTCCCTAAATACAGATGATTGATTGATTGATTGATTGATTGATTGATTGATTGATTGATTGATTGATTCTGCGATACATCCACATTTCAAGGGCCTGCAGTAGCATTATTATTCTTTTATTATTATTATTATTATTATTATTATTATTATTATTATTATTATTATTATTATTATTATTATTATTCCAACATGTTGAGTTATTGTGGTTGGTACTAGTGATGGGATAATCGAATATTTTTAATAATCGAATAACCTCCATCCGATTATTTAGATCATCGAATACATAATCGAATAATAATCGAATGAAAAAATTCACTATTAGTGCCTCATTCATTCGAATGAATAATCGAAAAACAATCGAATGAAAAATTCACTATTCGAGTGCCTCATTCATTCGGATGAATAATCGAATATTTTTAATAATCGAATAACCTCCATCCGATTATTTAGATCATCAAATGAATAATCGAGAACTAATCGAATGAAAAATTTCACTATTCGAGTGCCTCATTCATTCGAATGAATAATCGAAAAATAATCGAATGAAAAATTCACTATGCTAGTGCCTCATTCGTTCGAATGAATAATCGAAAAGTAATCGAATGAAAAATTCACTATTCAATTGCCTCATTCATTCGAATGAATAATCGAAAAATAATCGAATGAAAAATTCACTATTCAATTGCCTCATTCATTCGAATGCAATTTCGAATGAATAATGGAAAAATTAATCGGTTGAAAAAATATTCACTATTTGAGTGCCTCATACATTCGAATGGATAATCGAATAATCCAATAAAAGGAAATAATCGAATAAATGATTATTTTGTATTCGATTATCCCATCACTAATTGGTACAACTGTATCGAAAGGACATAACACTGAGAGAACTCTGCTCAAATATTGACTAATGACTTTCTTCGTCCAATTGGCTGTATGTGTGTGATGTGAATATGACCGCCCCCTAACCCCCCCCCCCCTAAACCTCATTCACCAGGAACATGACACAGGAGTCCTCGCCGCAAAAGTGGGTCAAGATCCCACAAGTCTTGCGTAACTTGTTTTCGGCAATTATAACTGTTACAATTCTTCAGTACTAATGACGGAATTCTAGAATCGGTTTTCTCTATCAGCGTCCTTCACTTCACTACAATCTCATCATCATCCACACGTATTGTTAGACTGATACCTGTTTACAGAGCTTGCGTCACACATAAATTAGCTCCAAGAAGTACGGATGCGTTCATAAGGTAAAGGGGGATCATTCAGTAAAAAATGAAAAAAAAACCAGGTCGAATTCCTTTTTTTTTTTATATGAAACACAAAATTTTAAGGAAAAATTCAGCTTAGTTTGACATATACGTACGTTTTAGTAACAGCTTTGCACGTTGAAAATGGGCGTGATAATGGATATCAATGAGACATAACGCCTTATTTTCTGTCAAATCGGCAAAGTAGAAGGCAAGAGAGCCAACTTTGGAGGTTTAGAAGACAACATAGATTTGAACAATAATTATGCTATGAATATTCAAAACGGAAGGTTAACCTGTGCCAGCGGGGGCTTCTAGGATAAAATGTGAGTGAAAATGTGTTACAATTTTACAGCCTTCTCTTTTTTTTTCTCTCTCAAAAGTTAACTTTTCTCGTACAAGAAACATGAACTGGAGAGGTGAAGGGAATATTTTGAACATCTTCTCGACGTAAAAGGAAATCTTCCTGGTGATGTTGTGAACAGCCAAGCTCATGGGGAGGAAGAAAATGATGTTCGTGAAATTACGCTTGATGAAGTGGGAAGGATGGTAAATAAACGCCATTGTCATAAAACAGCAGGAATAGATGAATCTAGACCTGAAAATGATGAAGTACAGTGGGAAGGCAGGGATGAAATGGCTTCATAGAGTAGTAAGATTAGCATGGAGTGTTGCTAAGGTACCTTCAGATTGGACAAAAGCATTAATTGCACCTACCTATAAGCAGGGGAACAGAAAGGATTGCAACTATTATCGAGGTATCTCATTGATTAGTGTACCAGGCAAAGTATTCACTGGCATCTTGGAAGGGAGGGTGCGATCAGTCGTTGATAGTAAGTTGGATGAAAACCAGTGTGGTTTCAGACCACAGAGGGGCTGTCAGGATCAGATTTTCAGTATGCGCCAGGTAATTGCAAATTGCTACGAGAAGAATAGGCAGTTGTGTTTATGGTTCGTAGATCTAGAGAAAGCATAGTATTCATGTGAGGCGAATGGAGGAAGATAGATTACCTAGGAGAAAAATGGACTCTGTTATGGAGGGTGAGAGAAGTAGAGGGAGACCAAGACGACGATGGTTCGACTCAGTTTCTAACGATGTAAAGATAATAGGTAAAGAACTAAATGAGGCCACAGCATTAGTTGCAAATAGAGGATTGTGGTGACGTTTAGTACATTCACAGAGGCTTGCAGACTGAACGCTGAAAGGCATAACGGTCTATAATGATAATGTATGTATGTTATTTAGTTCTTAATCCGTTTACCCTCCAGGGTCGGTTTTTCCCTCGGGCTCAGCGAGTGATCCCACCTCTACCGCCTCAAGGGCAGTGTCTTGGAGCGTGAGACTTCGAGTCGGCGAGATAAAACTGGGGAAGAAGGACCAGTACCTCGCCCTTGCAGCCTCACCGTTATGCTGAACAGGGGCCTTACGGGGGATGGGAAGATTGGAAGGGATAGGCGTGGAAGAGGGAAGGAAGCAGGCGTAGCCTTAAGTTAGGTATACAATCCCAGCATTTGCCTGGAGGAGAAGTGGGGAAAACCACGGAAAACCACTTCGAGGATGGCTTTGCTCAGCTGACTTCCCGAGGCTGAATGGATCCCGTTCCGTCCTTCGTACCACTTCTCAAATTTCGTGGCAGAGCCAGCAATAGAATTCTAATCACATTAACCACTACACCAGAGAGGAAGACTTGTGCATATTATACCGTAGCTTATTCCTGAAGTGTACCGGTTCCGTTAACAATCGACGTTAAATTATAGTAAAACTACCAGTGTGGTAGTGTTCTATTCTGTATTTACCACGTGCATTTGTTGATGTCATTGTCAGAAACTGATGATTTTGTTGTTGATCATGAAATCTCATATTTATCGGCCATGACGTGTTCTGTTTTAAGTACTGGAATTATTAGCCGATCTTAGGAAAAGGTCAGAATGTACTGAATTGCATTAGATCTACACGTTTTATATTAAACACTCAGCCTGTATGAAAGGATGATATGCCGCAGATGGAGGTAACTATGACAACGCAGTGTACTTCGCCGCTCAAATGTCAGATTCGAACTGTCGTGGGCCCACCTACAGCTAGCGTAGCAGAAAATTAGTTCTGATTTGGAAATAAAGCGTTTCCAGGCCCATGTTCATATAACATACGTTCTTCTTGTAGGTCTACGTATGTCTTGTCTTGTAACCAACAATCTTTACATACTGCTGACTGAATAATTCTGCCTTTTGAAGATCCTCGCATACACACTCCCCTTGTCCATTAATGATTCCTGGAATATCCTTCTTGGAACCTGTTTCTGCCTTCAAGTACCTATACATACTCTTCCATTTTTCACTAAAATTTATATGACCGTCAATTATGGCTTTTCGCAGATGATGTTATTCTGTACAGAATAATAAATAAGTTACAAAATTGTGAGCACCTTCAAAATGACCTCGATAATGTTGTAAGATGGACAGTAGGCAATGGTATGAGGATAAACGGGGTTAAAAGTCAGTTTGTGAGTTTCACAAATAGGAAAAGTCCTCTCAGTTTCAATAACTGCGTTGATGGGTGAAAGTTCCTTTTGGGGATCAGGAAAGATCTTCATAGGGGTAATCACATAAATATAATTGTAAATAAAGGGTACAGATCACTGCACATGGTTATGAGGGTATTTAGGGGTTGTAGTAAGGATGTAAAGGAGAGGACATATAAGTCTCTGGCAAGACCCCAGCTAGAGTATGGTTCCAGTGTATGGGACCCTCATCAGGATTACTTGATTCAAGAACTGGAAAAAAATCCAAAGAAAATCAGCTCGATTTGTTTTGGGTGATTTCCGACAAAAGAGTAGCGTTACAAAAATGTTGCAAAGTTTGGGCTGGGAAGACTTAGGAGAAAGGAGACGAGCTGCTCGTCTAAGTGGTATGTTCCGAGCTGTCAGTGGAGAGAGGTGGTGGTGGTGATTATTGTTTTAAGAGGAAGTACATCTAGGCAACCATCCTCTATATAACACTAATCAGAGGGAAAATGGAAGTGATCCGACACTTCGAGAAATGAAGATATCGGTCAAAGAAAGGCAAGGGCCACGAAGGGCGTGAAAATGAAAGACTCCCTAGCCCTCGCAAACCTAATAGCGTCGGGGTCGGAAAAGAACAAGAGTTGACCAAGGGAGGTCGGATAGGATAGATGAAAGTGAGGAGCCTGGCACAAGTAAGTGGAAGCAATACCAGGACTCAGCTGAGGGCCTCGTGGTCACCAACCCACGTTCCAAAGTTCAGAGCCCTTGGGGCCCATTTAAGTCGCCTCTTACGACAGGCAGGGGATACCGTGGGTGTTATTCTACCGCCCCCACCCACAGGGGGATCAGTGGAGAGATGGCGTGGAATGACATCAGTAGACGAATAAGTTTGAGTGGCGTCTTTAAAAGTAGGAAAGGAATCACTATGAAGATAAAGCTTGAATTCAGGAGGACAAATTGGGGCCAATATTCATTTATAGGAAGGGGAGTTAGGGATTGGAATAACTTAACAAGGGAAATGTTCAATTAATTTCCAATTTCTTTGCAATCATTTAAGAAATGGCTAGGAAAACAACAGATAGGGAATCTGCCAGCTGGGCGACTGACCTAAATGCAGATCAGTAGTGATTGATTGATTGATTGATTGATTGATTGATTGATTGATTGATTGATTGATTGATTGATTGATTGAATAATGTATTCTGAAAGTTTGGCCACGCCTTATTCTTACACTGTACAACGCATTACATCAAAATCAGTTGGGCTTTCCTTGACATCAGCCTACACAATCAGAGACATCTTCCGGGCATTTTATTTTATACCGGAAAGCAGTACGAGGTCATTTAAGGACCAAAGATGGAAAAGGGTGAAAGTGCCAGACACATGTTTTGGAGTAAACGCCAAAAGTAGAGTTCCCGAGCAAAATGGCACATTCACCCTTCTTTACTAAAGAAGACCAGGAATGAATTATTACCTACAGCCATTGAAGTAGGGCCTACAAGTAGCCTATACTACATCCAATATATTTTATATAATTACATAGCAATATTTAGCTTATATAAATTACATTTCTTCAATTAAATGGCTCATACATTAAGAAATACATGATTGATAGCTAAAGGCACCTGTTTTTTGCAAAACGCGAAATCGCGAAATTTTCGCGAAATTTTGCAAATTCGGCTCAAAATACGGAACCTTAAAATAATCGCGAAATAATCCATGAAATTATGTGGAATCACTATTTTATCCAAGAAGCATAATGAAAGGTGAATGCTCTCGTCAAATAAAGCAAAGTCTCCTACGAAAAGACGAAGTACATAGAGTACCGACATCAGGGGGAGAAAAGCATGGAAGTGAAAAGTGCGGAAAGGTTAGAAGAGTAGAAAAGTTTAAGTATTTGGGAGAGCTGATCCAACCCAATGGACTAGACAAGGAGGCAAACAAGGAAAGAGCTAGAAAATTGGAACTGGTCTACAGACTGACACAGAACAGGTACAATAAACGGGCAATATCCTACAAAGCCAAAATTAAACACTATAACGCTGTTGTAAAACCAGAGGGGCTGTCGGTTCAGAATGCCTTTAATTAAATAAAAAAGGGAAACTTAAAAGAAATTGAGAAGAAGGAAAGGAAAATTCTGAGGAAAATTCTTGGACCTCAGAAAACGACGGATGGTACATGGAGGAAAAGGAGAAATGAGGATTTCTACAAGTATTCCGAAAAGATCACGGACACAATGCGAAAACGAAGACTGAAATTTTATGGACATCTCGTCAGAATGAATGACAACCGCCTGACTAAAAGGATATTTAAATATATAATTGGATTCAGGAGAACAACGAAATGGGTGGAGGAGGTTAAGAAGGACGCAGAAGAAATTAAAATAACACCAGAATTGATCCTCAACAGAAAGAAGTTCAGAACTCGAGTAGATGACCACAAATTTCATGTAGAGCAGCGGAAGAACAGGCGCAAATTTGTAATATCTGAGGAGCAGAGAAAAATAAGGAGCGAACGAATGAAGAAGTTCTGGGAAGAGAAAATAAGAAGACTGGCCAGAAAGCATTAAGTTTCACGCGAACCACAGTTGGCCAAATTCGGAAGAAAGCAAATTCCCTTTGTACGAGAATTTTCAACTAGTGTTTAGGGATCTAGTTGGTAGTTTATGTAGAGTAAATAAAGATATTGACGTGCCTGCCGTTCTTCTTTCATTGAAGTCAGAATATGGACTTTTTGTGGACGCTACAATGAAGGCTTTGTGGATCCAGTCAGTACTGTTGATTGTGAGAGGTCATTTTCAACGTATTGTAATATAATATTTGACAGTAATTTGGAACTCGTGGTACCTATGTCTTTTTTTCAGACTAATGTGTAAATTATGTACGTAGGCTAGGCTCCCCTTGTTAAAACTGCACGAAAACTGTTTTCCAAGTATCCTTGCTTTGATATACTGTATGTAATATGGTTTTTCGGAAGAAGAATGACTCTTTTGTGTCTTGTACATATATAAATATAAAATATATTTTACTGCAAATATGCTAAAAACTATCTTTTGGTTTACCTTTTATTGCTATAAAGTGGAAATAAGAATTTAGCAAAAAGATTGACGGAACAAAATAAAAATGGCGTAAAATATATCGAAATGACGAAAGTATTCTCAAATTTTTCACCACAAATCTATGCCTCTAGTGATATCGCACTGACACAGAGGACAGCTGGGACAGCACATGCACAAGTTACCACCATATGCGGTATGGCTAATACCTTCCCTTATTACAAAAAAGCACATTTTTCATATTTCAGCACTCTCACCCTTTTCCATCTTTAATCCTCATTTATGACACAAACACATGTGCCAACTTTCAAAAGTCAAAATTTAGGATATTTTTTGCGGCATATCCCGTCATGTTATGACATATCATTGATGACGTAATTCTGAAGAATGTATAACACATTAAACTACTCAGTTAGGTACGTAATTTATCTTATTAATTTATTTATTTCAGCGGACCCTGCTCCATTGCGGGACGAACGCTAAGATGATTTTATTTATTTATTTATTTATTTATTTATTTATTTATTTATTTATTTATTTATTTATTTATTTATTTATTTATTTATTTATTTATTTATAAATACTGAAATACTGCATGTATCTGAGCTTTAGAACAAATGACTCGTGACTGTAACTGCCTTAGACCTCTTCATAAATTTCTGAACTAGATTAATGCTCAAAGCACTGGCCTTCTTAAACGGGTTGTTGTCGAATTGATCCGATGGCTATAGGAATTTTGAGCTCAACCAATTAGTGGAGTCGAACTGGTCCGACGATTAGCACAGGAGGTGGGGTCGAGCTAGTCTGACCCTTCAAGGATCGAAGAAGCCTTACCATCTTCTTATTTATTTTACCAACTGTCCCAATAAAATGACACTGGACAATATAGTATATATATGTGTAGCGGTTTTTCAGCCTTGTCAAAAAACGCATACATATATGTATTGCCCTTTAGGTTAGGGTAGCCACTTGTTTGGGAAATTTTTACCTTTTCTTGTAAATATTTGTGTTGGTACATATATCAAACAGTTGAATGTTAATAAATATGGTGTTCGAAGATACATTCCCAACATGGTCCTCCGGCCTGGATATGGATTTCAACGGCAAACTCCATGAACCTGGCAAGTTTTGGTATTTACAAGGTATCAAAGGATATAATCTAATGAAATACTATTACTTACTGCATCAATTTCGTGAAACATGTTGATTTTGAGTGTTTCAACGCATTGCCTTGGACATTTCGATTACGACATCTACCGTAGTGTTTACAAACTAACCTGTACCAAAGAGAATAAGCCACCTGTACAAAACAACGGATTGCACATCGTTATAATGACAAGTAGCGTCATCTAGTGTGACATATGAGAACTAATATCCATGGCACGGAAATTCTAACATGGTTACATTCGTGCCACATGATTTAGAAGGCGGAAATTAGACGGAATTGACACGTAAAGACGACACCAGTCATTCGTATTAATCTCTACAAACGCAACATGGATCCCGATACAAAGAGAGCTCTAATGAAGAAAAGAACCGTTCTTAAAGCCGGTTTAACACGCATACAAAGCTTCGTGAGCTCAGAACTTGATACGGCAGACACAACTTTAATCGAAGTAAAACTGAATAGGCTACTTTCTCTTAAGGAAGATTTCAAATACATTCAAACTGAACTCGAGCTAAATGATGACGAAAATATCGATTCACATATCGATTACCACCAGGAATTCGAAAATAAGAG
This sequence comes from Anabrus simplex, assembly GCF_040414725.1. NCBI lineage: Eukaryota > Metazoa > Arthropoda > Insecta > Orthoptera > Tettigoniidae > Anabrus > Anabrus simplex. The sequence continues at coordinate 49,769,377 of NC_090274.1, read as the reverse complement.
CGATCTTGTGGAGGCTAAGCTTAGAAAGGCTATCATTTCCCAGACTTCACATTTAGCTGACGAAGTACGTTCTCTTTCAACCAATGATGTAGCAAGGCAAATAAAATTGCCAGAAATCAAGCTCCCTACATTTGACGGTACATTAACAACTTGGCTTCACTTCCGGGACACCTTTCAGAACCTGATAGTTAATAACAATGATCTATCAAATGTTGAGAAGTTTCATTATATGTTATCCTCGCTTAAAGGTGAAGCCAAGGATGCTATTAGGAATATTGGCATTTCAGACTCCAATTTTACTGTAGCTTATGACCTTCTCGTGAGCAGGTATCACTCGCCAAAATTAATAGCTGCTGAATACATTAAACAGATCCTAGAATCACCGGGTAAAGTATGTTCAACCGAAACAGAGATACGTCAACTCGTAAATAAATTCCGAGGTAGCATTGATGCGCTGAACGCACTCGATACTAAGATAAGCATTCTAGATCTTCTCCTAAACGAGCTTTTACTATCGCGAGTGGATAAGAAATTGAGATTAGAATTCGAAAATAAACATTCTCACCTAGAAGCTGTAGAGTTTAAAGAACTTGTTAAGTTCTTGGAGAGACGTTGTCAGACATTGCAACTTTGTGCCTCTAACCCCTCTCCCAGTCTATCGCAAAACCATCAGACAAGTTCAAGGTCAAAAATCGCAGCTCAACAGTCATACATTACAACGTCAAGACAATGTTGTATCTGTTCAGATGAACATCAGCTTTATAGGTGCCCAGACTTTCTTAAATTAGATTGTGATGAAAGGTTCAAAGTAGTAAAGGATAAAAATCTATGCAGCAATTGCCTGAGCTCATCTCACACTTGGAAGGCATGCACATCAAAAACATCATGCAGATTATGTAACAAATATCACCACACGTTGTTGCATCATGAGACTGACCATATATCATCTCCTGCAAATCAAAACAACAATCCACAACAATCATCTTATCATTCTCTGAGAAGCACATCCAAGAATCAGATACTTCTGAGTACGGCTTTAGTAAAGATCAAGGACGGTCAGGGAAGATTCCATTTAGTTCGTGCCATACTCGACAATGGTTCGCAGAGTAACTTTATATCCGAACACATGGTGCAACAACTGAGACTGAAAAAGAAAAAGACCAGAGCCATAACACTGCAAGCTTTTGGTGAACTCACATCCCAAGCAAACACAGCAGTGAATATTGAGGTTCACTCAACAATCAACGATTATCACTTCAACATGGAATGTATTGTTTTTCCCAGAATAACTGGCAATATACCTGTCTCACATATCAATTGCAAGGACTGGAACATTCCACAAGACATCACCCTCGCTGATCCTGACTTTCACATCCCTCAGGCTACCAATTTACTGATTGGCGCACAGTTTTTCTTACAGCTCCTGCAACCCGGAAGAAAAAGCCGACAAGGGTACCCATGCCTACAGAACACACAGCTAGGATGGATTCTCAGCGGAGAATATTCACAACTCAATCAAGAAAGGGAAGAGAAGACACCAACCAAGTCGCTCTTTATCAGATCTGACCTCAACTTAGAAATACAAATTCAGAAGTTCTGGAGTCTCGAGGAAGTGAACCATGTTACACACTCACCTGAAGAGAAGGAATGTGAAGCCCATTTCAAGGACACCACAAGAAGAGATGAAACTGGGAGATTCATCGTAGAGCTACCCCTTAAGAGAGAGTTGCAACTTGGAAACTCAATGCAGACTGCCAGCCGACGTTTTCATCTATTAGAACGGAAACTACAAACTCAAGACGACCTTCGTAAAAATTACATCACCTTCATGAGAGAGTACCAGACCCTTGGACACATGACGGAACTTCAGTCGGAACCCGTTGAAGGAGAAAGATATTATATGCCTCATCACGCTGTTGTCAAGCATTCTAGCAGCACTACGAAAACAAGAGTCGTATTTGATGGATCAGCAAGGACTGACAACGGTACTGCCTTAAACGATATCTTAATGGTAGGACCTACAATTCAAGAAGATCTCTGCTCAATAGTTATGAGATTCCGCACTCACAACATTGCTTTCACCGCTGATATTGAAAAGATGTACCGCCAGATAATGGTTCATCCTAAACATCGACACTTACAGTGCATCCTATGGAGAGAACATCCTCAAGATAATCTAAAATCTTATGCTCTTAACACTGTCACATATGGCACGTCTGCAGCATCGTTTCTGTCCACAAGATGTCTCCAGCAATTAGCACTCGAAGAAGCGTCCGAATTCCCGAGAGCGGCCGCGATCCTCAAACGTGACTTCTATGTTGATGACTGTCTTTCTGGAGCAGATACTTTAGAAGAAGCCCTGGAGCTGCGAACCGAGTTACAACAGCTTCTCGGTCGTGCAGGGTTTCCTTTGCGAAAATGGTGTTCCAATAGCCCTGAATTACTGAACTCCATCCCAGAAAGCTTACGAGAAACTAAGCACTCGTTAACTGACAACATAAGTGACATGGTAAAGACATTAGGGTTGACTTGGCATCCCTCCACGGACATGTTTCAAATAAACTGTAACGTAAATTTTCAAGAATTAATGGGTGATTCAACGTTCACAAAGAGAATAGTGCTATCAACGATATCCTCAATTTTCGACCCACTTGGATTTATAAGCCCTGTAGTAATCAGCTTCAAGGTTTTCATGCAACGTCTCTGGCAGGAAAGGTCAGGATGGGATGACCCTTTACCAGTAAACTTACTTGATATTTGGTTGAAATTATATGATCAGATCCCCACGCTTAATAGCATCAAGGTCCCAAGGTGTGTTCTCGCTGAAGGGAAAACCAAGTCCATAGACATCCATGGTTTCTGCGATGCTTCACATCACGCTTATGGCGCCTGTATTTACGTGAGGTCTGTGAACAACAAGGGTGACGTTCTTATCAGATTGTTATGCGCAAAATCGAGAGTCGCACCTTTAAAGCAAGTCTCAATTCCCCGACTAGAATTGTGTGGTGCCTTACTGCTTTCCCATCTCCTGAAGAAAACACTTGCCTCTCTACAACTGCCATTCACTAAAATACAGCTTTGGACTGACTCGACAATTGTACTAGCATGGTTAAATGCGTGCCCCACTAAATGGAAGACGTTCGTAGCAAATAGGGTTGCAGAAATTCAAGAAATTGCTCCCTCGAATCACTGGTCTCATGTTAAATCACAGGATAACCCAGCAGATCTCGTCTCGCGAGGCATTGAACCAACAGACATGAAGAACAACATGCTGTGGTGGCACGGTCCAGCCTGGCTGTGCTTAGACCCCTCAGCTTGGCCGAAACAAGAAACTATCTCCGACCCTAACAAGATACCAGACAAAAGAATATTAACTTCACTTGTTATTGTGCAACATAACGACTCATTTCTAAACACATTCTCTTCGTTAAACCGACTACTCAGGACGATTAGCTATTGCCTCAGATTTGCTTCAAACTGCAGGAGAAACCCCGATGATCGCGACATGTCCCCGTTAAGGCCTCAAGAAATAAGTAATGCCCTCAATGTATGTATCAAGATTGTTCAAGCAATATCCTATCGTGAAGAAATTCGTTGCCTCGAGCAAGGAAAGAACATTCACTCAGCTAGCAAAATTAGGAATTTAAGCCCGACTCTGGACCAACATGGCTATCTTCGTGTTGGTGGAAGACTGTACAATGCATCATCCATCTCTTACGAAGCTAAACATCAACTTATATTACCTCCCAAGCATCACCTCACGAAACTTATTATTTTAAGTGAACATCAAAGATTACTGCACGCTGGGCCCCAACTCCTGATATCATCATTACGTGGGAGATATTGGATTCCAAGAATTCGACAAGTCGTTAAAGGGAGCATTCATTCATGCTTGCCATGCTACAAATTAAAATTGACAACAAATCAACAGAAGATGGGAAATCTTCCCAAAGAAAGAATCACCCCTGCAAGACCATTCCTGAACTTGGGCGTAGACTATGCTGGTCCATTTTTTATAAGAATTGGAACACTGCGAAGCAAACGGACGGGCAAGGCCTACGTTGCCATCTTCACTTGCCTTGCCACAAGAGCTGTACATTTGGAAGTTGTCTCAGACCTTACAACGGATGCATTCATGGCCGCACTGCGACGTTTCACGTCACGCAGAGGATGTCCATCAAATATCTATAGCGACAATGGCACTAACTTCGTCGGTGCTGCAAGGGAGCTGAAAGAACTGCGAGAATTTCTCCAAGATTCGGATCAAAACAGAAATATTGTCGAAGCTGCAACCACAAAGGGGATCGCCTGGCATTTCATCCCTCCATCAGCACCGCATTTCGGTGGAGTTTGGGAGTCCATGGTGAAATCTTTCAAGTACCATTTGCGAAGAACTATGGGTAGCACGGTGCTTACCTTTGAAGAATTAAGTACCCTTTCTTCCCAAATAGAGGCCTGCCTGAATTCTCGTCCTCTAACAAGACTCAGCGATGATCCTACAGACTTATTTTGTTTAACCCCATCTCATTTCCTAATTGGGGAACAAATTACTGCACTTCCTGATCATGACCTTGTTCACTGTGCCATAAACAGACTTTCCAGATGGCAACATCTTCAAAAGATGACCCAGGACTTCTGGAAACAATGGCATAGGGAATATATTAACACTCTGCAGCAGCGTCACAAGTGGACTGAGAAACATCCTAATCTTCGAATTGGAGATCTTGTGTTCATCAAAGATGACAACCTACCACCTCTGCAATGGCGAATGGGCATAATAGAGTCTGTTCATCCTGGTGAAGACAACCTCGTACGGGTCGCCACTGTGAGAACAAACTCTGGTATCATAAAACGACCCATCAAGAAGTTGTGTGTTTTGCCTGAGAATGAGAAAGAATACTAAAAGTTTCGAGTTACACAGTGATGTGATTTATACCTTTATGAACTCCCTGACTATCTGTATTATGTGTTTATTCCTGAAGTGAATTATCTTTCTTCTTCCCTTCTTAAAAAGGCCAGTGCCTTTTGGTGGCCGGTATGTTTGGGAAATTTTTACCTTTTCTTGTAAATATTTGTGTTGGTACATATATCAAACAGTTGAATGTTAATAAATATGGTGTTCGAAGATACATTCCCAACACCACTTTTGACCCGATTGTGTCTTGTCTCCTGCTGAATATCTAAATCCCTCAAAAAGCGAGTAACTTAAGCCCCTCTCACTTAACATGGAAAACATTGGACATTTTTACTCGTATTGCACAGCTCTGAGACTGACGAGTCTAAGTGAAATGAGACAGCTGTTGAGGTTTTGGGGTTTAGGTTAGTAACCCATTCGGGAATTCCTGCCTCTAACTGCCAACTACCCGTTGGACCAGTTCAACCACGACCTTTCGTTTTGGAACATAAATACCTTTCAAATGTTTTGACCGTCCGACCAGTTCGGTACTACGCGTTGAACGGGTTTTAAGGTTTATTTTTTTCCAAAATTCTCTTTCGGGAAGCTTTGATCTGAAGTGAGTGTGTGTCCTTGTAAATATGCTAAACATAGTCCCACAGTCAGCAATGCTAAGTTGAAGTGATAAAATAAATAGCATTGCGTTAGAGATTTTGTCATATTTAAGAACACCACCAGCTGATTGCATCTGTCTTGCCAGTGCCCAATTCTCTCCAGCTACTTAAAGAACGAGGAAAAACCTGGGATTTTCAAAAAAAAAATACAGGAACACTAAATCTGCTCTCAAAATCGGGAGATAAGTCTCTGTGATCAGGAGAAAGCGAGGAAAGACCAAATATAGGGAGTCTCCCGCTTACATCGGAGGGGTTGGCATGTCTGCAATACATTTTCGTCGAAATAGAATTACCACTCAGTTGTATATGCAAAGAGAACAAGACGACTAAAACTATTCATTTTTTTTAAAAGAGTCGAACGAAAGCTGAATATTCACAACAATGAATTTGTGAAGATATTACACAATCTCTTTCCAGATACGATAACACATCAAGCTGACTCTCCATGTGATTTCTAACATTTCCTAGAGGTGTTAACATCTTTAGATACACACACACAAAACAACAGAAATTTTCCATTATTGTCGATGTCTTTAAGTGGTCACTTTCTCTCCGTTGTTGAAATACTCTTGTTTTCTCTGACCATGTCACGTATCTTTTCACCCTGCCTTAATGATGATTTTGGAGCTATTAACGTCAAGGAAGTGACCTACGCAGTTTTAGAAAGTTAACAAACATATCAGTTACGACTCACAAGGGAAAAGTAAAGAAAAGTGAATTCTTCTTGCACCAGGCTAATGCAGTGTTTCCCAATATTAAAAAAAGTTCGGGGAACTTTAGAAATGTTTAACTCAATCTTGGGAAACCCAGGCTGTCTGATACATTTTAATCTAGGACAAAACATTTTGAAAATATAAATGTAACTTAAATGTCTCCGCTACACGGAAAAGCATAGAATCAATGTTTTGGGGGTCAAAAGACAAGAGAGCCAGTACAAATTCTTTGGTTATTTCCCCTCTTAGTAGACTCTTACGACATACAGGGGTTATAGATAATTAATGCATCCTTTCACTCCATCCACGGGGGAGACAAAAGAAAAGAGTCCTTGCTTTGTTTACAGCCTCTCCTTATACGACTAATACGTCCAACATCAACAGATTCCGAAATCATGCTTTTCCGTCTTCCAAAATGGCGTCGTTCTTTCTTCCCTATGACGTACACTAGTTGGCTGGTTACAGTATCGGGTTTTTGTCGACGCTAATTCCAGATAGATGCATAGTCCAAAAACATATAATAACAATAATAATTATTATAAATATAATTATCATATACATATAAGTTATATTATTTCAGTAGTATAGATCCCTTTTGCGGCGCTCACAAGAAACCGATCGTGACAAATGAGCATTCAAAAGAAAGAGAATAGACATTAGCAGTGACGAATTGCACTCTCATATCATAAATATGGTTTAAACAATTGTACGAAGTGTGCGATTTGCAAATACTGTTGCTATAGGAAAATACGCGCCATCATTTCCGTCCACTTCACATTTTGGCCGCTGGGACGCCTGTTTTACGTCATTATAATATGCTGTAATTATCAGTTAAGAAAAGAATGATAGTAAAACCAAAAATTACTTCC